>NC_045710.1:14082088-14385119 GCF_009834535.1 Camelus ferus
TACAACTTTTCCAAAATGCAGTTCACGTATACATCGCTTCCATTTTCTCACTTCCATTCATTCCTCAGCTGAATTGTAATCTGGTGTAGAGCCTCTCCAACCACTAAAACCCATAAGAACTGTTTTATTAAGGGTGCCAAAACTTATTTAACAGATCAAGCGTCAGCATATTGATCTTTATTCTGCTGGACCTAATTTCAACTTTTGACACTGACACGTGTTGCCTCTTTCTTGAGGTCTTACTCTCCTGATGAATTTCATGTCACTGCATTCTGCTAGTTCTCCTCCCATCCTGCATACAGCATCTTTGCAACCTACTTTACAACTATTGCTTTATCTATTCTTTAAATGTCAGTCTTCTCCTGGGCTCTGTTCTTGCTACTTCCAAACTCACGTCTCCTACATGCTTCAACCTCTATCTATATGCTGATGGCTCCTCACTTATATTTTCAGCCAAATTTTCTTATTTGGGATCCTCACCCACATACATAACTGCCATCCAACTGGAGGTCCTGCAGTCATCTCAAACACAACATTTTCAAAACTGAATACATCATCTCACTCATCCTCGAATTTTAATCTGTCATATATGTTCTCTATTTTAGAAAATGGTGTCTTCCATGTGCCCAAACCAGGATCCCAGGAGTCATCACAGAGCCTTCTTCTTTCACTCCCGCACCCTGTCCATCACAAAACCCAGTCAAGTCTACTTTCTAAGTATCTCCTTTACTTGTTTCTCCTCCCATTCTCTACTGCCACTGATTTGGACATGTCTCTCCTGTATTACTGCAAGAGCCTTCTTGCACCCCAGCTACAGCCACGCAATTCATTGTATAGTTCCCTGAATACTTCAAAGTCTTTCATTTCTCTGAGTCCTTGAAGATTCCATTCTCTCTGCCAGAAATGCTCTCCCTTCCCACCAGTTTGACAAACTTAAAATCCTCTCTGTAGCCTTCCCTGACATCCTCAACAAATTTAGTTGCTGCTCTTAAAGCTACCTGTGTGCTTTGTATGTATTCCCATTATAGTACTATCTGACTGTATTGTAATTGTCCATTTGGCCTCCCATCTCTTCATTACTCTGAGCATTTTAAGGGCAGACGTCCTGCCTTTTCATTTTTGTCATCTTAATGCCAGGCATACCAAAATCTCTCCACTTGGATGTCCCACAAACATCTCAAACATGACGTATTTGTTGAATGAATGAATTTGTTGAACATACCTTTTTTATCCTCTGTATCTTAAGTGTGGGCATCTTCATAACCTTTGGTGGCAAATACTTAATCACATGTCTTGACTGATGGAAATTCAAAACCTAGTTCTCATCTGGCACTCACAATTCATTTCCTTCCCAAGCCTCAGTTTCCAACAAGATGTGACAGATAAGACTGTTTTACCTCCAATGATTTACCTTCATTGTTCCATGGAAAGATAACTATTTGAATTAAAGCACAGTGTCAACAGGAGTCCTTTCCTAGATGCACAGCTGGATTGAAACAGGACACTGGTATTTCAAGAGTGTAGTTTCTTTTTATCTGGCATGCATTTTAAACGATTAGCCAAGATAAATTCTATTGCAGAATTGTTTGCAAAAGTTCTGTTTTTGTACATATGCACACACACACTTCATTCACAAACCTCAAAACATTTAGTGAATAAAGAAGGGGAAAAATCCACATTGTTTTAGTGCAGTAGATGGTTTTTAGCCATTTCTACTGTCTGCTTGGTCAGACTTCGACAAGGTTCCTCCTCTGTGTCACGTGAAATGTCGTCTAGCTCTACACTTTATAAAACATTCTTCTACTCTGAGCAAAAGAACAGAGGCCTACTTTTTAATTCTTTTTTTTTATGATTCAGTAATGAGGTATAATTTTCACTGCAGTAAAATTCCTTGGGGTTTAGAAAAATGAAGTAGTTTGGAATTGAAATATAAATGCTCCGGTACACGGACCACTGGCTCACTTCTTCAGCACAAGAACCCATCAATTCACACCAGTGAAACATAAAGCTGTGAAGAGAAGAACGCATTTCTCATTTCTCCGCTATCTGAAAAATGTCACTGGGCCAACTTTAATCATCTCTCCCATTACCATCTAAATGTGTGTTTGAAATGCAGCATCATAAACTAAACGGATATTTTTAAATTGTCATGTTAGATTTTCACTGGTCATAAAGCTCTCTGATTTTATTTTCTATTATTTTAGCAGCCAACCACAGCCTCTTTTATACAACTTTACACAACTCTCCAAAATCAACATTACATAACCAAAGTCACACAGTATTGTTAACCTTCCCTACTTTTCATCATTCCACCAGTAATGACTCAGTTATGACAGAGATAGTTATCGATCTAGAAGATTGGGAAGAATGACTAGAGGACAACTTACATTTTCTACAGCCTGAATTTTTCACTTGTTGTCAGATCACTGCTTTTACAAGTGAACAAATAAATTTTGCTGGTATTAATTATCTGCAAGGTGCTTAATACTTAAATAATTAGGTATTTTCATACAAAGAGAAAGAAGCAATCCCAATTTAGGCATGGAATTAACCTTCCTCGAACTCAGGAAAGCTGCAAGCTGTGAAATTAGGCCACAGTTAATCTTCTGATAAAAACACTTTGAATCAGATTACACACCTGTGCAAAAGTTACTTAGTAATTCAGAGGACATCAGGTAAACTTTTTTCTCTGATCCTCAGCACTAAAGAAAAGAATGCCTCTCCCACAACAAAAGAGAAGAGAAACATCCCAATTTCAAAGAACAAACTTAAGACTTGCTTAAATACAAATTTTAAAAAATCAGATTGTACATATACAATGTGATCACAAACGGGACTCTGAACTGCAGTGAGCCAGCTCAACAGGAAACGTCCCAGCCTGGCTGGATACGGCAGAGCCAACACAGTCTTTTCTCTCCATGTTTTCAACAGCAGCAATCGGAGGGACATTCACAATAATGGCACATACAGTGGGACTGGCTGCATTGCACAACAATATGGCTACCTCTGATTTACTTGTTTTTGAACAAGCTGCTACAGAGGGACAGAAATGAATGCTTGCACGAACAGTACAGGGGTTAGTGACATATGACACTGCATTTTAAGGAAATGAGGGTCAGAGCACTTCTAGCTGATCTTCCCCAGGGTACACATCCCACCGAGGCAGTAACACCCTACCCGCTAGAATCTGTTAACTGACCACTTACTCAGTAGCTACTGGGACAGTAAGTCAGACAGAAGCCAGCTTCTGTTACTCAAAGGGCCTTCACTCCCCTTTTATCCAGGGTTATAGGACTGCTCTTCCCAGTGTGAGAATATATAAAAACTATAGTTGAGAAAACAAATTGTTCTTAAAATTCTGGGGGTCACAGAAATCTGCCCTCTGATGATCTGATAAGAGCTAGTAGCTTCAGGTTCATACTTTGTTCATCTCTGTGTCTTTAAACTTCCTAGTGCAGGGAGTGGCCTGGAGTAGGTTTTCAGATTCCTTGGGAATAAATAATTTACCCAGCATTCACAGGGCGCTCCAGAGCACCAGGAGGAACCCTCCAAGAAACTGACAAGGCACCTTGGTCTGCCATCTCCAGAGGTCTAGTGCCTTCTGGCCACTGCCTCTCATCTGTGCACTCAGGGGAGAGGAGTCCAAGAAGACTGGGGAGGCTGGGCAGCACTGTGAGTGCTGGGTGGGGGTGAAACCAGATGCCAGCAACAACAGCCCCAACCTGGCCACACTGGGCAAGTCACGAGTGAGGTCGCTGCCGTCAGGCTAACCCTGCTTTTGGTTCTTTGGCCCATGAGATTAGATGCTAGGCTATCACTGCCCTTCAATAAATAGCATAGTTGATTGCTCCGGTGTCATCGAGAAGTACTGGAGTGAGCCAGAGAATGCGTGTGCTGAGTCACGGGTCCAGAACCGGTTGTCTTGACAGGGGAATTTGTGCTACAGAAAGAATGCAGGAAATGGCTTCAAATATAGTCCATGCTGCAGCATTACAATCAGTTACAATCAGGTCTCCCTCAGTGTGAGGAGAGGACTGTTGCTCTGTGTGTGTGTGTGTGTGTGTGTGTGTGTGTGTGTGTGTGTGAGAGAGAGAGAGAGAGAGAGAGAGAGAGAGAGAGAGAGAGAGAGAGAGAGAGAGAGAGAGATGGGAGCAGGGGACAGAGAAGGAGGTCCCAAAGCTGTGGGCTCAATCCATGCTTCCAGGGATGTTTCGAGGACAGACTTCCTAAAGTCCACGTGACCCCGTGACATGACTTTAACTCCTGATCCAGAGCCTCCCATACTGGCCCAGAGACCCACTGTGCCTCAGCAGTGCCTTAATACTGGAGCCACACCAAGTTGCGCAGGGCAGGATGTGTCACTGATAGCTCCTCAGTGCAGAGATCGTTTCTCTGAGAATGCCCCAGTGGCAAAGGTTCACTTCAATGCAGCAGCTCAAGAATACACATGTGGCAAGTCTCAGATTACAGGTTACTCAGCTGCCTGTCTCTTGCCCTTTCCTGGCATATCCGTACTGTGCACTGTGACTGGCCAGGGTCAGGGATGAAGGATGATGACCCAAGGGAGAGAAATCCGGGCTATGCTTGTTGAGAGCTGATAGCTGGGGTCAGCCAGGCAGCAGGAACTCCTGGGCACAGGAGACAGGCAAGACGGCTCCCCTAAGTGTAAGACCCTGTCTCTCGGGTTTCCTCTCAACGGACTTACTGGAAATCTTCTCTAATATTTCAGTTCCACACCCTTCTGTGACATTATTCTTTTACTGAAGAGCCATTATTACCTGATGTGGCATTTACATGTTCTCAATATTCTCTAGTTGCTTTTGGTCATTCTCCTTTCCTGGTTAGGTCCTTGAGAGCAAGATGTCTACAGGCATCGCTCCATGGGGCTGAGCAAGTGTAGAAAGCAAGAGATACTGGACTGAGTGACTGAAGAATCTAAGTACTGAATTATTGAAGAAGTAACAAGGCTGAGTCCGGATGGTTTTAGAAATTCTGGAGTGGAGAAGACACGCTGTCTCCTCACCATTTTTCAAACATAGTCAAACTGACCCAAAGAAATTACTTTCCCATTACAACACAGTATACACACATACACACACACATTAGAGTTGTTTACCTGAAACAAAACTTACCCTTACCCTTACTACATGGGATACACTCTGACTTTTTCTATTCTGTTCCATTTCATTAAAAAACTAAAAGAAAGAAAGAAAGAAAAAAAACCCTGGTCACCACCCATTAAATTGATCTCATGATCCACCAATGAGAGGCAACTTGTTGTTTGCAAAGCACTGGCTTAGCTTACCTCATGGGATTATATTAATCTGACAAGGAATCCTATCTGCTTTGCAATCTTTTCTAAAAACCGTAAAATATTTTCTACCCATACATAATTTACAAATATTGGAAGAAATCTTTACAACATTTCTTAACTAGGTTTCACTGTCTTTCACAGTTAACAAGCGGTGAAATTTTGAGCCACAGCCAGTCTTAAGATTCCAAGTCGAGGGCGATTTTCACTTTATCCTGCCATATTCATGATCTGATTTGTGCCTGGCTAGCCTCCCCACCTTGGCTGTAAGTGCCCAAAGGACCAGAAATGTACCTACCACCATGCTGGGTACCTGGAGGTGCTCAGTGATAAACAGAAAGGAATTATAATAAGGCTGGTCTAAAGCCACGTTCTGGTTTTGACATTGTGTTCGGACATTTCTGTGCCCAAACCTTATCTAATGTCTTGCTTCATGTAGCTTCTGTGATACTCTATGGGCCACTGGTCAGAGGGCTGGCACTGGAGAATTTCCCAGGCTTGTAGGGCTTTTTCGGTGAACAGATCGCAGGGGATGAGAGAGGCACACCGTCTGGCTCCTATGTGTCCTTGAGCTTTTCCCAGAGCTCAAAGACAAAGGTCCAGAAAGGCCAATAAAGGCATCCAACAGGACAGTCTTTGTTTCTGCTAGTTTCCCCAAACAGCTAGTTTCCCTCAGGCTGTGATTTGTAGGCCTGGCTTCTACTGAACCTTGAATCCATGATCAGTGGTAAACTATCAAGATACACCCCAATTTCTGTTACTTTGGGCCTCTCCGGCTAAATTCAATGTCCCAAGGTATATGCACATGTGTATGGGGGAGGCAGCATAGGGATTGTTAATACTGAACAGGCACTAACTAATCATCTGTTCAGTGAATGGATGAATGAAGGAGTATATGGATGAAAAAAATAATAGTATGACTGTACACTATACATAGGTGGGTATTCACGGTTTTTCATATGTGCTCTAGAAGGCTCTTTTTCTCAATGACTTAGAAGCAGGAAATGTGACAATAACAGTCCTGGGGGTACCTGGAAAGAAAAGGAAATGGGGAGAGAAGAGTTGAGGGGAGAAAAAGGAAGGTGAGAATGGAAAAGGGACTGCGAGGAGAACGTAGCTGGAACGGCAGGAAGAAGGCTCAGCAATACTGAGTGTTGATCACATCTTTGTTAGTTCTAGAATCCTCTTTGTCTTGTGATTCTGTATACTTTGTTGGACTCAAAGAACATGTTTCATATGGTGGAAAAGTTCCCTTGTTTACTTATTCTTCCTGACCCAGCTTTAAAAGGCTGTTTAATCATCTCAATATGTTTCTTGTAGCTGGTTTACTGCAGAGCTGAGGGAAGGGGTGGGAGGAAGCAGTGTCAATCAAGGTGGCTTCCTACATCCGGCTCAAATGAAAGAACTGGTAGAGGAAGCCTTCCCGATATTAAATCAAATGGAACCCTCTCAGTAGGAGGAAAATAGGAGATGTTGCAATGACCAGACTCAACTTTCGACCTCACGATTGATAAGGTTTGGGGGAAAGAAAGGCATTCTGTTCAAAAGTCAGGTCAAAAGCTTATCCACACACTGATTTCTCAATCCAGGATCTGTAACATCAAATAAAACAAAGGCCCGTATCCCAATTGAAGTCATTAGCAAACATCTCTTTGCTCTCTTGGGAATTCTGTTCTTTCACAACCTCTTTCTGAATTAGCACTTTGTATGGACACAGAAGTTTAATCTTTCAAATGAAGTATGTGGCCACAAGAAGAGGCCAGTGGTTCTGAGGGCAGAAGGGAAGGCTGGTACCACTTGTGCCTGGGAGGGACGTTACGATCAAGAGTGCAGCTATGGGAGCCAGACCGCCTGGATCTGAAATTGGTTCTGCCACCAGCTATGTAAGTTACACGACCTTTCTATGCCTCATATATGAACGTGAAATGAAACCGTTTTATTTCATAGGAATAAATAAGTTAATACAAGTGGTGCACTTAAGACAGCATAGCAGGCGTTCAGTAAGTCTTCAGTAAGTTCAGTAAGTCAGTAAGTAGGTGTTAATGGGACACAAAAAAAGAAATATCCATTTGCTAAAGTCATGGTGTGTTTTGGTAGGTTTTTCCCCTCATTTTAATAAGGACCAGTGGTTTTAAGAATCTTGGAATGACATTCTAAGTGAAGTAAGCCAGAAAGAGAAACAAAAAATGCCATATTAAATTGCTTGTATGTGGAATCTAAAAAAAAAGGACACAAATGAGCTTTTCTACAAAACAGAAACAGACTCACAAACAGACTCACAGACACAGAGAACAAACTTATGGTTACCAGGGGGCAAAGAGGGTGGGAAGGCATAAATTGGGAACTTGACAATTGCACCTCTTGGGGAGTGATGGAATCAGCTATCTTGATTGCGGTGGTGGCTTCACGGGTGTATACGTCAATTAAAATTCATCAGATTGTACCTGTGAAATGTGTGTAGTTTACCATACAGGAACTGTCCCACAATAAAGGTGCTGAGAAAGAGAATCTTGGAATGACATATCTGAAAGGGACATTTTTTACACAAGTGTAAAAAGCTCAGATCATTGAGCTCTTCAAGGCTGCACAGTTAACCTAGTGGTACATTCAGTACTAGAAACCAGACTTCTTGACTCTAGACCATTATCCACATGACACACTTTTTCCCTCGGAGGAGGATGCCCAGGACCAAGAAAGTTCTATCAGAGCAATAATAACAACCAGAATTGCAGTACCTCCCCCCAAGAGCTCCCTTGTCACTCCAAGACAGTATTAAACGGGTTCATTCATTCATTCATTCACTCATGCACCCATCACTGTTAGGCACCGAAGGTACTGAAAAGTAAGACACAGTCTCTGTCCCTAAAGGACTTCAACTGAAATTGGAGCACTAAGATAGGCAGAAATAAAATGATACAATAATACAAACACTTATATAATATGAAAAGTATTAGAGAGGTTAGTCATCTTTTGCTAAATAACCAATCAGAAGTCCAGTAAAAGAGTTTATGATAAGCTTAGTACATTTATGAATGACTAAAATAAATGAAGCCAAGCTTGTCTATGTGAGTTGGGCTGTGTTTAATGTTTGCTATAACTGTAGGTGCCAGAGGCTTCAAATTTCTCTAGTCGCCTTTATTTTTTGTCTCCCCTGCCATCCAGGGGATGCTCTGAGAAGTCCTCCTTAAAGTCTACATTTTGCAGCCCTTTCATAATCCACTGTTACATTAGAGCCCTGTTGGAGAGGTGGTAAGGTGTCTGGGAGGGAAAGCACTCTATACTTTCATGGTTAAATCTCAATGTTCTAGTCTCCTTGGCTCCCTGGTATGTGATCTTCACAGTGTTTCCCAGATCCGTCCCAGTTAGGTAAAATAGCAAAGGCAATGGGGGGGGGGGTGGCTGGAGGCAGGGCAGTGTACTTCTCTCAAGTGGGATAAGGCTCTGGTAATATCTTTGCTCTGGAGAGCAGGTTTGGTTATGGAGGACACTCTGGATTTATTTCAAAGTAGGAACATTTCTCCACAACCTGTCAGAGCAATGAGGTTAACTTTCCTGGTTCTTCACTGTGAGAACCTGGTGGGTTTCCTGGAGGTAAAGTCCACGGAAGTATGGGTGACCCCTAAGATCACAGACTCCAGGAGTCTCTCACTCTCACACTCATCCACACTCAGCTCCAGCAATTTATCAAAATTACTGCATTAAGTGTTCTTGTCAATGTCTGGCTCCAGTGACTTCCGCTCCAGGTAAGCAGATCTCTCTGGATTCTCCTATCAGTCCAGATTTTGGGGTGGCTGTTTGCCCTGCAGCCTCAGTTTCATGAGTCCAAGAAAAGTCATTGACTTTCAGTTTCTTTGTTTTTTTTTTTTTTTTTTTTTTTTCTTGTTAGAGTGAGTGCTTTACATGTAGGGCCAAAACCTAAAGATCCAACTTCATTTTATACATTTGGATATGCAGTTATGCCAGCACCATTTGCTGAAAAGACTGTTCTTTCCTCATTGAATCCTTTGGCATCCTTATCAAAAAACCACTTGACCATAAATGTGGGAGTTCATTTCTGGACTTTCAATTCCATTCTCAATTGATCCATACGTCTACTTTTATGCCAATATGGCACTCTCTTGTTTACAGTAGCTTTGTAGTAAGTTTTGAAGTTGGGAAGTGTGAGTCCCCCAAATCCATTATTCTTTTTCAAGACTGTTTTGGTTATTCTGGTTCCCCTGCATTTCCATATGAATTTTAGGATCACCTTGTCATGATGTGCAAAGCAGCCAGCTGGGATTTTGAAAGGGACTGTATTGAATCTTTAGATTAATTTGAAAAGTTTTTCTATCTTAACAACATTAAGTCTTCCAATTCTTTTTTTTTTTTAATTGAAGTATAGTCAGTTACATACATGTGTCGATTTCTGGTGTCCAGCACAATGTCCCAGGCATGCATATACAGACATATATTTGTTTTCATATTCTTTTCCATTAAAGGTTATTACAAGATACTGAATATAGTTCCCTGTGCTATAAAGAAGAAAAGTTTAAAAATCTATTTTTATCTATAGTGGCTAACATTTGCAAATCTCAAACTCCCAAACTTCCAATTCTTAAATATGGTATGTCTTTCCATTTATGCAGGTCTTCTTTAATTTCTTTCAATAATGTTTTGTAATTTTACGTGTACAAATATTACACATTGTTAAGTTTATTCCTGAATATTCTGCTCTTTTAATACTATTATAATTGGAATTTTTTTTCTAAAATTTTTTTGAGTGTTTATTGCTAGGACAAATATAAAGTATTTAATTTTTGTATGCTGACTTCATATCCTGCACCCTTGCTGACCTTGTTTATTAGTTATTATGATTTTGGAACGCTTCTTTTAGGATGGTCAGTTAAAACTTTTCTATGGTCTAGTGAAACTGGAATTAAAAAATGTCTACAAGATTTATCAATTAGAACCATTGTTATACTAAGAAAGCACACTCTTAGTAAGATGGTGATGATAAACAGGATCTAGAATGAGTCATGGGGTCAGACATGAGCATGTTTACAGGCTAAAGAGAAGGAACAATTAGGAAGAGTTTATTTGAAAAAAGAAGGAGATAAAGTGTCACAGGGGTCAGAAGCGGGTGGGTTAAGTGTAGGCCTAGGGTTTGAGATACCTCGAGGTTGACCTCGTTTTCTTAGACTTTGGGAAAGGAGTCAAAGGTACAGATATGAATGAGAATGTGGGCTGGAACATACATTAAAACTGCGGAATAAAAGCAAGACACTGATACAGAGAGGGCTTGATGATTTCAATTTCTCTGTGACATAAGAGCCCAGGTGATCTCCTGAGAGGAGGGATTTCGGGGAGGACAGTGAAGGTTCAGAAGATCGTTCAGGAGATTGAAAGCAACCTGACCAAGGGCAGATAAAACGGTTAACAGATATGGTTAAGCGACCAACTGAGGGCTGAATTACAGAAGTGGGTTGTCAGGTCTATTTGTAAGGTTTCTCTAGCTGCATTTAGTCACGTGTGCACAAGAATGTGAACAGTCATCAGTAATGTTGTATTGTCTTGGGCCGGAGAGTTACGGTCCAGGTGCTGCTATGGTATAGGTATGCTGACAATAAAGTGTCAAAGATACTGGTAAAACATAATTAAGACAACCAATCACGTTGTAACAGTCTAGGGTGGCAAGGCTTAGAGGTTCCTCACAGACTGGAAAAAATTATGGGGTAAAGAACTGGAGGTCCTTCAGAAGTTGAAAGTAGGCCCAGGGGGAGTGAAGGCACAAGAGACTGGGAAGGCTAAGATGCCGAGACTCGGTGGGATAACGGAGTTCAGCATTTCTGGTGTGATCTGTTTCTAGGTGATGACAGGATTCTAGGTGTGACTTGCCTAAGGTAGAGCAGAAGTGAAAGCCACTGCAATTATGAAAGTCTTAGTTTATGTTTTCGGATGGTCCATCCGCATGCCCTTGATATCACTCAGAATTACGACAGTAACTGGGGTAGAAAGAGGACCCAGGGCCTACAGTGTCAGTTACTGAGAAGGAGTCCCTGGGAAGCTGGTAGATGACAGTAATAAAGTGAGGCAGAGGCTGGTAAACCTGAACGATCCAATCTCCTGGAATCAAGAGCTTTTACCCACCGAGGGTTACAGAGGGTTACAACACTCTCTTTAATCACAGTGGCTCCTCCTGGAATGGTTTTTAAGGTGGGGAGGCATCATAAGGGAATCTTTGGGGTGAAGCAGGGAGCTAGGCCTTATCAGTATTAGAAAAAACTCAGCCTGGCTGTTCTGATATGACCATCAGGAGGTGTTCTTCCCCACCATTCTCATCCCAGTGAGAACTACTCTTTTAAGGATGGCTATAGAAATCCAGGCGAATTCCTAAGGGGAATATGGCTTCTATCCCGTCCATACACCTGCTTGCTACTGACAGTTATATACAGACACGAATCTAGATTTCTGACAGATCTTTCCAAGGAAAAACACATATATTTTTCATAATTACGTATAATGTGATATGAAATAGTATAAATGCATATATTTATTTTTAAAACAGGTGCCATTTACAGTGAAATGAACACATCTTAAAGGCACAGTTTGCTGAGCTTTGACAAATGCATAAGCCCTCACCCTTATTAGGCTATAGATTACTTCCATTACTCCAGAAACTTCCCTGGTGGCCCTGCCCAGTCAATTCCCACCCTACCTGAGGCAACCAGAGTGCTGATTTCTATCACTGTAGACTAGTTTTGTCTATTTTAGAACCTCATAATAATGGGGACACAGTAGGGGCTCTTTTGCTTAGCACAGTAAGGTTCAAAGTTAGAATCTGGAGAGGAAAGCAAGTCATTCTCACAGAAAATTCTCATTACTACCAAGGTGACTGCATTCAGACCAGAATGAAGGCAGATGTGTAAGAGAATCATGGTGTGTTTCCACCTCCTGGACAGTTTGCCAAGAAAGCCTAAGGCATATTTTAGTTACACGTTGCAGGAACTATCCTGCAGCCAAAGCTCACTTGGCTTTGTGCCCCTGTCCCCCCTCCCACTTCTTGAACTCTTTATTGTCTCTGATCTGAATCAGTGAGGAAAGGGTTCCTTTCCATACCTCTGAGGGGGACAGAAAACCTGCTATGTGCTTGGTAGGATAATCCTGTCCCTGCCTCAGGGCTTAAAAAGAAAACTCTGAAACAAATTCTCCAAGTTAAAAATGAAATTCCAGCTGAAAATGAAATCCTGGAATAGATTTCTTCGCATCTGTTTCAATAGAAACCAAAGTCTAGGTGTTTTCCCCTCTCTCTAAAGTATGCCTATACATGTGGAGGGTCTATGGACTGAAAGCTTGTGTCTCCAAATTTGTAAGTGAGAGCTCTAACACCCCCATTCAGTGGTATTTGGAGATGAGGACTTTTGGAGGTCACTAGGGTTAGATGAGATCATGAGGGTGGGGCCCCCATGATGGGGTTAGTGATCTAGAGACATCAGAGGACCCCTTCCCCCTCCCTCCCTGGACACACAAAGAAGAGGTCACATGAACACAAAGTAGGATGTTGGCTGCCTATAAGCTAGGAAAAGAGGCTTATAATGAAGTTATCTTGGTAGCACCTTGATCTGGGACTTCCAGGATCCAGAACTGTGAGAGAGAAGTTTGCTTAAGTTAAGGTATTTTGTCATGGCAGCCCAAGATGACTAAAACAGGAGGTGATATTTAAGTACTAACTAAATCCTAGGCACTGTGTTACACTTAATGTTTGAAACAAAACTAGGAGGAGGGTATTAGCATCCCCATTTTGCCAAGGAGGGGAACAAAGCTCAGCTTCACACAGCTACAAAGTGATGGCAGATGTTATCAAATTGCCCCCTATACTCCTGCATCAATTTATTCTCTCACTAACAATCCTCATACACCTACCCACCTTGATAAGTGACCACCAACCCTTTTCAAAACCCTTGATAGGTCTGTCTCACTATAAGGTCTTGGTCACATTACTTTCTTTTTTGAGCTAATGGTTGAAAATGGGGACAGCTTCCAAAACTGGTCAAACATGGGCTTTGCTGCTTCCTTATCAACATACACACATCTCCCCGAGGTCCTTGGGGAAATAGCAGGGTGCTGGGTACAGGCAGGCAATGGTGCCTTGGAATGTGAAGATGTCGAAAACAACGTTTAGGAGAGAGCTGAAGAGAGGAAGATTCTAGTTTTTCCCTCTTTGACTGCCCATATTATTCTAAGGGGGCTCTAAGCTAGAGGTGAGATCGGGGAGCTGAAATTGCTTTGGAATTGAGTTAAGTGTCCCTAACACAGTGTAAATTTTGACTGAAGTCTGCCTCCTGGGTGAGGAACTCAGTGTACTGAGAGCCCCACAAAATAGAGGCTTCAAAATACAAAACACATAAAAATACAACTGAAGGAAGGATGAAGCTAGGACCCGCTGCATCATCCTTTCCCAATTGCTTTCCCAGGGAGGACAGTAGCATCAGCCTGAGGCAGTCGGGTGACATCATAATGCTGAAGGCTGTCTTGGTTGGGCAGCCTGCAACTAAGAGGCTACACAGCTGGGAAGTGGCCAAGCCAGTTATTTGAATCTGGTCTTTTTTTTTTCCTCCTCCACTTTCTTGAGTTCTAATTGACAAACAGAATTGTAAGATAGTCAAAGTATACAACGTATACATTGTAAAACGATTCTTCCCATCTAGCTAATTAACACAACCATCACCTCACATATTTTTATGTTAAAAATAAATATATGGTGAGAATATTTAAATTCTACTCTCTTAGCAAATTTTAATTATACAAGACAGTGTTTTCAGCTACAGTCATCACATTGTACATTCGATTCTTCTTCATTTTATAGCTAAAAGTTTGCACCCTTGTATTAATATCTCCTTATCCCCCACCCACCTCCCCACGCCAAGTCCCTGGTAATCACTTCTTTTCTTTCTGTTTCTATTAATTTGACTTTTTAAAAATAAAGATTCTACTTGTGAATTATACCATGCAGTTTATCTTTCTCTCTCTAACTTATTCCACTTAGCATTATGTCCTCAAGTTCCATTCGTGTTGCTGCAAAAGGCAGGATTTCTTTCTTTTTCATGGCAGAATAATATTCCGACACACACACACACACACACACACACACACACACACACACACACACACACACACACCACATCACACCTTCTTTATCCATTCATCTGTTGATGAACCTTAGGTTGTTATATGTGCTATTGTGAACAATGCTGCAAAGAACATGGGGGTGCAGATATCTCTTTGATATCCTATTTTCATTTCCTTTGGCTATACACCCAATAGCAGGATTGCTGGATCATACGGCAGTTCTATTTTTAATTTTTTGAAGAACCTCCACACTGTTTTCCACAGCGGCTGCACCAATTTACATTCCCACCAACAGTGCGCAAGGGATTCCCTTTCTCCACATCCTTACCAACACTTAACCCTTACCTTTATGAGGACAGCCACTCTAACAACTGTGAGATGATTTACCGTGGCTCTGATTTGCATTCCACTGATGGCTACAGATGTTGAGCAACTTTTCGTGTATCTGTTTGTCATTTGTAAACCTTCTTTGAAGAAATGCCTATTCAGATCCTCTGTCCATTTTAAAATCAGATTGTTTGTTTTTGCTTTTGAGTTGTGTGAGTTCTTTACATACTCTGGATATTAATCCTTTATCAGATATATGATTTGGAAATATTTTATGCTATTCCATAGGTTGCGTTTTCATTTCATTGACTGTTTCCTTTGCTGTGCAGAAGCTTTTTAGTTTGACGTAGTCCCACTTTCTAATTTTTTGCCTCTGTTGCTTGACTTTATCACTATTCAGGATAAATGTGCTTTGCTGACAAGTGACTCAAAAGTTTCATAACCTAATTATAAACTTTCTGGTGTCTGTGTGTGTGTGTGTGTGTGTGTGTTTGTGTGTGTGTGTGTGTGTCAGATAGTGGGCAACATTCCTCTGATGGAGCACACTCCTCAAAGACAACCAGAAAATTTCTCCTGTCTAGCCTACTAAGCATTGTTTAGTTAAAATCTTTGTTCGAAAGCATAAGCAATCAAGTTATGCTAGTTTAAGTTACAAAGGAAAACTTTCTGGAAGAATACAGGGCATTTCCAGGGCAAATTTAAACAATCCTTAGAAACTTTGGGATCTCAATGGCAAGAATGCACAGACATTCTGTTTAACCTTCCACCATTAACACAACTCAGCTACAAACTCCCAATCCCTGTGATTCTCAGGAGAGAACAGGACTGCACTAGCTTCGACGGGGCATATGGTCCGCACTGTGTCTCTAGTCCTGACCTTCCACTTACAGATGTTCATTTCAGTCACAGATGCCAGAGCCATCAGTGATCATCCAGTCCAACTCCATTTTTCAGGTGATGAAACATGAAGGAAGCAAAGCCACCGTCAGCAGCAGAGGCAAGGCTACTGTGGTATTTATACATCAAGAGACTCCAAGCCATGAGTCCCACTTCTGTTCCTTTCTCCCTCATTTCCTTGGACAGCACCCTTGTCCTGACCTCTATCATCTCAGATCCAACACATTACAAGAGACTCCTAAGTCTCTCTTAAGACTGGCCTTAAGCATCTTTAGCCTGATTGATACTGTATCACCACAAAAGATCTCCCCAAAACAATCATAATTGTGCTACTCTTCAAATTCAGCTCAAAATCTCCAGTGGTTAACCACTGTCTATAGGTCAGATTCCTCATTATGAAGGAATAGGAGGGGTTCCTAAGAAACTGGAGGGATTCTTGATACCTAACTCCTCTGAAAATAAGATTAACAAGTTAAATAAACACCAGATGATCTCTGAGGTTCCACCCAAGCTAAACTTCTTAAGACCCTGTACCACTTGGCTTCACATTATCTTCCAAGTCTCATCTTCTCTAACTCCTTGATATAATCTTATCTTTATTCTTTCATATGTTTATATAGTTCTACCATTAGAAATATATTTTTATATCACTTCAGAAAACATAAAGTTCAATATTTAAGAACTCTGGAGCAATGAAACATTTTTCCTCTCTTCAAACGAATTTATTAATTCATCTCTTCATGTTCCATAAAGTGTCACTGATCTGATAATTTGATGAAAACATTTATATACAAATATTCCAGTAAACGATAAAATCTACAGACACTAAGAAGTTTACTCAGCCACCTATGTAATCTTAGAATAAAATACTCTGAATACACACAAACGACTAAGACCTAAGCTAAAAAAGCACTTTTTTTAGCTTAGGAGGAGTTAGATTGTATATGCCCCTGGAGATAAAATTTCATTACAATCAACTTCTCTCTGTTGTCTCTTATTTCAAAGATCTTTTGTACAGCACATTGTTTTTATGTTTAAAAATTCAACTTTTTTAGATTCTTACTTTATTATTTTCTTTTTTCAAAAACGTATGAAATACTGTAATAAAACCAATCATTGCCAATCTTAACAAAAATAGATATCAAATTCTAAACTTCCCTAGACTTCTCTGAATGGTTTTACCCTAGAGCTGCTTTCTCTATAGTTATTCTTTTTTAACACCAACATTTTTATTCACTTTGTCATTTTAAAGAAAATTTTTGTATAACGAGGACATCCTCCTCAGTGAATAATGAACAGAACTCAGTATTTTCCTTATGATTAAGGGTTATCCTTAAACTTTTCCTTTACTTTCAGAATCATTTATTGATCAGACATTGAACAAACTGCTGAAGATGCTACCCACTGACTCTGAGCAGGACCTAAGTATGAGGAGACATGCTCAGGGCATATGTGGGATGGCGGGACACAAGTGGTTGCTGGCCTGGAGATGAAGAAGTGTTGTAAATGCATCATAACTGATGTGTCTTCATATTTTTTCATTTTTGTTCCACACATACCCTTCAAACTAATGCTAAATCTCCCATTTATGTCCCTCTTTATTCATTACCAGATGTTCATTCTCTTTTAATCCTCAAAAACAAATCTACACGATAAATGGGCTAATGGTATCCTTCCCATTTGGTGGGTGAGAAAAAAATCTAGGCCATAAGTCTAAGTGATTTCATGGACCTTGCAATATGTAGCTGGTTGAAGTGAGGATATATTTGTCTTCTAACTCCTAGCCTAACTCCTCAGCTTCTTTCATTATTTTGCCCAATCTTCCCACAAAATAGGAGAGGACTTGGTAGTTCTGAATAGGGATGGAAATATGGTGAAACAGAATACATCTACAATGAATCTTTGTGTTAGCTCAGTTTTGGCTTTTTCTAGTAAGCTGCACATAGCTGGATTCTTAAAAACCCATATTTTATGGAAAAAAAACTACCCAGTTAATATTTATTGTTATTTTTGGTATTTTTAGACCTATGCCTGCCATCTTTTTTGTGTTTTCAATTTACCACTCTCTCCCATGCTTGCATTTCTTTTTTCCAATCTTTTCATGGATTAGTGAAATTTTCTCTGTTCTTTACATTTACTGATTTGAAAATCACACATATTCTATTTTTATTCTTCTACAAAGTAGCTATATTTAACTTTTTTTGAAATTGTTGGATTTCCCCCATTGTTGGATTTTAGGTTGTTTTATTCTTTTTTAAAAAAAAATTTGTTGCTGTTTTTGGTGGGGAGGTAATTAAGTTCATTTGTTTGTTTTATTTATTTCACTGGGGATTGAACCCAGGACTTTGTGTATGCTAAGCACACGCTCTACTACTGAGCTATACCCTCCCCCAATATTTAAGTTTTTATCATAAGTGGTTAAATTTAAATTTCTCTAACAGTGTCTGAAGTTAGTCACTATCCACTGATTCCTTCTGGTGAATCTTAAGATGCTTTTATTCTAAATTCTTCATCAGCACCCCTGCCTCCATCTTCCACATCCCATGTTGACATAATCTAAAATCTTGGCACACTATTTTAAAAAATAATTTTATAATCATATCTCATAGAAAAAATAGTTTTTATTATTTTTTGGCTGGCTACTGCAGTTCATTGTTAAGTTCTGGATTCACTTTTTTTTGCATATTCTCTAGTAGTTCTTTCAGCTTTCAGAGAGGATCTATTGGGTTATTAAAACTCTAAATTCCTGGATACTTAAAAAAATCATATTTCATCCTTACATTTCAGTGATATTATGGCTGAATATAGAAATTTAGATTTGAACTTCTTTTTATTCAGCAAACTAAAGATACTGTCCAATGTCTTTCTTCATCCAGTATTGTCAGGACACATCTAATGCCAAGCCTGACCAGACTGACTCTGAGCAGTCTTTTTCTTACCCTCTCTGGAGGCTTCAGCAGTTAGCCTTTATCCTTGTAGCTTTCAGCATATGACTGTATAATTAATGTTTTGAGCTTTTATTACGTTTGTAAACTGCCTTTTTAAAATTGTGTATTTATTTCTTTTTAATGATGCTCTATAGTTGGCAGACCATTTCAACCTGAGGATTTATATGTTTCTTCAACTATAAGAAATTCCATTCTACCATTTATTCAGATTTTACCTCCCTTCTGTTCTCATTTTTCTCTTTTAGGTAGATGCGGTGTCTTGCAGAACTCTCTTCCATGTCTCAAGTTTTCATCTCTCTCTTACCCTGTACTTCACTTCTAGGCTATCTTCTAGGTATGTAATTTCCATTTCAGCTGTGCCCATTCTTCTGTTTATATCAACTGAATTTTTGGTATCAATAATTACTTTTTTCTTATCCCCAAGGTTTATCTTTTTTTTAAATTTTATTTTATAAAAGACAGTTTCTGATACATTATTGTGACGTCATCCTATATCTGAAGACATAATTAAACTTGTTTTAAAGTCCTTTCTTTATCACTCTTAACTTTCGCATAGCTGTAATTCTGCTGTGTTGTTATCTAATTTTTACAGTGGCTGCATACCAGATGTTAGTGGTTTCTGACTGTGGGCTTGTTTTTGTAGTTTGGATTCCTTCCTGGACCCTTTATACTTCTAGTCCCACTGCAGGCCTTTGGGGAGGTGGAGAAGTAGATATTGAAATTTGAGCTCTGTACTATTTTCAATGAGAACGGGGAGAAGGTGGGATGCATGCTGGATGGGATACCTTAGAGGCTGGTGTTCTGGGCTTAGTCATTCTATCTGGGCTTTGCCAGGCCCTGCCTCTCCTACAGCATGGCTCCCGACAGATCTGAATGGGTGGAGAGGAGAGTGGGATGCACACAGCAAAGCCAGTGTAGGTACCACAACTCATTTCCCTGTCATATTCATTAAATTCCTCATCTCTACTCCTGGATTCTTCCACCTGGAGGCAGGAGGAACTCCTGGTGAAGGTCTCATGTTCTGTGGTAGTACTTTCCAAAGATCAGTCTCCCAAGGCAAAAAAAATAAAAGCAAAAATAAACAAATGGGACCTAATCAAACTTACAAGCTTTTGCACAGCAAAGGAAACTATCAACAAAACAAAAAGACAACTCATGGAATGCGAGAAAATATTTACAAATGATGAGACCAGAAGGACTTAATTTCCAAAATATAAAAAGACCTCCTACAACTCAATAACAAAAAAAACCCCAAACAGCCCAATGAAAAAATGGCCAGCAGACCTAAATAGACATTTCTCCAAAGAAGACATCCGATAGCCAATTGGCACATGAAAAGAAGCTCAACACAACACTAATTATTAGAGAAATGCAATCAAAACTACAATAGGGTATCACCTGAAAAAGGTTAGAATAACCATCAACATATAATCTTTGTTCTTTTGTGTCTGGATTATTTCTCTTATAATGTCTTCACGTTTCTTTTATGTTGTAGTATGTGACAGAACTTAATTACTTTACAAGCCTGAATGACATTCCATTATATGCACATGCTGCATTTTGCTTGTCCATTCATCCAAGGGTGGGCACATGGGTTGTTTCCACCTTTTGGCTATTGTGAATAATGCTGCTATGAAGGTTGGTGTACAAATGTCTATTTGAATCTCTCTCAATTTTGGGGGGAGTATATGCCGAGTAGTGAGATTTTGGGGGTCATATGGTAATTCTGTGGGTTTTTTGAGGAACCACTGTACTATTTTCTACAGTACTGAACCATTTTTACATTTTCATTAGCAATGCACAATGGTTCCAATTTCTGTGCATCCTCCCAACATTTATTTTTACTATTGTTCTTCTGACTTAATCCTCATGGCAAGGGAGCAGTTTTTTCTCTATCTGACATCTGTATGGCACTTCACAGTTTTTTTTGCATAGATTACACTTTTTAGCCATTATAATACTCTTTAGTTTAAGTATTATATGTTTATTATGAAAGAAGATATTAAAGTTTAGGGGTGTTACATCACTTGCCTAAGATCACAGAGCTTATCAATGGAAAAGTCAAATACATAATTTTACTCCTGATTCTTTTCTCATTAGGAGAATTAAACAGTCTATGTTCTTCGAGATTGTTCCCTGCATGCTCTATTCACTCTGAATCACAGCATTGAGAAGAGTTTTCAGAAAAAGTACTTGCTGTTTTCCTACATCAACCAAAGTATCAAAGAAAATAAAAGGCTTCAATGAGTCACAGGCATGATTTAGGTTAGCTATTAACGGGGTGACTGATGTTGGTGAGACATTGGAAATGATTACCAAAGGATGCTCTGAGATAATTCAAGTCTTGAAAAGTGCTATGGATTGGATTCCATCCCAGGACGTGACTGAGGATGCAGAAAGTAATTCAGTGAATCCCTGTTAATTATTTGAAAGCAGAGGCTAAACTAGATGACCTCACAGTTTCTTGAAGTTCTCTGATTCTGCAACAAAGATTCTACCAAATGGATTTGTACTACTCAAGAAAATTGTCCTTTGGTGCCTGGGGATGGGTCTTGGTTTTCTTGACCCCTTCATCCCTGATCTCTGAGAATGCAGATCCCCTCACTCATTTCCATTTCATACCCTTAGAGTTAACAGATGCCTCAGGGGAGAGGTCAGAGATGACCTAACTCACCTGAGGCCTTGAGCCACTATTTGGGCTGTTACCTTTCTATACCACTGTTGCCCTGATTCCACTTTGCTCCCCAGGGAGATGTGAAGGCGTTGCAATTTTGGCCTGAGACTAAAGGGGACAGCTTCAGTGTCCGACCTATATGGGTTGTCAGTGCTATAGCATACAGAAGGGACAAGGTAGCTGGTTTAAGACAGTAAGCCCAAAGAAAGAAAACTAGTGGGGAGAACAGACAAGCCACAATCAGCTGCCTGCCTTACAGCAGCAGTCTGGAGGGTATTCAGACATCCCTGTGACTTGACTCGTGCTGGGAAGGCCCTTCCCTCTCCTACAAAACTGTAATTGTACACCTTTTAGTGACCCTGTAAACAAGACTAATTCTGCTCTCTTGATGTGTTTAATATCCATATGTTTTAGTTTCCTCATTATTTAAAAGGAAGAATCAAAACTTCCCACCTCATAGTTGTTAAATCTTTTTGAAAAGAAGCATGTATTCCAAGCACTTTAAAGACCTTTTCAGGAGAATGTTGAAATCAAGGAAAAACTACTCTAGAAGTGATATAAAATAATGTTTGCTGGAAAATTAAGGTGATGTACTATGCAAACAAAAGTGTAATCAGTTAATAAACAATGTGTATCTGAAACTCAAAAAGATAAAAATAAGAAGAAAATTATTTTTTTAAAAAAGCAAAAGTAATGCCTCTCACCCACATCCTTTTTCTTTCCTTTTCTGTTCTTGAAGTCGCCCCTTTGTTGGGGGCTTACGTCTTACACTGTAATTGACAAGTGAAGGACTGGGTTTAGAGGGGCAATTACTGAAGCATTGCTTTAGCAAACAGTCCAGCTTTTCCAACAGGCCAGCACTGCTGACCTACAGTAGTGATCACACTGCTCCTGCCTGATGCAGTGCATTTAGTTTTTAGAACCACAGAGCAGAGAATGCAGAGCCAGGAAGGGTACTCAGTGACGATCCCCTCCAACCAACCCTGTCATTGTGCAGATAACAAAACTGAAGCCAGGACAGGTTCCATTTTTTTTTTTTTTTACATTTCAGAGTTGGAAATTGGAGAATGCAATGAAAATCAAGGTGAAAAAGGCAAGGTGTACCCATTTAGCTCACATCCAGGGAGTGATTATTTACAAGCAGGCCTTTCTTCAGATGGCCCATTCAGTCTGCAGAGTTTACAGAACAACTAAAAATCACTCTAAACCAGATACCATCTCAATAAACACACGCAGTTGAGGCCAACAGAACTTGGCTTAGTGCTCAGGTGATCCTCATTCTTGGCATCACGGGACCAACTCCCTTCTAAGCCCAGAGAACTCCATATAACACGAGACACTGCTCTCCAAAGATCTGCCTTTTTACCTCTTCAGGGCGGCTGGAGGCTTCTGTTGGCAGCCCTAATCAGCAGATCAACACAAATCCACAAACCTCAATCACTCTGCTTTCACCTACTCTAGACTGCTTTCTCTCAAATTTAATTGCCTGAAGTTTAGTGTCTGTGATAAGAACTCAGGGGTGATACCACACACCTCCGGAACCCCTCTGCTGATATGGGCTGTGCCCTGCAAGCGGTGATAGTAGGCTTTGGGCAATTAGGAGTGCGGGATTTTCTCCTCACTGCCAGGATCAGCACAGAGCATGTCCCGCTGTGCACACTCTGGTGGGGCTGGCTTGATTTCAGTTTTTCACACCCTATTGTAATATACCGCTTATCTCGAACAAGGTCCCTGTCCAAGTATGCTTTGATGTTTTATGTAATAAGTGACAAAATTCAGGATTTAAACATCAAAAGTAGAAATTCACATTTTTCTTTTTTTATTCTGTAAGACTTAACACGTCAAATTATATCTTTAATCACAAAAGAGCACAGTGAACAAAATGTGTTGTGGTGGGATTATGCAAATTTAAAAAATACTTTACAAATTTTCTACAATGAAAATTTATTATATTTTTAAATCAGATAAATGTTTTAAAGAATCCTGACAGGTGTTGTGAGGCCTGTTGGGCCTCTGAGATGCTCTGTGATACTGGATTTTAGGGACTTCCTCACCTCTGTGGTGAAGGGAAACACTGTGACTTCCAGGCTCTTGGCTACATTGAGGTTTTATAATTCCATGAAAGCTTTAAACTCATCATCATTAAAAATAGGTCTCCAGGGCTGGGGGGATGATTCTGATATTAGTTTTATTGTTCTAAAACCCCAGATTTGGAGCTGGAATGCTCCAAGAAATCTCTACCTGAAAAGTCAGGTGGTCCTCCAGGAGGGGAAGGGGCTGGGGGTACATTATCAACACTCTTGTGATTTCTGCTTCTTTGGTGTTTTCCTCAGGGTGACTAACTAAAATGCTCTTTGTTCTTTGTTCCAGAGTCAGAGACGTCCCCGCCACGCGGCACACAGATTTATAACTCCGGGCAAAGGTTTTGACAAATACGATTTCTTCACTCCAAAGTCCACCTATGTGGATTCCCTGAAAATCCAGAATGGTGCACATCTGTCTGCTGGTTTCTAATCCTAGGAGCCTTGGCTGCAGAGGCAGGAGGAGTTCCTACAGCTCTGGAGATAAAGACTGGCACAGAGGCTGGTGCTGTGTGGGCGCACTCATGCACTTGATTTACTGCTCTCTCTTTTTGGACTGACATAGGGTCTGCACTGACACAGGCAGTCCAGAAAAAAAGGAACTGCGTCTATTGCAACACTTAAGTGATGTAAACAAAAAGATCAAAACCCAACGATCTGGTGGAAACACACTTATCCAGACAATCCACTGTAGTGTTCCAATTGAAGAGTTCTACTTAGAGAAAGAGAATGAATTCAAACCAAAGAACCTATCAGCCAATCAACCAGACAAGATCTGGGGTTAGGTTTGATGGTCTGATACATACAAGGAACATAATAAAATGACTGATTCTATATCTGGGTTCTAGGCACATGATCTGGGACATAAATCAGAATCTTCAATGGCTATATTACCTTGCCCTCCACTCACCCCTCCCATGAAGACAGGGAACAAGGAGGTGCTTGAATTCTTTCAGGCCCTATGAGTGTCACTGAGCAATTTGTTTCTCAAGCATCTCACATAAACATGGTTGAAATAACAGATAAAACTGATCTGGGTGCCCAACTCAGGGAGTGCAATTTTAACATCCAAAGCCCATATGACAAACGCCATCTAAAAAACATTTGACTTTAAGCGAACGCAATGACACTAAAACCACTCTAGTGAGCAATTTTGTAAAGGCATCCATTTTGGAGTCCAGCCCAAATACGAGTGGAACTCATTATTATACTACAGTCTGACTTACCACAAGCTTTTGTGGCGGAGTCCTGGTATGATGTTAACCTTTGAATTGCCTAATCTGGGAAGGAGCCAATTAGCCTGCAGAACACGTGGAGATGAAACACTACCTACCAGAGATGGGAAAGTACATTTGCCTTAGAGACTCTGATAAGAGGCCCTTGAAAACTGAAAACCACACAAATACCAACGTTTTGGTTCTTGAGAAGTTCACTGTCTAGTGGGGAAAGCAGATAAAAAATAATGTGAGTGCAATACTAAGGGTACTGTGAGAACACAGAAGAGGGACACCACATCTAGCCAGATGCAGAGGGCCGGGAAGGCTGTCATTGTATCCTTCAGAGTACAGTTGATACATTTTGTCTTGAAGATGACACTTGTCCTCCAAATAAATCAGACTCCCCAGAACCATTCCAAAGGACTTAGCTCTTCTGATAAAAGATATGTATTTATTCATGTGCATCCTCAGTGACTGGAAGAAAGGTCAGAAATGTGTCAATGCTTAGACAGTCCAGTGCCACTGCTTTATAACCTATGGCCCACTGCCTTGTCAACTGAATGAGTTATTAAATTAATATTCCTCCCTACATGCTTTTCTTTAAAAAGCCTCTTCTTTCACGTCTTCCAATCCGAGCCCCTACTTCTCTTTACATAGTTCTTAACAGATCTCTATTTAACTACTTAGACAAACTGCTTAACTTCGTGTGACATTATTTCTTCTAGAAGATGAAAGCATATGTTGCCTGAGATAAAATTTTTTTGGTTTACATTGTGCAAGATTTTACCTCACTTGATATTTGCTGTTTTCCCTTCCCTGTCTTCTGCATACTTCCAGGAGGTCTCCTGAATGGTCCGTGCTCAAGCAGCTAAGCCTGGGAGTTATCTGCAGTATCAGGTCTCTCTTCATAACTAAAAATCTAGAAATGTTTTCATTTCCTGTAAAGTTATCTGACTTGGGTGAGCTGAAAAGTTGAGGATGGGCTGGGGTGCCTGGAGAGCTCAAGGCCCTCAAAGTGAACGTCATCTTCTAACTGCCTGACAAAGCTGTGTACCTTCCATGGCTCAGGACTTCACATCCAGGACAGGGTCTGACCAGCCTGAATCATGACAAAATCAGGCTGCACACTGGAAACTTCTTATCCTTTCCTCTTTTCTCATTGACAACGTTCATGTGTCCATGATTCCTCTGGACTAGAGGGGCCAAAGCTGCGCAGGAATGACAAGGATGGGCCCTTTCCAACCGCAGGCTGGGGTTATGTCAAGAGTATCTCCTAGATGCATTCACTGTCTCACGGTGGGTCTCTTAGAGAGGAAAGGTTTGTTATTAAGGACCACACTCAAGGATTTTCATCTTGAGTTTGGACACAATGCAGGGTCACTTTACTTATCTTGGAAACGAGAGGGGTGGTAGCCAGTGGAGAGATTATTTTGGAATATATAGTAACATTATCCAAAGCTACTTCCAGTTTGAAGATCAATATGCACCCAGTTGATATGATCATGCAGATTTTCTCATTAGATCTGCTAATGTAGTAAATCAAATGGATAGAGTTTTTAACAGCTCTGTTGAGATATAATTCACATACCATATAATTCACCCAATTAAAGTATATCATTCAATAACTTTTAGTATAATCACAGAACTGTGTAGCCATCACAATCTAATTTTAGAACATTTTCATCACACTAAAAAGAAACCCTGTGCCCATTAGCCATCCCCACCCAATGTCCCCATTTCACCCCCAGCCCTAGGCAAGCACTAATCTACTTTCTATCGCTATAGATTTGCCTATTATGACGTGTCATATAAATGGAATCATATAATACGTGCTCTTTTGTGACAGGTTTCTTTCATCTATCATAATGTTTGCAAGGTTCATCCTGTTGTGGCATTTATTACGGTTTCATTCTTTGCTATTGCCAAAACATATTCCATTATATGAATGTACCAATCTTTGTTTTATTCATTCATCAGCAGTTGGACATTTGGGTTGTTTCTACTTTTTGACTATTATGAATAATGTGGCTATGCAGCATTATTTACAATACCTAAGATGTGGAAACAATCTAAGTGTCCATCAATAGGTGAATAAAGTGGTATATGTATACAATGAAATACCATTCTGCCATAAAAAAGGAGGAAATCCTGCCACCTTGACAACATGGATGGACCTTGAGGGCATTAAGTTAAGCAAAATAAGTCAGATAGAGAAAGACAACTACTGTATGATCACACTTATATGTTGAATTTAAAAACAAGCCAACAAACTCATAGAAAAAGAGATCACATTTGTAGTTACTAGAAGTGAGGGGGAGGGGAAACTGGATACAGATGGTCAAAAGGTACAAACTTCCAGTTAAAGAAAAGTACTAGAGGTGTAATGTATATTATGATGACTAAAGTTAACATTGCTGTATTGTATTGTTGAGGGAGTAAATCCTAAGAGTTCTCATTACAAGGAAAAATAGAATTTTTTCTTTTTCTTTGTAGCTATATGAGATGATGGATGTTAACTAACAACTTATTGTGGTCATCATTTTACGATATACATAAGTCAAGTCATTATTCTGTTTTCAACTTATACAATGCTATATGTCAATTATTTCTCAAGAAAACTGGAAAAAAAGCAGCTCTGAACATTCACGATCAAGTGCTTGTGTGGACAAGTTTTCATCTCTCTTGGGTATATGTCTAGGAGTAGAATTGCTGGGTCATACGGTAACTCTTTGTTTAACCCTGTTAGGAATTGAGAAAAACAGACAAAAACGGGAATTTTTCCTAGGAAAATGTTAAGGACTGAAAGGAAATCAATATTGGGACTGAAAGGGGCTGTCCCCAGCCAGACTGCTCTAAGTCTGAAAATCTGGATATCAAGGGTGGTAACCAATAACACTTTCTGGGCAACACAGAAAGCAAAAGTGCAAGTGGATTTCCCATTAGTGCTAACGTCCCAAGATTTTTTCTGTAAATTATTTCTACATGGTATGTCTTAGAAGTGCTTTAGGAGAAATTGTGAAGATTTCATTGCCTAGAGTCAGGTATGAATCTTGTAAAGCTGTGCTGTCCAATATGATGGCCATTAGTTATATGTGGCTTTTACAATTAAATCAATTAAAATAAAATGACATTTAAAATTCTATTCCTCAGTTGTACCAGCCACACTACAGGTGCTCAGTAGCCACTTGTGATTTGAGGCCACTGTACTGGGCATTTCTCTCACTGCAGAAAGTTCTACCAGACAGGGTTGTTGTCAAAAGGTGACAGTTGATACCTCCCCCTTCCCCTGAGAAACCTGGCAATGTCTGGAGACATTCTGCTTTTTGCGTCTTGGGGAAGGGAGGCTGCTGCTGGTATGCAGTGGGCAGAGGCCAGGGATGTTGCTAAATAGCCTTTAATGCACTGGGCAGCCTCCACACAACCAGTCATCCAAAAACGTCAACAGAGCCACGGTTGAGAAACGCTGAAGCTAAAGCTATCATGTCCAAACCTGAATAGCTTCTTATCAAAAAATCAAAAGAAACACCTGGTTAGCTTTTTAAAAATATATATACTTGAGTCCCATCCCTCAGATTCTGATTAAGGAAGTATGAAGAGAATCCAGGAGTCTGTTTTTCAGGAGCTTTCCAAGTGATTCTTATGACTGGCAAGATCCAAGAACTACTGTGTGAAAGTAGGTGGACTCTCGGCTTTTAATTCTGGAGAAAATCACCTGGTAAACATTAGCAGCACTCCCAGAACAGATTAACGGCTCCAAGGCCATTTACCTCTTCTGTTTAATTTCTCCAATTACTTATTTCTCAATTAATGGGGTCATTAAGCACTTAAGACTCGCATTAATGTCCCTCCTTATTTAAAAAAAATTTCATTCTGCATAAATCCAGTTTGCAAATGATTACATCTTATTAATTATTGTATACTTTCTGTTTACAAACAGAACAAGACTTAGAAAATGTTTGGCAGCTGTCTGTGTTGTCTGGCGTTTGATGGGAAACAGCTGAGCAAACAGGCGAACCAGCCCTGCAGGCAGCATGGCACAGCATATTAGTATCCATTCCTTTGCTACCAACTAAGTTAATACGTGGAGGTGGGATTCATTTTACGTGGTTTGAAGTTGCATACTTTAAGGTCAATATAATTCTTCTGAACTTAGAAAAGTGTAAAAAATGAATTAATTTTAACTTTAAGACATTATTTCTTTCCATTTTCCATCACTCTGTAACAAATTACAAAAAGGGAACAGCTCCTGCCCTTAAGAAACTTAAAAGGTCGTAGTGGAAAATGAGACATAAACACACGTATCTATAAGAAAAAACGATGTTAAACATTTTGAGAGGATACAAATTTGAGAGGAAGAGCTCCTTCTGGCTGGAGAGATCTGGGAAATTTTCAGCATCTTCACTCACTCAATAGATGTTTGCTGGTGCTACCTCGCACTGGTTCCACCACGTGAGGAACTGGGGCTAAGCAGGTGCAATCCCTCTATCATAGAATTTTATTTCCTGAAGACTAACCAGTCAGTCACCAGTTATTTATTGTGTGCCCACAGTGACCCAAGCATCCAGACAGACCCGCAATGATGATCCAAAGTGATTCGTGTTTAGATAGAAGAACACAGTGCAATTAATTACTGGCTGGATTTCTAATCACACTGAATCCTCCTTTCTAAGCACAGACATTTCTCTGACCTCATTTGCAAGGCCAGTCTCACAGGGCACCCACTCACCCTGAGCAATCATTTAATCATGACAGTGAGTTTAGCAGCAGCTATTTAGTACCATGTTGCAATCACCCAGTGGATCGCCTCTGGCATCCTCCCAGGAACCAGAATTGTAACTAAGAAACCACTGACATGATTCTTGGTTTGTTAATACCTTGGAGGAAATTTTGTGATAGAACTAATATAGAACTGATATGCATTGACTCTTATCTGTAAAACTGGTAGCTATGTCATCTGTAAGATTATTCAGGAATATGATAACTATACAGCACTCTTTGTTGTGTGAAGTTTATAGCATGACTGGCTCTTTTTCAACATCAACATAATTTTAAGGTATAAAACATTTCAAACATATCAAAAGTACACAAAACAATATAACAGGCAGCTACATGTACTCCCTATAATGCCTAAAAGATAATATTTTTCTTTTTTTGCCATCAGTTCTGTCTCTGTCATTTTCTCTGGAACACAAATGAAACAAAATATTAAAGACATAGCTACAATGCCCTTTGTGCTCCCCCCTGCCCCCAATTCCTCAGGCTTCTTTCCTCCCAGAGGAAAACTAACATCTTGAAGTTGATAAATTAGCATTTTAATTCTTATGAGAATTCTAATTCTAAATGAGAATTAAGAATTAACATTTTAATAGAAAAATGAAATTTAAATATTTTTCTATAAATGGATGTGGATATAAACAATACGTATTGTTCATTTAACATTTACACAGATGTACAGTATTGTACATATCTTTTTGAAACTTATTTTAATTCAGAGCTATATTTTCAAGATTTTTAGGTATATGTAGATTCAGTTCATTCATTTTCACTGCTGGACAGGAATACATTCATTCAACCTTAGCTGTAGCTCAGGTCTCTTTTTCCCATAATATTTTTTATTTGCCTTTCTCTTTCTTGATCAGTCCCGTAAGAGGTCTGTTTATCATATTCATTTTTTCAAACATAGGAATTTATCTTTTATTTTTAGTTTCAGATAACATTATACTACACATAGAAAATCCTAAAGATGCCAACAGAAAACTACTAGAGCTCACCAATGCTTCTGGTAAAGTTGCAGGATACAAAATTAGTATACAGAAATCTATTGCATATCTATACACTAAGAATGAAGTATCAGAAAGAGAAGTTATGGAAACAATCTCTTTTACTAGCACATCAAAAAGAATATAATATCTAGGAATAAATCTACCTAAGGAAGTAAAAGACCTCTACTCTGAGAACTATTAAGACACTGATGAAAGAAACTGAAGACGATACAAGCAGATGGAAAGATATACCATGTTCTTGGATTGGAAGAATCAATGCTGTTAAAATTACCATACTAATGAAGGCCATCTACAGATTCAATGCACCTCTATCAAAATATCAATGGGATTTTTCACAGAACTAGAAAAATAAATTTAAAATTTGTATGGAAACACAAAAAACCCCAAATTGCCAAAACAATTTTGAGAAAGAAGAACTGAGCTAGAGGATTCATGCTCCCTGACTTTATACTACAAAGCTAATCAAAACAGTATGGTACTGGCACAAAAACAGACACATAGATCAATGGAACAGGTTGGAAAGCCCAGAAATAAATCTGCATACTTATATGGTCAATTAATCTATGACAAAGGGTGCAAGAATATATGATGGATTAAAGACAGTCTCTTCAGTAAGTGGTGCTGAGAAAACTGGACAGCTACAGGTAACAGCATGAAATTAGAACATTCTCTAATACTATATACAAAAGTAAATTTGAAGTGGATTAAAGTTCTACACGTAAGACCAGATACTATAAAACTCCTAGAGGAAAGCATCTGCAGAACACTGTGACATGAATTGCAGCAATTTCTTTTTTACATCCATCTCCTTAAGCAAAGGAAATAAAAGCAAAATTAAACAAATGGGACCTAATAAAATGTAAAAGCTTTGGTACAAGGAAACCATTGACAAAACAAAAGGACAACCACTGTACGGGAGAAAATATTTGCAAATGATATGACTAACAAGGGACATATCCAACATATATAAACAGCTCACACAACTCAACATCAAAAATACAAAAACAAAAACAAGTAACTCAACTGAAAAATTGGCAGAAGAACTGAACAGACATTTTTCCAAAGAGGAAATGCAGATGGCCAATAAGCATGTGAAAAGATAATCAATATTGTTAATCACTAAGGGAATGCAAATCAAAACCACAATATCATCTCACATCTGACAGAATGGCTATCACCAAAAAACCCCCACAAATAACAAATGTTGGTGAGGATGTGGAGAAAAGGGAACCCTCCTATACTGTTGGTGGGAATATAAATTGGTGCAGCCACTTGGAAAGCAGTAAGGAAGTTTCTCAAAAACTAAAATAAAACTATTACATGACTCGGTAATTCCACTGCTGAGTACGTATGTGAAAAAAAACCCCATTAATTTGGAAAGATATATAGGGGTGGAAGTATAGCTCAGCAATAAAGCGTGTGCTTAGCATGCATGGGGTCCTGGGTTCACCCTCTAGTACCTCCATTAAAAAAAGATAAGAAAAGATATATGCACCCTGATGTTCATAGCAATAGTATTTACAATTGTCCAGATATGGAAGCAACCTAAGTGTTTATCAACAGATGAATGGATAAAGAAGATGTGATATCTATATATAGATATATATGTAGATATCCATATATGCCATGGAATACTACTCAGCCATAAAAAGAATGAAATTTTGCCATTTGTAGCAACAGGGATAGAGGGCATTATACTAAGTGAAATAAGTCAGACAAAGATAAATACCATATGATAGCATTTATATGTGGAATCTAAAAATATAACCAACTAGTGAATATAACAAGAAAGAAGCGAACTCACAGATATAGACAACGAACTAGTGGTTACCAGTTGGGAGGGAGAGGAGAGGCAATATAGAGGTGGGAGGAATAGGAGGTCCAAACTATTGGGAATAAGATAGGCTCAAGGATGAATTGTACAACATGGAGAATATATCAATATTTTGTAGTAACTGTAAATGGAAAGTAACGTTTAAAATATATTTAAAAAATTAAAAATAAAATGAAATAAAATTGAAAAAAAGATAATTCTAACAGGTTTTAACTTCATCCTTATCCATGTCCTTCTTCTTCTATGTTATGTTGACATTGCCAACAGTTTTAATCCCACATAATCATTAAATTTGTTTAAATAGTTTTCACTTTTCTTTCGAGGAATCTTCAATTGCATATTATTTCACAGATGTATCAGCAATTATTTAAATTTATGCTAATTATTCAATTAGAAGAGATTAATTTCCTTCTCATTTTAACTCTTCTGATATCAGGAATTCTGTTGGCTAAAGAGAATCAAATCACAAGACCAGCCCATATTTAAAGGAAGGGAAATAAACTCCTTCACTCAATTGTAAGATCTGCGGAGTCATTTTGCATTTTAACCTTTCTGGTACCCACTCATCTTCAGAAAAGGCTACTATGAAATAAATGGTGTGTCTTAAAATTGACAGTGTCTTAGATGGGAGTTTGCTACATATACAGTAATGCCAACTCAGCTCACCTCACACATTAATCCTTCATTAAAAAATACTGAGTACCTGTGTGTAAGACACTGTACTAGGTGCAGGAGATACCAGCAGTGAGTTAGATAGATGTGATTCTGGTCCTTATCTAACTTACCTTAGGTCTACAGTCCATAGTCGCAGGGTTCTGTTAATTTGACGTTCTAAATAATCTTGAACGTGATCCACCTTCTCTCTGTTTCCTACTTGCACTCTGGCTCAGGCCCTTATCATGTCTTACATCTGTTACTGCAAAAACCTCTCTACAAATCCATTTTTCCTACAAAAGTCTGTGATTTTATTTCATTATCCCTTAAACTTTGTCGGTTCAACCAGTTCTAGGATGAAGTTCATACACTAGAAAACATCATGCTCTGTTCTCCGTAATCAGGTCCCACCTACTCTTAGGCTGCTTCTCAATTTTCCCTTGTGCACTGCTGCCCTGATTTTAGTTCTCAGTGCATTTCCTGCTATTTTTCTCTTCTTTGCCTTGGTCTGTATGACCCTGACATGCCTCCATGTCCTCTGTCTATACTTGGTTGACTCCTCCTCGTCCTTAAAGGCTTAATTCAGTGTCACCTTTTAGAGCTTAGGAGGAAAAGCAGAGTGGAAGGTTTCAGGAAACATTATGAGAAGGGACTTGAAAGCAATGAGGATGGAGGTGGCTACCAGACTGAAGGACGGGCTGTGCTGGCAAATGGGAAAGAGCTGGGTGGAAAGGAAAGGGAGCGGGGGCTGTGATGGCAGGATGAAGCCTGGGCCTTGGAGAAGGAACAGGACAGGAGCTCCCAAAGAGGACGAGGAATAGAAGAGTGTGGGCTCGTGTGGGAAGTCTTAGCCTTTCAGCTGTTCAGGACGAGGTGACCCTGAACCAGGGATGTTTCTGGGACCTAGGAGAAGACATAGGGAAATGGAAACAAATGATGCCCTTCTCTGTACTACTTAAAAATGTATAGTGTAACATAGCTCGAGATATATATACCACATTTTGGAAAAACATTTCAACAATATCATTTTTAACAGCCACAAAGTAATCCATTGTGTGATCTGAATTCCTTATTGTTCAATCTTTACTTCGTTTCTAGTTCATGTTATCATAACAAAGCTCTAAGGAATGCCCCTATAGCTAGATTTTTGCTCATAGCCACAATAATTTCTTTAAGAGAAATGATTGGGGGTTGGAGAGTAGTTGTGGGAAAGGGGAATGCCAGGGCAAAGGATATAAACAATTTTAAGGCTTTTAATATGTAGTTTTAAAATTGCTCCAATTAATACTTCTACCACAAGTATATGACAGTATCTGCTCCCCCATGTTCTCAAACACTGTGTATTGGGGGGAAAAAAAGGTCATGTTTAATTGTATCTTTAGTAGAAAAAACATCTTACCTTAGAAAGTGACGGAATGACTTCAGATGAACAGACATCTAGTGTGAGATCATCACTAACCAAGTTTGTGCTGCCTCCTGGTGGCACCTAAGAAACCAACAACACAGAAAACCCAGACTTTTTTTTTTAAAGTTGAAATTTAGTCAGTTACAATGTGTCAATTTCTAGTGTACATCATGTTTCAGTCATATCTATACATACATATATTCGTTTTCATATTCTTTTTCATTATAGGTTACTACAGGATATTGAATACATTCTCTGGGCTATACAGAAAAAAATTGATTTTTATCTGTTTTATATACAGTAGTTAATATTTTTGAACAAGTCCTCAGTGTTAACTTATTTAATACTGAAGTTCTAGAAAGCAGGTGGCAGAAATAGAAAAAACGGACCTGACTTTAGGATATTGGAAGATATGGGAACTAGAGGAAAAATATTCTTATCCATAGTATAGCACATGGCCTGATATGCATGATGCACTGAGAGATGATTTATTAAACTGAATGATAATCAAAGAAAATTAATGTTTCAATGGCGTGTTCTGAGGAGGGACCACATGCAGCTTCCATGAAAGGGTGATGGAAATGACTATATTTTATGTATTTAATAACTGCTTTTCCAACAAGATGGTGAACACAATGAGGCATAAAAAGATTAGGAGACTTTCCCATTCTTCTAGGGACTGTCACATTCTTCTAGGGTAACTGTTTCACTGAAAAGAACACTCTTAATAGTAGTCATACACTCTGGATCTTAGACTGGTTTGGTGAAACAGGGTTATTTTTACTTTTCTATTGTTCCTGTGTGCAAAACAGTGTTCCCTACTACGGACAAAAGAAGAAAAGATAACGTGAAGAGGTGTAAAGACAAATGACAGCTGTGGCCCTAAAAGAGCTTATCTACTGCTCTTTTCCAAGGTCCCACCCTCTGTTCTGCTTTGCTCACGTGTTCCAGGGGAATCTCAGATACTCCCAGAACTCCAAATACCATCTGCACAGTAATGGATTTCTTCATTCAATCTTTCACTCAAAGAGTCAAGGAGGAAAAATAATTTGTTCACTATTATTTCTGTTCAGTCTTGATGTTGTAGGAGAAACAGACATCAGATAGTCACAGAAATAAGTATACATTTACATATTATAAGGGAAAAGGTTCAGGTTGCTATAAGAAAAATATAATTTAGTAGTACAGTAGTTCTTAAGCTTTTTTGCTTTCATACACCTTACAGCTTCCCTATCTCTAATGAGTAAATGATTCATTGAGGACTTGACTACGTTCTTCAATCTTTGTTTTTCTTTTTTGCGCTACCATTAGCAACTACTTGACTTGAATCATCTTTCCTAGTTTATGGGAAGTTTCACAAGAAGGCCTTATCAAAAATAACCAAACTACACATATTATTCTTTCACTTAGATGTGACTTCCTTAGCAGATATACTCAGAAAATATATTGTTAATTTCTACTCTTTTTCAAATCTTTTTTCATTGAGATATAACACATCAAGTGCAGTCATCTTAAGTGTACAGACCAATGAACTTTTAACATAAAGACACTGGTAGCAACGAGATCTTTAATAACATTTATACTTTATAATGTGTTAGTTTCAACAAAATCGTGGAGTTGAAGATTTGGTGAATCCAATTTTCAAAAAGTCTGGCATGTAATCTAATTGCCAAAGTGAATTCTCATTTTCAAATCATTTAGCCAAGTTTATTTTCTTTCAGATCAATTCTGCTTCTTTCATTTCAAATCAACATTTTAGTTAAGCATCTCTATGACAATCATCTTATTTCTGAATTATAATTCTAAGATTGCTAAATAAGGAAAGGGCACTTGCTATGCATTTTAGTTTTGATGAAATAAAGTACTTCTTTAAAATGTCTTACCTACATTTTGGGGTTTGTTCTAATAGAACTCTCTTGGGAACACTGCATTTAACAAAAATGTCAAAGAGATGTAAGGAAAAAAATGAAATCTATTCACAACTTTGCTAGAGTTGCCAGTTAAAATACAGAATACCCAGTTAAATTTGAATTTCGGAAATGAATAATTTTTCAGTGTTTTTGTATATCTGGGACATTTTTATATTGAAACTTTTTTTTGATATCTAAAATTAAAAGTTTAACTGGGTTTCTCTATTTTTACTTGCTAAATGTGCCAACTCTACTCATTTGACTCTACATTATGTCTAATTATTAATAACCCAATATGTACCAGAATACTCCATTTTTAATGCTTTGCCTTTCAGAGACATATGGATAATATAGGGACAGACACAAAGAGAAGTTTCACTGATGCTAATACTTTGAACTTCTGCCTATCTCGTCTTTGAAGGAAATTTACACTCCAGGGAAAAGCATAATAACAAATAGAGGTAACAGAGACACACCTTTATTTCATAAAGTGGGACCAGGGCAGTAGTGAAAAGGAAGGAGAAAAGGAGAACCAGCCATCTGCGCTGGGCGTGTGGGTGGCTTGGTTCTCAGGCAGATCAACGTCAGGAAAGATGTAAAAGGTCACCTCACGTAAAAGGTGAGGCTGTGGAAATTAACTCCTTTAATACTATTACGCCTGTGCCCCACTTGGAAAGTCTTTGGGCATTTCTAAGTATATTGTAATCCAGTTTGATCACTGCTAACTCACAGTCTATGGAAATCTTCTCAGAGGAAGTGGCGTTTAAGCTAAGAAATGAAGGATGAGTAGGAGGAAGTTAAGTGCAGTGGGCAGACGGTCCATCAGATGTTCATAGAAACTTCTCCCAGCAGATCTCAGGAAAAAATCATGCAAGTTAGAAAGTGGAAGGCAATAAATGAAGTTAAAGTGTCCCAAAGTCCTTGTATTATTTAAGAGGAGGGAAAAGATAATTAACTTCAGAATTTGTTCAGTGAAATAGGTGTTACAAATTTCAGGGTGGCCACCAGAAGATGGTACCAGAGTGAACCACTTTCCAAGTGGTAGAGAAAAAAATGGCATGTGGAGGCAGGGGTTGGACAAGGAAGGATAGATTAAATAAAAATTCAATCCACTGCAAAGAAAGCGTTAATGAAGAAACCTAGAAGTAACAAAAACGTTAACACTTAAAATGGTAGGAATAAATTACAAAGCAGCGGAAATCACGATAAATGAACGTCATTGGACCAAAGGTAAAAAGAAGCTTCTAAAGCTGAGCGAACAAACATTGAATAAACAAGCAAAAATGAGTAAACAAACATTGAGCTACATGTTATTTACACTGGACACACTTAAAACATGAGGATACAAAAGATTTGTAAGGAAAAGGATAGAAAAAGCTAAACCAAGGCAAATATCAAATAAATGAAAGTTGGCACAGCTAAATTAGTATCAGGCAAAACAGATTCTACCGTAAAAATTTTCTGGATGTGAAGTTTACCACAAATTGATAAAATGTTACATTTATCAAGAAAAATTTTAAACCTTTATGTACTTTATAAAATAGATTCAAAATATAGAAAGGGAAAATTGTCAGCCCTACAAGAAGCTGACAAAAATCACTTTCTGTATCTGATACAGCTGACAGAAACATCAGTAAGCATATGGAACACTCCAACACAATCAACAACTTGATCTAATGGATATGTGTATATATTTCTAAAATGATCAGATATGAGGCCATGAAGCAAGTCTCAAGAAATTTTAAGTAACTAGTATCATAGTGACCAGACTCTATGACCACAACCCAATTAAATGCATGTAAGACATAAATGAATATCAAAAAGCTAACAATTCACTTCCACATATCTGGAAATTAAGAAAAATTGTCTTTGACCCAGATTACAAAAGAAATCTCAGTAGGAATTAGAATAATTTAAAACTGAACGGTAAAGAAATTATGCCATAAAAACTTAAGGAATACAACTAAAGCCATACAAGAAAATTCATAGCTTAATTACACGCTTTTAGGAAACGAGAGGTTAAAAATAAAGACAGTAAACATTCAATGAAAGATACTGAAATAAGTAACAGAACTCAAAGAAACTTTAAAAAAGGAAATAATACAGATAGGAAATAAGGAAATAAATATGAAATAGAGAACAATTAGAACAAGAAAAACCAATAGAGACGATTAATAGTATTTGTCAAGAAAAAAAATGAGAAGACATAAATAAACAAAATACAGAACAATATTTGTCAAGAAAAAAATGAGAAGACATAAACAAAATACAGAATAAATGATGAAATGGTCACAGACACAGATTTTAAAATAATATGCTTGTATTATTAAAACTATATTTTAATAAACTTGAAAACCTAGGGGAAATGGATAAACTGATAGAAAAAATAAAATGACAAAATTCAGGCAAGAAATAAAAATCTTCACTAGACCCATGAGTATGAAAGAATTTCATGATAGTCGAAGATTTTTGTCTTCTCTAAAACCTAGATGACTTTGTAGCTGTTTTTATTTTTTCCAAGGAACTGTTAATTACTTTGTAATATAAATTGCTACAGAATATAGAAAAATAGTGTGGCATAGCTCATTTTATGAAGCTAGTGTAATTTTTTATTTAAAAACATTTTTTTACCATAAATTTTTAAAAATTAATTTTTAAACATTTTTAAATTGAGTTATAGTCATTTTACAATGTTGTGTCAAATTCCAGTGTAGAGCACAATTTTTCAGTTATACATGAACATATATATATTCATTATCACATTTTCTTTCGCTATGAGCTACCACAAGATCTTGTATACGTTTCCCTGTGCTATACAGTATAATCTTGTTTACCTATTCTACATTTTGAAATCCCAGTCTGTCCCTTCTCACCCCCCTTGGCAACCACAAGTTTGTATTCTATGTCTATGAGTCTGTTTCTGTTTTGTATTTATGTTCTTTCTTTTTTTTAGATTCCACATATGAGTGATCTCATATGATATTTTTCTCTCTCTTTCTGGCTTACTTCACTTAGAATGACATTCTCCAGGGACATCCATGTTGCTGCAAATGGCCTTATGTTGCCGGTTTTTATGGCTGAACAGTATTCCATTGTATAAATATACCACATCTTCTTTAACCAGTCATCTGTTGATGGACATTTAGGCTGTTTCCGTGTCTTGGCTATTGTAAATAGTGCTGCTATGAACACTGACTAGTGTAATTTTTTAAACTTAACTTTTTTTTTCTTTTTCCTTTGAAATAACTTACTGGAAAGATACAAGAGTATAAAGAACATGACCCGTCCCCCAAACCCCAAAATCTTGAGAGCAAACTACTGATGTCATACCCAATTACTCCGAATGCTTCAATATCTATGTCCTACAAGCAAGAACTTTTTCCTACATAACTTCCTGATCCCTGGTGTTTTGGGGTTAACATCATAAATGACTACTATCTATTGCGCAGGTCCAATTCAAATTTCTACAAAACAGAAACAGAATTAAACGCAATAGCGTATATAAATACCTGATTAACAGGTGCTCAATAGACGCCGTTACTTTGACTAGTCTGTAAATTCACTGGAGGCTCCGAGGTTTCTCTCTTGGGAGTCACGGCGGGGCTGTGTCTGTGTGCCCTGCAATCCTCGCACCACCAGGGAAGTGGGGTGACCCCACCCCAAGGTGCCACATCCACCCAGCAAGCTACAACCTTTGCACCATCCTAGCCTCACCCAGAGACCTCCCACAAGGCTCCAATCCAGGCCTTGGCCTGTTTCTGAGAGACAAGCCCGTGGGCTTTCCCAGCTGGAGCTCACTGCTGGGCCTGAGCACCGCGCTTCCCGCGCCCACGCAGCCGGCGGCGTCCGGGGGCGGGGAGAACTGCGCACAGCTGCCCGCCTCCTGCTCTGCCCGCGGCCGCCAGGCCCTGCGCATGCGCCCTGGGGCGTGCAAGCGGTAAGAAGAGGCTTCAAGTTTGCCGCCATCTTGGACCGTTGCTGCCTTCCTAGAGCTTCGGCAGGAACCGCCTGACGTGCGCTGGGAGAGTCTCTGTAAGTCCGCACTTTACTTATGGCCAGCCTTCTCCAGGCAGTATCGTTTCCGATGGTGTTCCCCCCCTGCAGCCCCTCTTTGTCCCTTGAACCGTGGTCGCTTTGGCCTCAGAGGAGCGGGCGCCGGCCCTCAGCCCTCCATCCGTGGCGGGATCCCTTCAGCTCCACGGCCTCCCTGCCTCCTAACGGCGTCCGCTGCTCGGCCTCGCCGTGGGTGCCGGGTGTCTCTCGCTTAAAAATGCCCTTTTCAGGGAGGAAATATCCCCCAGGGTCGCTTCCATGGTGGCTGATAATATTGTCGGGGTGTTTTTACTTGCGGAGGTCAAAAGACATCAAGTCAGAATGTGGTGGTGCGCTTCTGAAGAAACTGATTTTTACGGAGTCACTCTGATACATATTTGAAAATAACTTTTTACCTTTTGGAATTAAAAAAAAAAAAAAAGAAAGAAAGAAATTCAAGTCCCTTGCAGCATATCAGCTAAACGGAAGGTAAAGTTCATCCCCTGTCTGTTCTGCGAGTTCCATCACCTAATTTATCCTTCGTCCCTTCATCTGTTTGTAGACAGACACATAGCATATCATTTTTTATTCTATGTACATTACTCTGAGCACTCCCCTCCCCCAACTTAGGATCCCTAAAACCTATTCATCATAGCCAATAAAAATAGATTTAACTTACTAGTTTTTAGTAGTAACAAAGAATAGAGGAGATGTTCTGTATCTTTCCTCTTCCAGTGTTAATAAACTTTAGGTTGTGTGTGGGGTGTGTGTGTGTTTCACAGCTTTACTGAAGGGTAATTGAGGTATAACAAACTGCAGGTGAAGCGTATAATTTGATGACACTTGACACAAGCGTATGCTCATGAAACTGTTAATCAAGATAAACGTATCCATCACCCCTAAAAGTTTCTTCTGGCCCCTGCTACCCAACACTGATCTGCTGTCACTGTAGATTAGTTTGCATTTTCTAGAGTTTTATGTAAATGGAATACAGTGTGTATTCTCTCTCAGCTTGCACTCAGAATATTTTGAGATCCGTTTATATTGTGGTGTGTATTAATAACTTTGTTACTTCTTATTGCTGATTAATTTCCATTGTGTGGTTCCATTTTTCAAGAACAAAGTATGGTCATTCAGATTTGGGTATTTTGTGGACATTTTCTTGAAAATGAGTAAAGTGAGCTTGACACTTTAAGGAAGACAACTGATAGCATCCGCCAATGATAAAATTCAGGCTTTAAAGTCAAAATTGAAAATTTGGAAAACTTGTGTCTATCACTGCAAGCTTGATGGCTTTCCAATATTTGAGTTTTCTAATGAGGTTGGTTTTGATATGTTGGGTAATGTATTATGTCAGTATATGGAAGTCCTGCTTAACTCTAAACCAATATTTTCAAAGGAATCAATGTAATTTGTTTAAAATCATTCATGTTTAAAAATTCCATTCAAAATGCATTATAGACCCAGAGATTTTAAGGTAACAGAGTAAAAAAAGTTCACTTATAAAGTTTAATATTCCATATTGTAAATAATATCTAAGAAATGACCACTCCTAGGGTTTTTGTGAATATCAAAGAAGAATATCAGTTATATGAAAAAGCTATTAAAATGCTCCTCATTTCTTTAACTACGTTATCTGTATGTGGCCAGATTTTATTCACAGACTTTATCCAAAACAACTTATTGCAACGTATTGAATGCAGAAGCAGCTATGAGAATACAGCTATTTTCTTGACATTGAGATTTGCAAAATTGTAAAACTGTATCAGTCTCACTAAATTTTTGGTTCTGAAAAATAATCTTTCATTAAAATATTAGCATTTGATGGGTTTATTATTTTAAAACATTTCTGTTCTTATTTCCAGTATGGTAAATGTTGGCAGAAGCCACATGAACACTCTTTGGGGGTCTGTCTTACAAAATACCTTAAATGAAGTGACCTATTAACAACTGAAATCTATTTCTCACAGTTACTCAGTCTGGGAAGTTCAAGATCCACTTGGTAGCAAATCTGGTGCCTGCTTCCTGGTTTATAGATGCCTGTGTTTTCATTGTATCCTCATATAGCAGAGAGCAGAGAGAAACTAGCTCTCTTGTCCCTTGTACCACTAATCACTAATTAGTGAAGGGCATTGATCACATTCAAGAGGGCTCAATCTTCATGACATCATCTTATCCTAATCGCGTCCCAAAGGCCCCGCCTTCTGATACCATCACATTGGGAGGTTGAGTTTCAATATGTGAATTTGCGGGAGAGGACACAAAATTCAGTCCATAACAGGATTTTTAGGTGTATAAAAGGGTCCTGAGGCCAAATACTTGTGAACCACTGGTTTAATAGAATTTTTTTTTTTTTGGTTCTAAATAAAGGGGGTGGGGGTGGGGGCTAGTGACTACTGAATTAAGAGGAAGGTTGCAGTTTTAAATAGAGTGGTCAGGAATGCTTCACCTAGAAGGAAACTTTTCTGACCAGAAACTTAAAGATGAGGGAGCAAGCTGTGCTCTGGGAATAGTAAGCTCAAAACTTAGAGCACTGTAGTTGCAGTGTAATCAGTGTAATGGGAATGAGGTAAGATAAAACGGGGGTCCTGGTGGCAGTGGTAGTGATTAGATCTTGTAAGGAAAGAATTCCATAAACCATAGTGGTGACTTTAGTTTTCAGACAGTGAAGTTAGGAGCTACTGAATTTTTTGAGCATAGTTGAGCAGGTTGTGTCATATTTTAAAAAAGATCATTCTTGTTATAATACTGAGAATAGTCACAAATAGGGTTAGGGTAGGGTTAAAGATGGAAGCAGGAAGACAAGTCAGAAACCTAGTATTACAGATGACAGGAAGGTAGTTTGGACCAGGGTAGTAGCCGCAGAGATGGAAGAAAGTGTCAGGGTTTTTATATTGTCTGAAGATGAAGCCAGTAGGATTTCCTGATGAATTGTGTCATAGGATATAAAAAGTTGGAGTTAAGGATGATTGAAGATTTTTGGCCCGAGCAAATCTTTTATGTGGCAGATTATATTGATTTTATTGACTTTAACTTTGTTATAACTTCATTTCTTCCCATGAGTTTAAAAGTTTAATTTTTTTTTGCTAATCTCTAGGTTTTGTCTCCTGAAGAAAGCTTTAACATAGATTAGAAAAAAAATTATTTTCCTGAATTCTTTATATGGTTTTTTAAAAAATTAGCTCTTTTATTTGCCTAGGATCTGTTTTTTCTTTCAGTAAAGCAGTTTCTCACCCTCCGTACTATTGACATTTTGGGTTAGATAATGGTTTTTTGTGGGAGGCTTTTCTGTGCATAGTAGGATATTTAGCAGTATCTCTGGCGTATACCTACTAGATGCCAGTGCAGTCTTCCACTCCCAACCTGGCCCAGTTATGACAAGCAAATATATCTCTAGACACTGTCAAATGTTCCCTATGGGACAGCATTGCTCCTTATGGAGGGACTACTTCAATAAAGAATGTTAAAAAATTGGAACCCTGATTTTGAAATATGCAAAAAGTACTCTATGCTGTTTTATTTCTATAGCAACAATATTCTTAAAGACTTGAATCTAGAAACCATTCTGAATATATGGAGACACTAGGAGGAGGAAAAACCAGGGCACAGATGCTTAACTTGAATCAGTCGTTTGGGAACATGGTAACCTAGCCAGAGTACTAGTCAGAGTTTAACCAGAATTATCTTAAATTTTGAAAAAGGAATAATAAGCTGATTCTATCCCAGAATGGTGCTTTACCTGTTTTTGTTTGTTTGTGTTTTTGGTTTTGGATTTGTATCTTTCACTTTTATTTTAGTTCGTGTCCATGATTACCTGAGTTAGTTGAAAGCAATGTGGAACAGTGGGAGTAATGTATATAGAGAACTAGACTGAATCAAAAAAGATAAATTCAGGCTCCTAAATTTCCTTTATCTTCATTTTTTTATTCTGAAAAATGAAAATATTATTGCCAAGATCAGTTAAACTAATGTACTGAAAACCTTTTTAAAAATGTACAGCATTATAAGGAGCTCTTAATTAAGGAAAGAAGTCCAAATTTCTTTTAGAAATTTACAAGTCAAAAATTTAAATTTCAAAATATGGCTCAGCTTTTTTCCTGTTGGACCCCTGCACTGGTCTAGACTTATTAGATGGGAAGTCATAGAAGACAGATTCCAAAACAGTAAGAGTGACAGCATATATAATATATATTCTATAGCATAAGGGAATTTTAGTATAGGTAGGGCTTTTTATATCAATTTTAATAGCATTTATATATTGTATTTTCACAAACCTTAGGGGAGCTGTGATCCTGTCAGTTTTTTACTTAAATTTAGTAGAGGAGTTTGTGAACTTTGAATTTATTTTTAAAATATATAGTCTTAAAAAATAAAACATTTAAATATGATATACTAAATTTAAAAGTAGTGATGAGCACTAATTTGTGCCATCAGATTAATTTATTGGTTATTTAAGTTGTGGCTCTGCTGTATCTTTATTTGAACCTATCTGTATCTGATCATGTAAAATAGTGGCACTATTACATTTGTCTGAGCCTGGTTTTTCCCTATACTGTGCTATCAAACACAGTAAGGCAAATTATATGATGGAGCTGCTGTAAGACTATGTTCAGCAGAATGGTTTTATTCTCATATACTGGCTTTATAATTACATTGTATAAGTTTATGAAGTTATTAGAATACCATTTAGGAGTCTAATTTACAGATGTTTTATGTTTTCTATTTACTTCAAAAAAAAAAAAAGTTTGAAAACCTGAATTGAATTCAACCCTCTCATTTTACAGATTTAGAATCTGATTCTAAGAAAAAAGTTCCCCAAATTTCACACTATTAATTGAGTCTCAAGTAAAACTCAAGTTTCCTGATGGCCTAATCTTGTGTACACAGAGTAAGTACTTTCTGTGAATATAGTAATGTTTTTAGGAATATAATACTAAGTAGAGTTTGGATTTAGAATATCTTGATTTAAATTATATCTTTAAATAACATAATTGTACATTGTATAAAATAATTGGTTTGATTTTAAATTTCCTGTTAAATGTTTTTCCTTAATTTTCTCAATTATTACAGTTTGATTTTCAGATACACAAGAGCTTTATCCATAATCCAGGGAACCGTCTTCATGATCCTATTGAGCAAGCATTGGAGAGGCAGGTGAAGGAGGCTGACTGACATTCACAGAATAGGCTTTTCTGTCTGCCTGGTTAAGAATCTTTTCCATGGTGAGCCCTTTGGTGTGCATCACATGGGACCTACAGATTTTCTTTTTATGTGTCAATTTTGAGAAGCTCATCCACCATGCTTCTTCAGACTTCTTTTGTAACAAATCCTTCAGTCTTGCTCTCCTTCAAACTTAGTAATCATCCTATAGAAAGTATCAGATTTTGCCTGCTAATGTGCATAGATTCTTAACTGAAGCAGTTTCTTCTTCAGGCAAAGTAGATATACTGGTATTTCTGTCAACTGTGAATATTTCCATTTGTTTCTCAGGCAAGTCCTCCCCTGGGTTGGGATGAGTGCTTCCGCAGTCTGTTCCTGGAAGTTATTGGCATTAGGTGAGCGCATATACAAACCAGGTTCAGATTTTTCCCCCTTCCTCTGTGAAACTCCCTATGAGGCCATTTGTACTGTATGAGGGCGGGATAGCAGTGTGGAGGAATAGGCTTCTGGTAGTTTGAGTAACCTTATATTGCAACTTCCTTATGCCTTGGGGCTTTCTTTGGCTTATTTTGTATATACTATGTTCATTTAATAAAAGAGTCCTTTTGGCTTCTGCTTTTTATACCTAAGGAGTGTGTGGTTCCTGAAAGATTTATGAATTTTTTTCCTTTTCCTATTTACTCAGATGAATAGTCACATGACCCTTTGGGTAAATGCCATGAAGAATGTTCTTGATATGGTCCAGCACAAGATCCTTTCTTAATAGTACCTGGTCTTCCCTTTATGTAAGGAATTACAGGTTTATAAACTGACTGAATCTGGGAATCGGGTAAAGGCCTGCATCTTTAAATAATAGCAGCTTAAGAAAGCCTTTTTTGTTTTGAAGTGTTTTGGTTTATTCTGATGAGAATCTTCTTCGTGTTGCTCATTTATTCTTAAAAGACTCTAGGATCAAGTAAGCATAGCTTGGATGTATATAGATCAAATCATGCTGATTATCACACCATGTTGATTATCTTGGAAGAAATAAAAACCATATTCAGTACCCAGATGACCCTAAATCTTAGCTGTCTCTAGCTTTCCAGTGGCCTATTTAACTTGTGGACTTGGGTCTTAAGTTTTAGAGCTTCTGTTCTTTTATCTCTGAGGTAACAGCATTTATACTTTGATACGGTTTTATACTCTTGTCCTTTGTGCTTATCTTTCATCTTTTTATCCTTTTCTTCTGAGTTTTTGGATATTGTCTCAAAATTTTCTTCTATTCCATTTATCTTTATTTTGCATTGAAATTCCCCATTGCAGTTTAAAATCTTAGGTGTGTGTAGTTATTTCTAATCTCAGTTGTTGCATCTTCATGACTACTTAGTCATATAAAAATGCATTATTCTCTTTTGGCCTTTTAAAAACAGAAATCAGATTTTTGGAAAACAACTTTTTGCTGTTTTCCTTCAATATGTTTATTCCTGAGGGGAGAATTTTCTTGGTTTCTTTTAAGTGATTCCCTCATTTTTTTTTTTTTTTAGCTCCAGTGTTTTTCTCTTTCTCATCCTCATAGAAAAAATTGATACTTGTCAACTGTTGTTAGAGTCAGGTAGGAGTTGAGCTGTGTCCTGTCAAAATGATGTTGATTCTTACCTCAATTTGGGGGCTAATTTATACTTTTTGAATATTTACCTTACAGTTGTTAGAATCTCAACAATCTAGAGAAAATTAGCTGGAGTCATAGTTATAGTAGAGTGCTTTGCCTCTATGCTAAAGATTTCTTTTCTTCTCCCCCTCCTTCCACACTTTTTGTGGGCAGCCATGCCAGTGAAGACCTGGATGTGCTTAACCTGCCTCAGGGTCTTTCCATGCCTTGCTTTCCTTACTGATGCCCAGGACTCAGCCTGTTGCCCTCAATCAAAAAAGGATCCTGCAGTTGTATAATGATGCTGATAGGGTCCAGATATTGCTAATTGACACAGTGGGAAGTGTAAATAGTGTTTCCCCTGTTGGTTCATCATCTACCCTTGCTTCTAGCACTCACCTCTGTCAGTTACGGGTTGTTGTAAGAAGTCTGCAAGAGGGAAAGTAGTTTTCTTATAGGAGGGGGAGGTGTTCTCCAGTAGGCTTTATTTGGCTTCCTTCTGTTACACCATTCCAATCAAATATTGAGTAGAAATTTGTTAGTCTGAAAAATAAAGATGGCTTCTTTTCTGTTTTCCAGTTATTATATATATTCTTCCTATTCTTTTTACATTCTCTTGTTGATTTCAATAGAATTTTTTGACAGTGTGGGAGGCAGTGAATAGTTAGATGCATTTTATTAATCCCTTCATCGTCTTGTCCATATTTTATCTCTTCATCATATTGTCCAGTGAATATAATTTTTACCAACATGTTCAGTTGATAAATACAGTCATAGAATTATTTTTAAGGTTTACATTTACAGACACCTAAGGCTAATTTCATTTAATTTTGAAAGCTATCTGTCCAGAAGCTAATTAGTACTTATTATTTGCTTTTTAGAAAATGGATTCTACATCTTTGTTACCAACATTTTTACATGTGGATCTGACCATATCACGTGTAGAATGTCTTCCCAAAGACATTCTGGTGAAATTTCAAGGCAGAAATAATATTGAATGTGAGTTTGACTACCACATATTGCAGAGGGAAATACAGCATATTCCAAAAGTAAAAAATAATGTGGATATTGGTGACTTTTGTTTGGTAGAAGAAAGAGTATCTGGAGAATGGCAGAGAGGAAGAGTTGTGGAAAAGAAAAATGAACTCTATACTGTGCTCCTCATAGATTGTGGAGAAGAACTAAGGGTTGACAGCACGCAGGTTGCTTCAGCCTGTGGCAACTTATTTGAGCTATCACCACGGATGATATTTGGCATTTTTGCCAACCTACTACCAATTGGGGAAAAATGGTCTCCTAAGGCTTTGAATTATTTCAAGTCATTAGTAGGGCTAAAAGTGAGAGGTTGTGTACAAGCTGTTTTGCCTCTTCAAATGATCCTTCTTGAAGTGCCAAAAATTATATCCCAAGTTCTTGAGTTAAAATTAGGGAGACTTACTGATGGGGACTCATTTCGTCTTATTGTGGAAATGTTAAAAGAATTCCCCAAACAAATGTCAGATTCATTGCAACATAAAAAACCTGAATTATCATTAAGTAGTGATACTTTACTTGATATGCAACATGTGCTGGATAATTTGCAACCATTTTTGCCAATAGGCAGTATTGAAAGTGTAAAAGTATCTTCTGCATTGAGCCCAAGTAAATTTTATTGCCAATTAATTAAATGGATTCCAGAGTTAGAAAACTTGACAGTGTGTATGACTTTGCATTATGATACTATCAGTCAAGAAAGTAGTTCCACATGTGACAATTTTGGACTACTTTGTGTTGCCAAAAGGAGAAATGGACAGTGGCATAGAGGAATTCTTCAGCAGCTCTTGCCCAATAATCAAGTAAAAATTTGGTTTATGGATTATGGTAGCAGTGAGGCTGTACCCTCAATTTATGTGAAGAAACTTAAAGAGGATTTTATTTTAGTTCCATTATTTTCATTTCCATGTTCTCTGACTTACTTACATAGTCCAGACAGAGATGCAAGAAAATCTCAACTGAGTGTATTTAAACAAGCCTTGTTAGGACAAATAGTATATGCACATCTTGATTGGTTCAGTAAGGACGAGCATTTATATTATGTAACGTTACAAACTCAAGAGTCTACAGTTAATTCTAAGTGTCTGCTGAAAACTCTGGGCACACAAGTACTTTGTTCATTGTCTGATTCAAAAATCTCTAATATGTTGAGGGAGACTAGTGCTTCTGATGTAAACAACTCTGCAGTTCAGAGTTTTATCGGAAATATTGAACAGTCGTTAGACTCTTTAAATAAAAAAGACACTTTGAAAGTAGGTTTTCCTATTAAAACTGTAGAAATGGAGATAGAGGCTGTCTACATAGTTTTTGTAGTGTATGTATTAAACCCGTCAAATTTCTGGGTACGTACTAATGAACATCAGAATGAATTTCAAGATATAATGAAAAATATAAACAAATTTTATGATTTGTGTGAAAATGATGAACTGATTCTAAGAAATCCAGAACCTGGATTATTTTGTTGTGCTAGATACAGCAAGGACAGGTGTTTTTATAGAGCTGTCATCACTGATATTAATGGTTATAACATTAACGTTTATTTTTTGGATTATGGAAATACTGATTCCATACCATTTTTTGATGTAAAAATTTTGCTTCCAGAGTTTTGTGAGTTGCCTGCCTTAGCCATGTGCTGTTCACTTGCACATATATTTCCTGTTGAAGATTTATGGGTAAAGGCAGCAATTGATTATTTTAAAAAAATTGTCTTGAAAAAAGCAATTTTGCTTCAAGTTATAGCAAAAAAAGATGACAGGTATACTGTAAATATTCAGAATATTGAAGCCTCAGAAAATATTGATGTTGTCTCTCTTATGTTACAATCTGGATATGCAGAATATTGGGAAGTAGAGCCAGAATGTTGTCCAAAATCTGTAAGTGAAAATGCAGTGTTAAATTTAAAATCTAAACACAAAGTTAATTTTAAGAAAGTCAGATCTGCCCTTCTTGGAAGGACTGAACCTAAAAAGTACCATTTAAGTAAGTTAAAAGAAAATAACTTGTCTTTGTTAAACTCCCCAGCTGTTAATTTCTCAGATTTAAAAAATCCTTTCAGCTTGTCTGTGGGACCTGAGTCACCACAACTTTATAAAGAATATATGTTTAAACCAGGAACAGTCCTTGAAGTTAAGTGTTCCTATTATTATGGCCCAGGTAACTTCTCATGCCAGCTCCAATGTAAGTTAGAAGACTTAAAATTACTAATGGAACAAATTCAGAATTATTATACTACTCATTCTGATCCTTATCAGATTGGGCAGGTTGCTTGTGTTGCTAAGTATTCTAAAGATGGAAAGTGGTATAGAGCTGCTGTTTTGACTCAAGTGTCAAAAAAAGAATTTGACGTAATATTTGTTGATTATGGTTACCAGGGAAGAGTTTTAATTAAAGATCTTTGTGCTATTAACCCACATTTTCTTTTTTTAGAACGCCAGGCCTTCAGATGTAGTCTTAACCATTTAGTTGAACCCATTAGTTGTAAATCCTTCAGTTGGACAAGAGAAGCATGCAGAGACTTTGGGAATTTTATTTCTTCATCTAGAGGGTTATTGACTTGTGTCATCTATGCTTTAGTTCTTATACATCCAAACTATTTGTGTAACTTAGTGGATTTACAATCTCGATTTACTAGTGCAAAAGAATTTCTTATTAGTCATGGCTCTGCACAGTATAGTACATTATCAAGGCCATTCCCATCTTCAGTTAGTCTTTACAGTTACTGTTATTCTTCCTTCAATATTGAAATTGGAAGTGAGGAAGAAATATATGTATGTCACATATATAGTCCCGAAAATTTTTATTGCCAACTTAGTAGAAATAATAAAAACCTAGAGATGATAGAAACAAAAATCACAGAGATTTGTAACCTCAATGATTTCCCCAAATACGATTTTACTAAAATGAGATTGTGCATATCTAAGTATGTAGAGAATGGTCTCTTCTATAGAGCTTTAGCAATGCCGACAGATTCATTATCTGACTTTCTGGTGTATTTTGTGGACTTTGGAAATAAGCAATTAGTAGAAGAAAGTTTGTTGAGGCCTATTTCAGATGGATTTCCAGAGTTGCTGTTTACACCTATGCAAGCTATTAAATGTTATTTGTCAGGTCTTAGAGATGTAGATATTCCAGCAGAAATCAATAGCTGGTTTGAAGCTAATTTTTTGGGAAAACCATTAAGGGCAATAATACTGTCGAGGGAGCCAGATGGCCAGCTTGGTGTAGAGCTGTATGATGGGTATCAACATATAAATCAGCAAATTAAAATGTTGCTTCATGCTTATGGGAAAAAAAATTGTGACCAAGCACACAGTGTGGAAAAGGGTCCTAAAATAAATGAGAATAAGAGACTTGCTATTTCCTTGAAAGGCAAAGTAGGAAACAACCATCACCATGCTTTGATAAATAAAACTAGTCTAGTAACATACTCTGAAAACAAAATAGATCAATTAATGAACCCCAAAAGTATATACGCCAGACTTCTGAAGCCATCAGTTTGTTATAAAATTGAACCTATGTCAAAAAAGATGGTGAAGAAGTCTTTGAAAGATGGACTTAAAAATAAAGGTGTAAAAATTGTCCCTGGATTTGAACATATTCTTGATAAAAGTGATGTGGGCCAGAAATCAGTAAGGATTGTATTACAGCCTTTTACCAGAGAATTAAATCAAGCAGCCTCACAAAACTCATATAATCTTTCTAGACCACAGATCAAAGATCTTCCTCAACTCCAAATTTACTTGAATACCAAAGTTAAAGGATATGTTTCTAATATCAGTAATCCAGCAAGTTTCCATATTCAACTTGCCAAGAATGAAAATGTAATCATCAGACTTGGCAGTGCTCTAAATGAGAGAAGCACTAATATGGTGAAAGAGAGAAACTCAGTTAAACTGATGGTGGAGGATCTGGTAGTTGCAGAATACTCTGGTGACAATGCCATTTACAGAGCAGTTATTAAGAAAATTTTGCCAGGGAATTCTTTTGAAGTGGAATTTATTGACTATGGTAACATTGCAGTAGTAAACTCATCTAAAATTTATGAAATTAAGAAGGAATTCTTAACTATTCCTCAGCTAGGAGTCCATTGTTTCCTCAGTGGAGTAAAGTGGAATGAGCCTGATGAAATATGGGACAGCAAAACTGTGGATTATTTTACTTCAACACTAAGTAACAAAACGGTTTCTTGTGAGTTTTTGAAAAAGCATGAGCAGAAATGGGAAGTAAATATAATTTGTGATGAAAAATGTGTCCTTAATGAACTACTGAAATGGACAGCATGTTCAAATCTGCAGAAAACAGTATTGCAAATGCCTCAGGTTGTCTCTCAAAAGGTGAGCCCTGTTGATAATGAAATGAAGAAAGGACGATCAAATGAATATGAAGGTTCTGTGATCCTTCAGCCATCCTACCAACAGTTGGTTAATATTCCTTTTGAAGAGTTAAAACCTGGACAACTTGAAAGGGCTGAAATACTGTATGTTTCAAAAAGTGGGACATTTTATGTGACATTATCTAAAAATAAAAAGATTTTGTTAGATTTAACAGGATTAATTACTGAAGAAGTAAAAAAGCCCTCTTTTTTATCAATGGAAAATATTGAAAAAGGCTTAGAATGCTTGGCAAAATCTAAAAAAACTTCGAAGTGGTATCGATCAAAAGTAGAAAAAAAGTGTGTTGATGAGAAAGTGCTTGTTTTTTTAGTAGACTGTGGTAGGTATGAAATAGTGCCTTTATGTAATACCAAGGTGCTTAGTAAGGAAATAAGAAATATTCCGAGACAAGCTGTGCCTTGTAAATGGATTTGGTTTGAAAATTTTAGGAACATGACATTTGAGTCCATTGTGTGTTTATTTGTTCATTTGGAAATAGACATTCTTTTTCTGAAACATTTAGACTTTGCCTGGGAAGTGGAAATTTTGATAGATGGCCTATTACTTTTGGAACATTTAAATTTAAATACAGTTCATTTAGAAGAGAACAAACTTAGATCTTCAGAAATTATTTTCAGCGTTGAATCTATGACTCCTGTGTCATCATGTACAATAAGATCATTTACTTGGGCACAACTGCAAAATGGTAGGCAATATTCTGGTATTGCCACTGCTATTTCTGATCCATCAGACTTCTGTGTTCAGTTAGAAGATTTCTTTGACGCAATGAAATCTGTCTATATGTTGCTCTCTGATCTACCAGAAAACTTACAAACAGTGCCTCAGGAGCACATAATTCCTGGTTCTAGTTGTTTGTTCAAATATGAATTGGAAGATCAGTGGAATAGAGTAGAAATTTCTGAAGTCTCTGATCAGTCTTTACTTCTTGTATTGATTGACTATGGATTTTCTGTTTATATATCTTATTCAGATATAAAATATCTTAAAGTTGTTCCTGAGGAACTTTTGAATTTGCCAAGGCTAAGTTACCCTTGTATTTTACATGGTATCTTACCTGCGAAAGGGAAACATTGGAACGAAGAAGCCAGAATTTTTTTTCAAGATCTCCTGAGTAAACCAGGCTTAGTTTTTCAGTTTAGGGAATGCAATTTTGAAGCAAAACTGAAGGTAGATGTCATTCATGAGAAAAACAATTTGGCAGATATGTTAGTTGCATATGGTCTTGCAATATATTCTAAAGATTCAGATTATCTTGATGCAGTTACTGCTACTGGGTCTACTAAAATCCAATATAAATTAAAGAGTAAACCTATTTGCCCATTGTTACATCAAAATTATTACAAAAGAGAAACTATAAATTGTGTATGCACTGAGAAGCAAAAACTAAAAAATCAGAAAACTATGAAGAGGAAAGATGTCTATAAGAGCCTCTTAAGGAAAAGCCATATTAGTAAAAGATTACATTCTAGAAATTTAACACTGAAGAAGAAGATTGAAGGTGGAAAACATAATTCTCAAAGTACCATTACATCTGATACATGTGCAGAAGCTTCATTTTTGGAAGTACTTAATTGTTTGAAGAATAACTTCAATTGCATTGAAAACATTTTTGGAAAACTACTAACTGAAGGAATACAGGAAAATAACACAATGGACTCGAGTACAGCAGAAAAAGCATCGCATGCTAATGAAAAAATTATATTAGAAGACATAAAAGGTAAGTAGCCATTTTTTAAAAGTTTTGTTTTTGTAGATTCTATTCTTGATTCTTTAAAAGTTTGTTATTTACTGAAATTATTTAAGTTGAGAATATCCTGCAAGATTTTACTAGAAAATCTGAATAAACGGGTAACTGAAAGTGATCACTTGAATTATAAAATGATGCTTCACTATATTTACCTTTTTTGAGAGTGACTTTTGAAAATGTAATGAAAGTAAAGGATTTGAAACATGTGCATGCATGACATTTTACAAATAATTTCAAGGGTTTCACAAAACTCCTAAAGGCGCATAGATCTCAGGTTGATCTTGCTACTATTAGAGAGCTTCCTGGGCTCATTTTGAAGAATTAATTTTCTATTATATATTATGGTTCTTATCAGATCAAATATATCTTTAGGTTTTTTGAGTGTGCTTCTAGCACATTGTTAATGCAGTTAAACTTACAGAATGAACTGATTCCAGCATATTTTATCTTAAAACCTTTAGACATCAAAATGACTCTAAAATATTTTTTAAATTTAACATTTTATGTGCTAGACTATTGTCTGATTTTGCTTATTCACATGATAATTCATTTTTGATATGGATTAGTTACTGAGGATTTTATAGACTGTGAAGAATGTTCCCTGCTTAATGACTGTTTGTTCTGACTATTTGTATATTATTCCATATTGTAACTAGTATCATACCAGGTTATATTCTTTCAGTGAATGGAGGTGTCTTGTTTTCATTGATTGTATTTTAGAAAGAGTATTTCATTTGAATTCATATTAGATGTTTTATAGTGAATTGATAAATGCTTTAAAATTGGCCTTTTCCCTTATCTTTTCTTGTAGTAGCAATTATGGTAGAGTGCTTACCAAGTTCCAGGTACTGTGCAGAGTTTTATATGTATTATCTCACTTACAGCTTACCAGAACTCTATAAAGTAGGTTGGTATTAAGGTTTTAAATGGAGCCCTGGTAACTAGTATCCTACTTCTTTGTCTGAATTCTGAACTGCTTTAAAGACAAGGAGAGAGACTGTTGATGAGCAACACACCTCATTTATCTAAAACAAAAACAAAAACATTAGTGATGAATGTGTCTTATATCCTTGGGCAAGTAGTTTTACCAATACAGAATCAATAATTTAGACTTGCCCAAACAGGAAGTACATTTTGGCACATAAATCTTTTATTATTCCTTTACCTGTGTATATTCTACCTTTGTTTTTCCCATCAAATTCTTTAAGATCCTACTTTTGGTCCCCACCTCTAGCCCACCTCCTGCATTTCTTAGCACACAGTGAATCAATAAGTGAATTAAAGTGAAAATCACAGTTACAAAAGGAGTTAGAGAACCAAACATGAAATTATACTTCTAAAAAAAAATGTGAAGTCCTGTTTAAGAAAAAATCGTAACTTTGGTGAGACAAATAAAAGAAAACGTGGTTTCATGGACTTAGCCTGATAAACTTGCTATAATCATTGTTTTAAAACAAAACAAAATAAGAAAACAACATAAAAAAACTGGTTTAATTGCTTTCAGTACCATTCAAGCTCCTTCCACCTGTATTACTTGTCCAAGGGCAGTGGTGACCACTTCTGTTTGCTGCTATTATTGCCTGCAGGTGCTCTGAGTCTAGAGCAAAATACTTTTAGTAGTTTTTGTTTGAAGATATCAGTAATTGAAACTCTCTTGCCTATGAAAAATGTTAGCAGAGGGGCTCTAACATCAGTGCTTTTCAACCTAGGCTTTGCATTAGCATTAAGAAAGGAAGTTTAAAAAAAAATTCTGATACCTGGGTCTTACTTTTGGAGCTTGTTTTAATTGGTCAGGTAGTTGCCTCGCCATTAGGGTTTTAAAACTTCCCAGTTGATTCTAATGTACAGCCAAGAACCACTATTCTAGAGAGTATTGTGGATAGCTTTCTAAATTTGTGACAGAAAAAATAATTCTGGATTTCATGTGTGAAAAATCTGTCCTGAATTTGGAGTCCAGGATATGTATAACGAGTCCCAGTAATCCTGTGCTTAACTTAATTCAGAGTAAAAGACATTGTGTTAAAACTTGCCTAGACATATAACACATTTCTTTCCCAGGTATTGTTTTAGTTGTAGAAGTTGCTGCCTCTTATATTTAGAAAACTGGCTTAACTTTCTCATAGATTCAGCCTACTAACATATCAGTAAATAAATTTTAAGTTATTTTTTTTTATTTGCAGACTGTTTTCTCCGAGATAAAAATGACTAGTCTTTTTTCCAGGTTTTTTTATTGTTGCAATTGATTGATTACTTGCTTATTTATTCTTGAATAGATCACGTGGGAACTAGAGATGCAACAATCCTTTAAAAAAGCAAAAAATATCTAGTTACTCTGGTAATGAGGAAGTGCTTGATGTTTATGTGCTACCTTCTACAGTTAATTTAACTGGAAGTTACCTTTGAAATAAGTCTGGAATGGCAGTCCAATTTTAGACAAAAGTTTTGCCTGATATTTAAAAATTTGAGACAATGTCCTAGACATCCAGAGGGGAGTGGCTGACAGGCATACAAATTGTAGGCCTGAACTTTGAAAATACTGTAGTGATACTTATTAGATCTAGCATGGTAGTTTAAAGTATGAGCACTGAGGCTCTACTCCCTGAGTTTGAATTCCTGCTTTCTTCTTTATTAACTGAAACTGTTGGTAAGCTTTTTAGGTGATCTCTTCCTCAGTTTCTTCATCTGTAAAATGGAGATCATCATAATAACTACTCCATTGTGAGGATTAAGTAAAACATGTAAAGCATTTTCACTAGTACCTGGTGCATAGTAAATGCTCCCTTTTAGAAAAGCCAGTAATCATCATAATAAAGCTACTATATTTTGAAAATACTGCAAAATAGAAACTTAATTTCTGATGCAGCTGTGTAAGAAACAAATATTTAGAACAACGTATACATATGCACACACCATGTTTGCAGTGTAATGGTAGATTAATGGTTAAATTTCTATTTTGAAGATAGGATTTATGTTCTAAATAAATACTAGAATAAGCTGTATGTGTTTTTTCCACAGTGATTATATATATTGTTTAAGAAAAGCTATTTTAAATTGTTATGTATGTATAATTTTATATATATATATATGTTATATGTATAATTTGTACTGTATTTTTTTCTTTTACTTTTTATATTGGGGCTTTTAGGACTTGTTAAATAAAAATTCTGTTTATAGTAGGAATTTTTCAAAATCTTGAATAACTATTACTAAAACTCACAATGATCTGAAAATTATATTCCAACATACTTAATTTTTGCTTTTCTTTCAGTAGAGAGAGATGAAAGTTCAGGTTGTTTATGCATCAGTTTGGCAACAAATGATACATAGGATACACAGTAATGACTGTTTTTAGATGCTCCAGATATATTACAAAAGTGGTAAGCATAGAACAACTTCTAATATTAAAGCATGTTAAAATAATCTAGAGTGTTCAAATTATTTTCCCAGGAGACAGTGATTAGAATGTTAGAGAAATTATGTGACCAAGAATTGTGTGATTATTTGATTTCAAAAAGATTAATTAGGAAATGTGATTCACCCCTAAATTATCTTAAACATTTTATTTGATAAATAATTCTTTGCATGTGCTTTCAGTCATTAGATTATACCATTTTACCTTTACCTTCAATGTTTTTCAGCTGTCTTTTCTGACTAAAGCCTTTGTTTCAGTTGCTACTTTGTAGGGTTATAATTGCAGTCAGTGGATAATACATAGAGTTAATGTTACATAACCATAGTCCTTGGAAAATACAGGTAGGTGCTTTTATGACTAACATTTATCAAAAGGATATAGAAGAGAGGTCAGACTTAATCTCATCTTTACATCTCTTTAGTTCATACTATGGTGTTTTTCTTTCTTTCATTTTATTTTATAGTTCTTTTTTTTCCCCCTCTTTAATGGAGACACTGGGGATTGAACCCAGGACCCCATGCATATGAAGTATGTGCTCTACTTCTGAGCTTTACCACACACTCCTCTAGACATGTCTGTTTTTAATTTGGTTTTGTATTTTTGGTTTATTACTTAGTTGTGGACATTTGTGACATTAAGGAACATTACTATATAGTGGTTGGGGGATAGATATTGTCAGAGCATTTACCTGTGAATTGGAATTCATTTTGCAAGTAAAAGTAAACATTGAGCAAATTCAGAGTATTATTTTGGTGCAAAGATAGAACCATAAGATTATCTAAGTGTACTTAGGGGTCAGTTTTAGTCAAATAGTTTTGAAAACTAGTGATTTAAATAATTTGGGGGAAGATTTAAATTTCCTAAGCTGACTAGGGACAATAAAGTTAATCATTTGTACATGTATATTGAGTCTGTGTTGATACTGTTATTTTTTGAGGCTGGGAAATAATTTCCAGAAACACTGTTTATGAATGTATTTGAGTTTAAATTTGATATCCTGAAAGTTAGTTTATCCAAGGCAGGGAAACATCATGTATATTTTTATATTATGAGTTAATACCTAATTTTTGGTTACTTTAGCACAGGAAATTTAACATTTACTTCTTGTAATCTAATTTCCTTGAATAGTTTTGTGTCATCTTCCCCAAAACCTCACCAGATTTTGAAGAGTATTTTCTACAATTGCTTCATTTGGAAAAGTAATTCACTTACACAACTACTATGACTGCTGTATCACTGAGTTGCTTTTGTTGTTTTGTTTTGGTACTGTAAGATATAGCAAAGTTAATGATTTGGTTAGTTTAAAAAATAAATCTGAATATGAAAGTAAGATAAAGTAATAATGATTTTTTTTTTTTTGGTACCAGTTTAATCAGGAAGGGCTACATACCCCTTTAGTTTTTCAGAGTTCTTTTAACTTACGTCTTCATGTATAATATTTTATGTTTGGAAATGACTAGAAATAGATTAACTCCACAAATTTATTTATGATATTTAAATTAATAAAAACTACAGAAAATGATGTTTTTTCAAGTCTACATTTCAGTTAATTCTTAATTGATTCACAAAGTACTTGTGTGCCCAGAGTTTTCAGCAGACATTTAGAAGGCCAGTACAGTAGCTGAAAAGATGATTAAAATTAGGTGTCCTTCTGTTAAGATAAATAATTCGTTTTTTTCCTGAAAGTACATCACTTTTGCCCTATATTAAGGTATTTTATTATACTGCAAAATTACAACATGGAGGATTTATAGTAATAGTTTTATTCAGAGTACTTTTGAATAAAAACAAAAGCATATTTATCTTAGGATTTGTATTTTCATAGGATAAAGTTTCATATTATGCAGCTAGTAATAGTCAATAGTAGAATGCTTTTTTCTGCCCTAAAACACTTGTATTTAAGTTAGTAGAATCTATTATTTCATAAATGTTGGCAACAGACTATTGGTGAAAAATTTGGAGAGCAGTAGAACATTTTAATTTCTTAGAATAAAATATTCAAAGTTAAGGATTATTTAATTTTACTTATTTTTATTTCCAGTGTTGCTTTATTCATATAAATTAAAGAGATTTTTCAAACTTATGTGAAAGTGGTTTTATAAAAATGGTTTGATTCATTATAAAAATAATTATGATTACTGATACTTGTTTTTTAAGAATAGTCACATCATGCATTTTCAAGGGTATATATCAATACAAAATAAAAACTCTCAGATCAGTAACTGTTATATAAAGACAAATTATTTAGCCATTTGTATTTTCCTGGCATGATCACTTTGATTCTAAGTTCTTCTGTATGAAATGCCGAGTTGGTTAAATTTCAGTGTCTGTTTTTAAATGTTTCCTTTTTCATCTGTGTTTATTAACTAACCTAAGTTTTTCTGATTTTACTAAGAGTGTTGAACTCTAATATCACTTAGAAAACGTTCTTAAATATTGTTGCTGAATTTTATTTGTGTACACCCAAAGGAAATTATTTTTGAGTTAAATTTTTTCACAATGAAATAATTTTAAGTGTTACTTCCCTAAATTAAACAGTATATGTGCATGTGTGTGTTTTAACAATAACACGCCATGTGCATATTGTGACTGCTGATGGGTATAGAGCTTCTCTTTTGGGTGATGAAAAATGTTCTTAAGTTAATTCGTGATTAGTGATCGCACAACTCTGAATATACTGAAACCCACTGAGTTGTATACTTTAAAAGGTGACTTTTATGACAAGTGAAATCTCAGGCTGTTTGAAAATTACATATGTGAAGGTTATGTATAACTTATGAATTCAGTAAGTTATCTGTTGAGACTATTAAAAGAAGAAAAGAGAAATGTGATAATTCTGGTATCTATTGCAGGGATTTCAAAATTAAAATTAATGGAAATGAAATATTAAACATCAACGTTAAAGAAAAACCTAGAAAGGGGAAAATAGCAACCTTAGCCTAGAGCATTCTATGCACGTCATCATTAGCTATTGGTGCAATGCATTTTTAAACCTTTATTATTTTTGTATGTAGCATAAAAAAGTATGGACTACAAAAGGGTACAGCTGGAGGGTTTGTTTCTGATTGAACACCCATGTAACCACTACACAGTTCAGTAATAGAATATTGCCAACTACTGGTTGGGAGAAGTTCAAGATGGTGGAATAGAAGGATCCAGAGCTCACTCTCTCCCACAGATATGTAAAAATTACGTCTACATGTGAAGTAGTTCTCACAGAATGAATACCTTCTGAACTCTGGTGGAAGATCTTGTATGATGGAGCTACAAGAAAAATCTTCACAGAACTGTGTAAGACCAAAAAAGGATGGGGCTTGTGCCCTGGATAGGGAATGATGAAGGAGGGAAAGTGCCCTCGCCCTGGGAAGCCCCTTCACCAGTAGGGAGATCAGCCAGGACAGAGGGGAGCAGGAGAGGCTCAGAGAGAGCCCAGAAACAACTTGGCAGCAGACAGACAGAAGAGAAGCCAGCGAGGGGGCCTGCGCAGTCCCAGCCGGAGCAGCGAGCTGCTGATGCGTGCCAGCGCTGGGAGCTGAAGCTCAGGCTTCAGAGGACAGACCTGGGGAGGGTACTGAGATTTGCTTTGAGGATACAGCTTGAGGTGGCTGGCTGGAGTGAGGTAAGGGCTGAGGCTGGCAGTGTGTGCAAAGGAGCCCAGGTTTGCCATGAAAAACCCCATTGGCATGTGTACTAAGGGAGGGTTAGGACCTTGCCATAGTAGCCGCCTCCTCAGTGCTTATGGAGGGGTGGCCTTGCCATGAAAGCCCCATTAACCCACACTAGTGAAAGGAGAAATAGGACTCTGTCATGGAGTCTCCTCGGCTTGCTCTGGAAGGGTGCAGTCGCTGACAGGTTGCTTCTGAATAGAGGTGCGGCCACACAGCTTCAGAAATGGGACTGAAATTTGAGTTGTTCCAGGTGGCTTTGGTGGATATATGCCACCATTAACGTTTGTAAACTCCACACATGCAGGACATACAAGCAGGATATTTGTGTGCAGCTGGGGCAGGTCCAGTGTTAACAGTGGGTGTGTGGAGGCAGGGCTGGGGTCTGGGCTGACCCTGTAGCCCAGGGTGGATCCAGGTTTGGTTTGTGGCTGTGTGTGACTGCAGCAGGTCCTGGCACCTGACTTCAACAGGTCTGCCCTGGTGCTTTGTGAGCACAGTGCCTGAGGAACACCAGAGCAGGCCACCTGCATTCCCATGGCTGAGGGCAGCACTAGTGACAGTGTACTTTGTGAGCATGCACAGCTGGTGACAGGTGACACCACAGAGGGCACATCCAGGTGGACATCTACAGAGGAATACTCAGTGGCTTTTCACCTAGCAGAAGCACTCCAGTCCTGCCACCCTCACACAGAAACGGATCTGGGAACTTCTACTCCAACAACTGGGAAGCAGACCCAGCCTCTGACAGGGCTGTGACAACCACAGAGCAAACAAGAGGTCCCACTCAACACCCAGTGTAGGTTCTGGTCACGTCAACACTAATCGCACCCCCTATCAAGGGGATAACAGGCAGCACACAAAGAGGAAAGATGCGGCAGCCATCCATGATAAAAACAGCCTTGCAAGGGAAATACTAGACACACGCTGGCTACACAAGGATGCTCCCACATAAAACAGTCTTTCAAGACTGCAATGGACAGTTGTTACTCCTAACTTTATAGTCAGAGAAATACAAGTAAAATGAAGAAGCAGAGGAACCACTTGAAATTAAGAGAACGAGAGAAATCCCCTTGAAGAAGAAAAAATGAAATAAATCTCTACAGTATACCAGAATCCGAGTTCAGAACGGAGATGATAAAAATATAAAAAACACGAGGAATTAAGAGAGTTTATTGATAGAAATACAAATTACTGTAAAAAGGAACTAGAAACTATAAAGGGGAGCCAGTTAAAATCAGAAAACTCATTTGCCCAGATGAAAACCTAGCTAAATGCAATAAATAGACTAAATATGCAGACAGATGATTATATTTTTTAAGGAATTTTGTTAATGAGGAATATTGGTCTGTAGGTTTTCTTGTGATGTCTAGTCCATATTTGTCATTAGGGTAACCTAATGGGAAATGTCTCCTCTATTGTGCAAAAAATTTTATGTAGGGTTGGTAGTATTTCTTGCTTTAAAATTTGACAGAATTCACCAGTAAAGCTGGATGGCTGGATGGGCATGGACTTTCCTTTGTGAGAAAATTGTCATTTACTACTACTACATTGTTTGGTTTTTTTTTTTTTTTTTTTTTTTGCTTGTTTGTGATAGAGGTTTTCTGAAGTCAGTTTTGGTTATTTATGTCATTCTAGGAATATGTTTATTTCTATGTATTTGGTAGGTCTGTTATGTTTCCCAGTCTTGGAGAAGTAGTCTTATGTAGCAGATGTCCTGTGGGGCCCAGCAGCATGCTCTGCTCTGGTCACGAGAGCTATATGTTCTAAGGGTGCTCCCTGTGTGTCCTGCATGGGCCCTTCTATTTTGGCAGGGCCAACTACTGTTGGTGTTGTGGTAGTGGTATCGGCCCCTCTTGTTTGACTGCAAGGCTATGCATCATGTGGCTGTGAGCCTGCTAGAGGATGGAGTAGGCTTCCTACATAGTTGGCTCTGTGGCCTGAAGGAGCTTAGGGTTGGAGCTGGTCCACAAGATAATAGGGTCACGTTTCTACACTGTATATGTGGCCTGGGACAGTTTGGGGCTGGTGCACACCTGCTGGAGGTCAGGGCTTGGTCCTTACAGAGCTTTCTGTATTGCCTGGGGGGTTTGGGGCTGGTGCGTGCTTGCTGGTAGCTGGGGCTGGATCCTGGAGTGTTCTGGCTGTGGCGGGGTGTGGGAGCTCAGGTTTTGTGCAGCCTGCTGGTGAGCAGGTAAGCGCCCAGCACTAATAGGCTAGAGGGAAGAACCAAAATGGTGCTTGCCCACACCAGAGTCCTGTGGTGCAGGAGGTGCTCCAAACCTGCTGTGTCCCCAGGGGAAGTCCCTGTTGCCTCCTGTCTCTGGAGGCTCTCCAAGATAGACAAATGAGTCCTTTCAGATCACTGCCTCTGTGCTGGGACTCAGTGTGTAAGAATTTGCATGTGCCTTTTAAGCATCAAATCTCTGTTTCCTATAGCTCTCTGGCTCTCCTGAACAAAAACCCTGCTGGTCATCAAAGTCATTCTGGGGTCTCATTTTCCCTGTGCAAGACCCTTGTGCCAGGGAGCCCAGTATGGGCTCAGACACCTCACTCCTTGGGTAAGACCTCTACAATTGTAATACTCCTCTTGTTTTGGGTTGTTAACCTGGGGCTGTGGATCCTGACTATACCATGTTTCCACTCCTCCTACCTGTATCATTATGTTTCTATTTAAATGTCTTTTATTGTTGAAAATATTTTCTGCTAGTTTTCAGGTTGCTGTCATAGATAGTTGCTCCTGTAAATAGGTATAATTATGGTGTGTCTATCGGAGGAGGTTAATTCAATGTCTTCCTACCCTGACATCTTGGCTACCTCTCCTCAACAAATTCCCATCATTCTTAATGATTATAATGAGTCCGTAATAAAGGCAGCATATTTCACTTTCATTCCTGGCATGCTGATTAATAGTCACTACAGAACCTTTACCCCAGTGTATTTCTTAAGTCAGTTGTGAAGAGAATGTTCTTTGAATGCTCCTTGGGGCCTGGGGAATCAGTGAACAGATCATGTAATAAATACAGTCACATTATTATATCCCCGTAACTTTCAATTTCTTCTATATTGAGGGTTTCCAAACTTTTACATGTATCGTATCTCCTGGAGGATTTGTTAAAACACAGATTTCTGGGTCCCACTGCCAGAGTTTCTGATTTAGTAGCTCTGGAGGAGGCCTGAGAATTTTACTTCTAAACAATCTCTGAGTAACGCTGGTGCTGCTTATCTGGGGACCACCCTTTGAGAACCATTGTCCTGTGTTATACAAATAAAGTTCTGGGCATCTCAGTTTTAATGTAGGATACCACTGAGTCCACATTTTACTCAACCAATTGAGCAACCTGTTAGAGCTACTCTCAGCTACTTGACCTAACACATTGCAGTAATTACACAGGGTCAGATAATTGAAAGTATTCACAAGACTCTTACATACTCATGAACTAAGGTTAAAGATACAGTATGGCAGGAGAAAAAGAGTAAAGGCAAACATACGAAAAGCTTTTCTCTCAGTCACCTGGGACATGCTTCATACTTAGATTGTGAGCCATCAGAATACATGTGAGATCCTTTTATCTTAGGGGAGCCACATACTCATCTGAGAAAGGATCTTTCATATCTTTGTGGTTATTTTTTATAGACATATTTTATTTCAATGATGCAAAGTTATTTTTTCTTAAGTTTTGTTTTACTCTTTGCACTGATGGTTTTGTTCTCTAAGATTTTCCTCAAACACTTTTTTGTCCACTTAATGTTGATTAGTGAAAGGACTAAAGCAATGACTGGAACTTCTCCGTTCATGGGCTGAGGGATATCTCAGGAGCAAAGCATTTCGTTATGTTGGTTTCTCTCTGATCTGTTTTCCCTGCTAATAATCCTCTCATCTACTGCTTGGTAAATATAAGCCAGACTGTCAGTCTGGGAACTAAATTAGGAAACAGGTCAAAACTCTTATTATTCAGTTCTAAGTAGAATTCTAGTCTATGTATAGAATTTCACTTTGTCTCCAAAATTTGAGCACAGTATGTTACCCGTGCCTTCTGTTGTCCCTGGCATTACCAAATTAGGAACCTCTCTTATTTCTGGTATAGTTTCTCTAGAGTGTGGATCACAAACTTTTGTTCTCAAGTTCCCTTTATAATCTTAGAAATTATTGAGGATCCCAAAAAGCTTTTGTTTATGTGGATTATATCTATCAAAATACACTATGTTAAAAAACAGAAGATTTAAAAACAGTAAATTCATTATGAAATAAAAATCTAATTATATTTTAATTTTATATTGTAATTTTAAGATTAGCATAATCCTATGAAAATATTTCTAAAACAAAAAAATTTAATGAGAATAATGGCATTATTTTAAATTTCTGTAAGTTTCTTTAATGTCTGTCTGAGTAGAAGATAGTTGTATTCTCATATTTGCTTCTGCATTCAGCCTGATTCTGTATCATATCATGTAGTTTTTGGGAAGCTCCATTCTATACTCATGAGAGGATGAGAATGGAAAAGGCAAACCACATCTTTGTTATTATGAAAATAGTTCTTACCTTACTGACTGGTAAAGTAGTACCCACACCACAGTTTGAGAACTGCTCTTTAGAGTATAAATGTATCTTCTACTGAGTAGTGGAGAGGAATTACCGAGGCATTTGGGGTTGGGCAGGGAGTCATTAGTTTAATTTCTTCTATATAGAATCTCAGTAAATCCTGTTTCGTTTTGTTTTGTTTTTTTGAGCCTCATCCACTCACTTCTTTCATAAAAATAAAACCTCACTGTAAGGAATGTCCTTGGAGATGTTATTTCAGATAGTAGATGATTGACTCTCATCCTGTACCAGGATTCTGTTTTCAGAGCAGTTTGGCTAGTTATTACCTTCCTAGGAGAGGAAAGAGAGGGAAATTTGAGTGGGGATGGCAGGCAAACGTTCGAGGAATAGGATAGAGTGTGTCTTCTCTCCACAGTCATTTCGCAGCAAAATCTGCCCAGCTGAGTAGGTATCAACTAATTTTCTGTTTCCATTACTGATATATTTTTGTCCTTTTGGATTTATCTTTTTATTTTTATTTTTCCCTGTTATTGTAGTAGGATTTTGAGAAGCAGCAAAGATATGTGTGGCAGCTGTTAATTCTTACTCCTATCATTATGCATGATTGACATTATTACTTTGGTCTTCTTCACCATTTATTTCTTGATAAATTGCTGTAGATGATTTTATTTTCCAAAAATGGCCACAATGTTATCTCCTGTCCCGTTCTCTTCTTCATAGAATGAGAGGAGTGATAACTGTGTGATATCTGAGGCTTGGCCATACATGGCTGTGCACCTCTAGCTTGTTCACTGGAATACTTGTACTTAGTGCTGAGCTGTCATGTAAGAAATCCAGTTACCTGAGGTTGCCTTGCTGTGAGGAAACCCAAGCCACATGGAGAAGAAATGTTTAGGTACTTTTTTGATAGTTCCAGCCTGTGACCATTTGAATATCTCTATATAAAGCCCAGACGTTTGAAGCACAGAGAGGCTAGCTCTGCTCTGTACTGTCTAAATTTCTATCTCTCAGAATCTGTGAACATCATAATAATACCATTATTTTTTATCTCTAGGCTTTGGAATAAGCTGAAATAATAACTGGAACGGGTTTTAGTACTGGAAGTGAGAGGCTGCCATATCTTTTGGACTGAGCAGTGGACAGAACCTGGAAGGCCTCTAGGAGGCTATCAGTGGGGACTTTGAGGAAGCTGAGGAAAATGTTGGAAGCTGGAGGAAGGGAGACTGAAGATCTTTGGAAACCTATCAAAATTGTTACTGCCATAATTTGGAAAACTGAAAATATACCTAATGAACTTGAGGAATCTAGCTAGGCTAAAGTGATTTCCAAACAATTACTGTATGCCTCCTGGTTCTCCTTCTGTTGATGAGCGTGCCTACAGAAGTTATTCTATGCTCATCCCACAGTTTTATGTTAAAATGTGTGGGGTAACGTGGCACTTTGTTTCATAGGTCTTCAGATCAAGAGGATCTGTACTTGAGGAACCACTTCTTGGGAGCCTAATCTGTACTTGGACTTGACTTAGATAATGAGGTCCAAAAGTCCTGATGACATAATGGATCGAAACTTTGAAGGGTGTAATGTATTCTGCAAATGAGAATGATGTGAATTGTAGCCAGAGTGAAGGCTATGTTACATTGTTTATCCAAAGATTGTCACAGTAGTATTTCCCATCTCACATGCTTTTATCCAGTGTGACCTTGCCATTCTTCACCATTTGGATCTTGGCAGGCTTGCGAATGCTTTGATAAAAGCATAGGGTATTGTAGAACATAAGAAAAAAATTTCATGCTAACTTGATCATTAAATATTAAGTATATGTAAATTTTAAAGCACACTGGAAAATTAAAACTCTTAACCTTGCAAAATCTTTGTATCTGTTATCTTGAAATATGAAATGACCGTCTTAACAAAATCTAATGATTGTATCCTTTCAAATAAACAACGTTAAAAATGTAATTTTAATGTCGGATAAACACAGATTAAAAAGAAAAAAAGAAAGCATAGGGTAGAAGTGATGCCATGTGATCTTTCAAGGCTGGGCTATAAACAGTGATGCAGCTTTCACCTTATTTCCTGAAACATTTGTACCTGGTGCCCTGGACCGTCATGCAAGAAATCCAGCCACAGCATCCAGGTTGGGAGGAAACCCAAGTCGTATGGGCAAGCCATACATAATGATTCCTATCAACAGTTCAAGACCCCAGCCATTTGAATTGTCCCTGCTGAGGCCATCAGCATTGGACAGAGACAAGCCAACTCCATTACGTCCAAATTTGTAAGCTGCAGGATGCCCGAACTTGATAAAATATTTGTTTGATATGTTAAGTTCTGAGGTAATAACAAGAACAACTGGACAACTTAAATACATTATAAGAATCATTAGATCTTTGGGTGTATAGATGTAGTAAAGCTGCTTAGTAATGTGTAAGGTATGAGTTTCAGTGAAAATGTTTATGACACATTTTAGCTGCCTAATGGCTTATTTATTCATTTATTTGGTTTTGGGAATCGAAGTCATATGACTTTATCTGAGTTCTAGGTAGTTGATGTGCCACTGTACACTAGTTTGTTACCAGTTTATTTGTAAACATTCTATTTAATTTACATTTTGTTTGCCTACTTGATTAAAGGTTCAATAAATAAAATTCTTTCAGTTTGCCTTCATATTTTGTACATAATAGATACGAGATAAATGCATATTGATTAAATATTAAATGTCATCTTTTCAGAGGGCATAATTCATGAGTTTTAAAAAATGTGAAAATGTTACAGATGACTTAGGAAATAGGGGAATTATATATATCAATATTAATCCCTTTATTAATAAAGGTTTCAACCTGTTTTTTAAGGAACTTCATTCCTGGTAATCTATACACCTAATATTTTTTTTATGAGGTAAAACTTGTAGGTAAAAGAGCAAGTTTTTCTAGCAGTTACGAAAAAAAAAAAGTTTCTATAATTTTTTGGAGGGTTTTACTGACATCTAGTGGCATTCAGTCTTATATGGTTTAAATTCCTTTTAGCTTTATTTCTGCTCATCTTTCCATGATTATCTTCTCCTAACTGTTAAGCTTTTTTTTTTTCCTTTTTAAGGAAAAAGATATTTCAGGTACCTAAAAGTGAGGGTAGCATTTTTTGAGGATGTGCGATATTATGCATGTACCTTATGTAATAATGTAACATAAATGAATAAATATGATTTTGTCATTAACTTTAAAGTATAGTTATTTCCTGCACTTTTTCTTTTCCTTCATTTGCTTGGATTCCCCTCCTTTTCTCCTTTTTCTATTTTAATTTGACAATTAATGTAAGTTCTGTTTATATAATTCCTCCATCCCTGCCCTAAGGTCTTTACAGCGTAAATTTTCTCCATGTGCATATAATTCAGTGCATGAGTGAATTTAATGATGTTAGCATGTACATACAATGTACACATTTTTGTTCTGTTTTTGGAAAATCATATAATTTCCTGCATTTTGCTTTTCTCACTAGCATTTCTCTTAGAAATCTAAGATAAGTAATGTAGTTCTTTTACTTTTTAAAATGTATTCATAATTTTAAAATATATGGATATATTTTTATTCTGTTTTTAGCAACGTCTTTATTGATAAACATTTATCTCTAGTTTTTGCCACCTTAAATATAGCTGCAATACGCATCTGTGAGTGTATATCCTTACATAGGGGTAACTTTTTAGCAGTGAGATCCCTAAGTTAAAAAGGAATTTTTAATTTTAACAGATGTTACCATATTGCTTTCAAAAACAGCTGAAATATCAATGAATGATTTTTGAGAATACCTTTTCCCTGTATCACCATTAGTAGATTTTATAGCATTTTAAACATTTTTGCCTGTATGAGGGGTATAAAGTGATTTATTATTTTAATTTGAATTTCCTTATTACTAGAGAATCTTAACTTTTTATGTGTTTGAGTCTAAATTTATTCTATGAATTTTCTAATTCTAACTTTTGTAGTTTTTATATTGTAAGATGTTAATACCTTACTTATCATCCAATTTGCAAATATTTTGTGTGGAAAAGATATAACAGAGTTTTAACTCTTTATACAATTAAACATATTTGTCTTTTGTTTTTGAAACTGAGTTTCCCAGATGTAAAGTCTCCCTAACACGTGGATTGTATTCTTCCAGTTTCCTTCCCCCCTTTTTATTTTGCAAAAGTTTTATTGTCTAAGTGTTACATTTAAGCCTTATTCTGTGTGGAATTTAATTATTTCAATAAACTTTTAAAAATTGAAAGCATATTCACAGTCAGTATTAATTATCACAAAGTGAACAGACCCATTAAATCACCAACCAGCCATTCAGAACAATTCCTGTCCCTTAATTACTAAGCCTGCATTATCATATCGCTATCCTGATACCTATGATAATCATCTTCCTGCTGCTTTTTGTATTCCTACCTCCTAACCTGGGTCCCTAAACATTATAGTTCAATTAGTTGGTCATTGACCTTAATACAAATACATTCATATAATACATTTTTTATATCCAATATCTCTTGCTTAACATTTTGTTTGTGAGTTTTATCTGAGTTATGTACAGCAGTTCATTTATTCTTGCTGTATGGTATTTCACTGTGTGAATATGGGATTCCTTATCTATTCTGCTGATGGATATTTGAATTGTTTTAGTTTATGGCTATATGGAATAATGCTGCTATGAACATTTTTTTTTTTTTTATGCCAGGGATTAGTTACTAGGTTTATCTTTTCCACTTAGTAGCTTGCTTTTTTACTCTTTCTGTGGTAGTTTTTTTTTTTTCAATTAACAGAAACTCTAATTAGTTGTTTATACATTTATTTTCCTTTTTGTTTAGTACATTTTATATCCTATTGAATAAATCTTTACATACTCCAAGTTCATGAAAAATGTTTTCTAGAATAATTTATTTGCTTTCAAGTTCAATCTATAATTCAGTTAAAATTAATTTTTATATAAGGTATGAGAAATGAGTCAGTATTCTTTTTTTTTTTTTTTTATACATAGATACCCAGTTAGCCCAGTAGCATTTATAGAAAAGGCCCATACTTGCCCCACTGCACTGACATATCCTGTTGGCCATAAAAGTATGTATATATGCTTGGGTATTCTGGACTTTCTGTTTCTTTCATTGACAGTACCATACAACGAGTCAGTATCATACTCTTAATTACAAATAGCTTTACGCTGTCTCTATCTGCCAGTAAAAATCTACTAGCCTTTTTGCTGTTTTTTAAGATGGTCTTAGCTCTTCTATGCTTTTGCATGAACATTTTAAAGTTAGCTTTTTAATATTCTACAAAAATGTGCTTTTGTAACTTTCACTGGGATTTCATTGAATCTGTAGATCATTTATAGATTTATAGATTTAAAATTTGAGTCTTCCTGACCATGAATATAGTGTGTTCTTAACATTTACTGAGGCTCTTTGGAATTCTTTTAAAACACTTCATTATTTTCAATATAGCAATCTTTAATCATAGTCCTAGGTATTTGATACAATTTAAAAATTATTGTTGATATAATTTTTAAAAATTATTGATACAATTTTAAAATACTATTTTTAGTTCATTTTGCTTTTGTATATTGATCTTGTATCTAGTGATCTTGCCAAGTTCATTTATTAATTTCTATTAATTGCTTCTGAAAAATGAGTTTATTTTCTTTTTTACTGTTACATCTTAATTTTTTTTGCTCAATATACTTGATTTCTGTATAATGTGTAATAGAAGTAGTGATTGTGAGCAACCTGTGTCATTCCCAATCTTGGGAAAAACTTTGATAATTCACGATTAAGTATAATGAATGCAAAAGTGGCCTTTATATAGTCTTCAATAGAGCAAGTAAGTTTCTTTTTATTTCTAGTTTGCAACACTTTTTAGTATGAATGGGTATAGAATTCCATCAGATTGCTTCTATTGATATGATCATGTAATTTTTTTTCCTACTTTTGTGATTTATTTCATTGTTTCACTTTAAAATAGTAAATCAGCCTTACATTCCTGGAATAAGTTCTACTCATTAATAATGATGGGCTATCATTTTTGTATTTCTTCTGCATTTAATTTTCTAAGTTTTGGATTTTTGTCTCTATAATCATTGGAGAGATTTGCCTAAACCTTTTCTCTCTTCTAATAACTTTAGAAGTTTTGATGAAAAGGGTAAATTATTCTCCTAAATTGAATTAGATAGTATATTTTATTTCTATCCTCTGAAAGATTTTATTAAAATTTTGTTACACTTTTTTACGTATTTGAAAGAATTCATCTGTGAAGCCATTTGGCCTGAAGATTTCTTTGTAGGAAAATTTAAAAATGGAGACTCTGTTCTAAAAAACATGATCATCTAGATTTTCTGTTTCCTTGTGTAAGATTTGATAAATATTTTTGCCCATTTTTTGCAGATTTTCAAATTTGTTGGCATAAATTTGTTTATAATCTCTTACGATTTTTTAAATAATTGCAGGTTCTATGGTGATACCTTTTTTTATATTTTCTGATATTGGCTATTTCTCATAGGGAATATGAGTGGTAGGAAGACTACTGAGGTAAGTTGTTATTCTCACATTATATCAAAGGTACATGCTGTTAACATGAAGAGACTAATTATGTGAATCTCGTTCACTTTACTTGAGGTAGTGTTGAGCAGATTTCTTCTGTGTAGTTCCCTTTTTCATGCTGTACTTTTTGGAAGGAAGTTGCTATGCATGTCTCATGCTTTAAATGGGTGAAAAGTTACACACTGTCTCTGTGGAGGGAGTAGCTACATAAATTAGTTGAGATTCTTCTGTACCAGATATTTGTCTACTCTCTCCCATTGAATTTTTTAATCATTTATATCACTATGGACTCATGTGTATTTATGTCACACTTTAGATTGTAATCCAAGCCTGTGTTCTTTATTGCTCAAATGGTTCCAGCTTTGGCCACTGGGGGCTCTTTCAGTTGACTTCTCTGTTTCCTATTACTTAACCTCATTGTTTTGTTTTTGAACACATTTTGCTTTTTGGCACTAAATGATGCTCCAGATACATCTTACATATCCCCTGCACAAGCCCTAGAATCAGCCGTTTCTCCAAAGTGCTCCGGTTTCTTTTATTTGAGAATGTTTTATTAGACACCAGGATTTGGGTGCTGGATGAGGATATTTATTTTTATTTTGTTAAATTCTGTTTTTTATTCCTTAGTTTTAATTTCTTTGGATTTAATTTGCTATCTTTTTTAACTTCTTGAGATAGTTATATTTTCAATATTAATTCAGCTTAAAATGTTTTCCAATTTCCATCTCTTTTTTGAACAGTAAAGTACTTAGAAGTTACTGATTTCCAAACATTTGGGTACTTTCAAGTTATTTTAAAAATTTCTTTCTAACTTAATTTTATGGTGTTCAGAGAACATACTTGAATAATTTAGTCTTTCAAACCACATGTAACCAATTGTATTAATCTTATATGTGCATTTGTAAATACTATGCACTAAATGATGGTTGGGTGCAATGTTCCAAATGTATCGTTTAGTCATTTTTGTTAATTGTGCTGTTTGAGTGTTTTTTATCCTTACCAATTTTCTTCAGATTTTTATTTTAGTTGGTGAGAGTGATATAGTCTCTCACTTTAATAGTGGATTTGTCTTTCTCTTTTTAGTTACTGTTAGGATTTATATATTTTGAAGATACGTGATTAGGTGCATACACATTTGAACTGTTATACCTACCTGGTGGTTCGGCCTTTAGTCATTATAAAAGACTTCTTTCTACCTCGAGCAGTGTTTCTTGCCTTAATGCCGTCTTTGCCTCATATTATGCCAGTTTTTGGCTTTTATTGGGTTAGCGTTTGGTTGATTTTTCATGTTACAGTTTTTAACACCTTTTACTTTCAAACTTACTTTGTCTTTCTACTTAAGGTATGTATGTCATACACCATTTATTTCCCTCCAGTCTATTTTTCTTTCAAATGGAATATTTATTCCATTGATATTTATGTAGTTAGAGATATGTTTGGTTTGTATATACTGTCTTACAACTTGTTTTCTATTTCTCCTGTTTTTTCTTGTTTTCTTTTGAATTAAAAAATCCGTTTAATTTTTATCACATTTTTCTGTTAGTTATATATTACTTCACAATTCCTATAATGGTTGATTACCCAGAGGTTATTACATGCATCCTTGATTTAGTAGAGTCTAAATTATTTTTCCTATTTCCTAAACAATGATAGCGTCTTAGAATACCTTAACTCCATTTACCACTTTTCTTTTTGTGTTATTGCTGTCATACATTTTAATATCATGAAATATTATTTTGATAGTTTTATTATTTGATAGATTTAAATAATTATATTTACCCATATGTCTACCATTTAACTTGGTCTTCTGTTTTTTCTGTATTTTCATGTTTCCTTCTGGTGTCTTTTTACTTCTTTCTGAAGAACTTGCTTAATATTTCCTTTAACACATGCCTTATGATGAGGTATTGTCTCATTTTTGCCTGTAAATATATCTTGCCTTCAGTTTTGAGAGGAGTTTTCTTTGGATATAGAATTTTAGAATAGTTTTTTTCTAACTATAATATTTTAATTTTAATATAATTTTAGAATTCTGGAAGTTACTTTCTTTTAGACTTTTAAAGATACCTTTCCATTATCTTAAGACTTTGATGTTTTTTGTTAAGTCAGTTCTAAGTGGTTTTCCCTTGGCAGATTTAAGTTTTTTTTTTGTTTTTTTTTTTTTTTAAATAAGGTTTTCTGTGATGTGCCTGGAACACTTTTGTTTGTAGCTTGTTATTACCTGTTTGGGGTTGGTATTTTTGAATTTTTAAGCTAGAATTTTTTAGTTTTAATAAATTCTCATATATATATCTCATCATTAAATGTTTCTTTTGCCCATTATCTCTCTTCTTACCTTATGGGATTCCAAGTACACTTATGTTAGAGAGTTTCACTTTGTCACATACTCTGATGGCATTTTCTTTTTTTTTTTTTAATTGAAGTGTAGTCGATTTGCATTTCAGGTATACAGCAAAGTGATTCAGTTATACACACATCTATATATCTATCTTTTCTGTTATAGGTTATTACAGGGTATTGAATCTAGCTCCCTGTTCTATACAATAGGTCCTTGTTGTTTGCCTATTTTATGTATAATAATACATATCAGTTAATCCCAAATTCCTAATTTATCCCTCCCCCCACATGCCCGGTTGGTAACCATAAGTTTGTTTTCTGTATCTTTGAGTCTGTTTCTGATTTATAAATAAGTTCATTTGTATCATTTTTTTGGATTCAACATATAAGTGATACCATATGATATTTATCTTTCTCTGACTTTACTGAGTATGGTAATCTCTAGGTCCATCCATGTTGCTGCAGGTGGCAATATTTCATTCTTTTATATGGCTGAGTAATATTCTGTTGTATATATGTATTTGCATGTATATGTATATGTGTGTGTGTGTGTGTGTGAATACACCACAACTTCTTTATCCATTCATCTGTCAGTAGACATTTAGGTTGCTTCCATGTCTTCGCTGTTGTAAATTGTGCTGCTATGAACATTGGGGTGCATATATCTTTTTGAATTAGAATTTTTGTCTTTTTGGGATATATGCCGAGGAGTGAGATTGCTGAATTATATGGTAACTCTATTTTTAGTTTTTTAAGGAACCTCCATACAGTTTTCTGTATTGGCTGCACCAATCTACATTCCCACTAACAGTGTAGGAGGGTTCCCTTTTCTGCACACTCTAGCCAGCATTTATTGTGTGTAGACTTTTTGATGATCATTCTGACTGGTGTGAGGTAATACCTCATTGTAGTTTTGATTTGCATTTCTCTAGTAATTAGCATTGTTGACCATCATTCATGGCATTTTCTTTATTTTCTACTTTGTGAGCTTCGGTCTATATATTTTATACTGACGTATCTTCTGTTTCACTAATCCTTTGTTTAGCTTTCTGGGGCCCTGCCCTCATGGAAGACACTGAACTTCAGGGTTTCCCAGCTTCATGAAATTGCCAAAAGCTTTGCTCAGCTTTGTAGAGTCTCAGTCATAGCTTTTGGCAGCTGACTGTCCCTTCTGGATAAAGTTGTCTCAAGTGCCAGGTTTCTTTTCTCTCTTTTCTGCTTTCTTGGACTTTGGCTTTGGAAATTTTATTGCTCTGATTGTTCTCTGATAATGTCAAACAAATATATCTTACATTTTGTTCAAGCTTTCTAGATTTTCTTAGCCTGACACTTGGTTCAAATCATCTTGGAATGCTGCTGCCGGCTGTCATTTTTTTTTTTTAACCTGAGGTGTAAAAAAGGGATGCAATTTTACTTTTTCTAAAAGATCAGTGGCAAGTTTTGTCATGAAAGTTTATTAAACCAATCTTTTCCTATAGAATTCAACTACAACCATTGTAGTATATTAAATCTTACATGTTCTGGAATCTGATTTTGGATTTTCTCTTCTGTTCCACTAATCTGTTGCTATACAAATGCTGTTTCTTTTTCATATTTTTATAATGTGTTCTGATTTCCAGTAAGGCAAGTCTCCTGCCCCCATATTATTATTTCTTATTCTTCTACTCAGTATTTATTCTTTCAGGTAAAGTTTAAGATCATTTTGTCAACTTTTAGGGAAGAAAAACTTTTGGTATTTTAATAAAAATTACATTGAATACATACCATATTTTGTAAGTGGATATTTTTGTGCATTGAATTATTTCTTCTTTGAAAATTGAAGCTTTTTAAGCCTTTTTAGAGGATCCAAAGCAGGCTAGACTGCTACTCTTTTTTCTTTTTGTCAGATCTTGAACTATGTCTTTAAATAAGATTTCAATCTCATTTATGTAGGTCCTATACATTTCTTGTTAAATTTATTTTAACTATTGAAATGCAGTCTTTTTTTATTTCTACTTACTGGTGCTTTTTTTTTGGATTAAAGAGAATCTGTTGGATTTTTATATATTTTGTGTTTTGTCAGTGTATCAAATTATTTCTAGTTTTTTACTTCCTCGTTATAAAATAATGTCATCAGTAAAAGACATATTTTAACGTATCTTTACATTTATTTCATTTACTTTTCTGATAACATATGCTAAAATTTCCCAAAAAATGATGAATAATATTGACTGTGAACACCATTCTAATTGCTGACTTAAATTGAAAAGGATTTAGTATTAACGTCATAAAACAATATTGTTTGGCATTTAAATATTTACTAATTTGGATATAAAATGAATCTCATTATAGTTTTAAAAACTTTATTTTGAAATAATTTTTAAAAAAGGGGAACCCTCTTACACTGTTGGTGGGAATGTAGTTTGGTGCAGCCATTTTGGAAAACAGTATGGAGATTCCTTAAAATACAGAAAATAGACTTACTGTATGATCCAACAATCCCACTCCTGGGCATATATCCAGAGGAAACTCTAACTGGAAAAGATACATGCACCCCAATGTTCATAGCAGCACTATTTACAATAGCTAAGACATGGAAGCAACCTAGATGTCCACTGACAGATGACTGATGAAGAAATTGTGGTGTATTTATACAAAGGAATACTACTTAGCTATAAAAAATAAAATAATGCCATTTGCAGCTACATTGATGGACCCAGAGATTGTCATACTAAGTGAAGTAAGCCAGAAAGAGAAAGAAAAATACCATATGATATCACTTATATGTGAAATTTGAAAAAAAAAAAAAAAGGATACAAATGAGCTTATTTACAAAACAGAAAAAGACTCACAGACACAGAAAACAAACTTATGGTTACCAAGCGTAAAGAGGGTGCAGAGGGATAAATTGTGAGTTCAGAATTCGTAGATACTAACTACCATGTATAAAAGAGATAAACAACAAAGTCCTGTATAGCACGGGGAGCTATATTCAATACCTTGTAATGACCTATAATGAAAAGTAATATGAAAAGGAATATATATATATTTATAACAATCACTATGCTGTACACCAGAAATTTAACAACATTGTAAATCAACTATAATAAAAAATAATTTTTTATAATATAAGTTAAAAGAATGTTTTAAAATACTTATTTTAATATTAATAAACCCATTACATGTTAATATAAAAGTTACAAGAATAAAATTATTCCTCTTAAACTTCACTCAGATTTCCCAGTTAACCATATTTTCCCTATTCTCTTTCTGAGTTTTTATGTATTTTTGTGTATATATATATATGCATGTATATTTACAGTAGGCCCCCATTATCTATGTGGGTTATTCTAAGACCTCCAGAGGGGCCTGAAACCTTGGATAATACTGAAACCTGTATAGACTATGTTTTTTCTTACACTAATGGGTGGGTAGTATAGATAGCATGGATACACTGGAGAAAGTGATGATTCACATCCTAGGCTAGATGGAGCAGACAGCTTGAGATTTCATCATACTACTCAGAATGCTGTGCAAATGAATTGTTTCTTTCTGTAGTTTTTCATTTAATACTTTCGGATTGGGGTTGACCATGGATAACTGAAACACAGAAATGAAATTTCCTTAGCCATTTGAGAATAATTGCATATGTTATACCTAAAACATTCCAGTGTAAATTTCCTGTAAACAAGGATACTTCTTGCATATAATCAGGAAATAGACATACAGTTCTACCATCCAGTGCCTAGACCCCCATTTTGCTGATTATCCTAGCAGTGTCCTTTATAATTCCTTGTTCTTTCTGATCTTGGATTCAGTGTAAGTGATACGTTGCCTTTAGTAGTCATGTCTCTTAGTCTCCTTAAATCTGTATCAGTTTCTTAATTTTCTTGACCTTCATGACTTTGATATTTTTTAAGAACACAAGCCAATTAATGGAGAATTACTCTCAATTTGGGTTTAATGTTTTTTGTGATTAAATTCTGTTTGTGTACTTCGGTATGAATTCCATAGGAATGATGCTCTGTTCTCTACTTGTATCAGCTGATACAGTGTCACTTTGTACTATTACTGTTGATACTGACTTCTGTCATTTTCTTAGGTTAGTGTCTTCCGGATTTATCTTAGTAAATTTTATGCTTAATGCTTGACTAAAAACTGTTTTGTGAGGCTGCATAAATAGCCTCTTATTCATCTAACGTTCACCTACTAGTTTTGGTGTCCTCGATGATTCTTGTCTAATCAAATATTACTGCAAGTAATATTTGGTTGCCAGAAGATTTCTAATTCCATCATTCTTTCTGCCTGTACAATTTTATTTATTCATTTATTCATATATTAGTAGTGGCTCATAGATTTCTATTTTATTTCATAGATTATAATCCATTGCTACCAGCATGCATTTTGATCTCTATGTTGTCACAGGATTGGTCATGTGAACCCCTTGAAGCTGATTTCTCTTTTTGATATGTCCTAGTAATTCTTTGAGCTCTTCCTTTACTTTAGGGTATCCTAGCCTTGGAATGAGGCATTTCTCCAAGGAGCCCTGCTATCTGTTAGTGAAAAATGATAATTACAAACTGAGATCTGGGCCTTGGTGTGCTTTTTTATAGTGTTTGTCTTGACACCCTCTTAGTAAAGGGTAAAGCTAGAAATAGACATAGAAATATATAAAAATTTTTATTTGTATGTATAGAAATGTTTATATATATGTATTCCTTGTTATATATACATATATGTCTACATAGACATTTATATCTATCCCCACATGCATCCATCTTTTTATTTGAAAGTCACAAGTTTATACTGAACTCCAATTCTGGCCTTTTTTTTTCATATTTGTAATTCTCTAACCAAAATATGAGTCCCATAGTCCTCAATATATTTACTTATTTGTTCAATCCTTTTTTAAGTAACCAATCACCTGACCAGCAGGCCATCTTCACTATCCCCGTTCTTCTGACATGGCGGTCACCAGACCTAACTCTCCTCTACTCACCATGGTTGTGGTCCCAACTGTAGTTTTAATGGACATTTCTTAGATTAAAAATTAGATCTTTGGCTTTGGTGGTCATTTATGCTACTGCTCTTACAAAATTTCTATTCCTTTTCCCCTATTTTTGGTTTCTGTTTTTATTTTTTTCTTTAATGTGCAGAACCTTGGTAAGTTTATTTAAAAGTTAATTAATTAATTACTTATTTTTTAAATGGAGGTACTGGGATTGAACCCAGCTAAGTGTGCACTTTACCACTGAGCTACCCTCCTCCTCCCTTTTTAAAAATTGGAACATTTCCTTCTTTTTATAGGAATTTCTGTTCCTATTCCCTTCTTTTCTGAGAAAAAGAATACATATATTTAATTTGACTGAAAAGTGTTAGATTGCTTTCTGGAATGGCTGCACCGGTCTACACTCCCACCAGCAGTGAACGATCATTCCTGTGCCTTTACATTCCCACCAAGACGATATTGCCCAGCTTTGATTTGGTTAGTATGAATGGTATACTAGTGATATAATGTTTTCATTTTTATTTTTCTTATTAGTACTTTTGAGAGTATTTTTACGCATGTTATCTTATATATATCCTTATCCTATTTTACTATAGGCCGCCCCCCGCCCCTTATGATTTGCATGAATTCCTTGTATATTCTGGATCGGAAATATCCAATAGAACTTTCTGTGGTGATGGAAATGTTACTCTGTTTTGCCCAGTACAGGGACCACTAGCCACATGTAGGTGTTCAGCACAGTAATTATTGGCTACTGTGATTGAGGAATTGACTTTTTAATTAGTTACATACAAAATTAATTAAACAGTCACATGTGGATAGAACTCATGCACTGTTGGGTAGTTCCACTCCAGATATTCTTTGTGGTTTTGGGCACTTGCAAGTATCTTCTCTTTTATGATGGTGTCCTACATTGTACAAAAATTCTTAAATTTTATTTAACAAGTAAATTTTGTTTTATGGCTTATACAGTAGAACTGTCATCATATGTGTCCCCTTTAGATTTTAGTTAACATTCTCTAGTGGATACACATAGGAATGGAATTCCAGACCATAGAGTATGAGCATACTTACTTTCAGAAAACACTGCCAGATTACTCTCCAAATGGCTGCACCATTCTATACTCTCACGATGTAAAAGGTTTCCTTTCCTCCCTGTCGTTAATAGCCCCTGACATTATTTGACTTCCTAAATTTTTGCTTTTTTAATTGAAGTGTAATAGGTTTACAGTGCTGTGTCAGTTTCTAGTGTACAGCGTAATGTTTCAGTCATACATAAACATACATATATTCCTTTTTGTATTCTTAGTTTTTGCTTTTAAAGATACTCTGGGCTCCCTCTCTCTTTTTTAATATAAAGAGCATTGTGATGGATATTTGCAGGGATACCTCAAAGTCATTTTGTTTGCACTTTATTCCTTATATCCAATTTTAGATTTTTATTGGAAAACAGGTAATTTGGACCTTTTGGGAAGGCACAAAATAAATAAGAAAAGTTTTATTAGAGACTTAGAACCAGTATACCCTCATGCAGGTATTTCTGGACTGTCTGAAACAGGAAGGAAAGGAAAAAAAAATACTGGGCTGCCTGATTGCTATATCTTTGTCCTCCAGACTAAACCCATTATAAGATTCCTTAATCTCATCTGGGAAATTATTTGTACACTTACTAAAAAAAAAGCCCTCCTCCCGTACACTTCTGAATGTCACTGTAAACTGAAGGAAGAGGCCTTATTCCTTATTAAAGAGTAATAATCTTCTAAAAAATTAACTGTTCATTCAGAAACCATTTGTTAATTGAAGTCCTACATCCACCCCACCCCAGATAGTTCTCAGACTGCAATATTATCTATTTGTTGATATATCTGGTTATATGTTTATTTCTTGAGGATAGAGATTATCATTTCAATACTTAATACTTAAAGACTATTACCTCATTTTTTACTACTTAACATAGGGCTAAATGTATAGTAAACATTCAGCTAATATGTGTTGATCTAAACATACACCATACAGCAGGAATTAGCCAGGGTATCTGTCATTCTTTGTCAACAGACTTGACCTACCTTATCTCCAAAGAAGAAAATAGCTTTTATCACACATTAAGTAGTAATATTATCAGTACATAAAAGTTTACATCATGAGTGTAGTAGCAGACAAGTAGAACAACCAGTGTGGCCAAGCCCAGAAGTACCAGTCTCAAGTCATTTAAAAATTCACTTATCTGGAATATGTTTTTTTTTTTACTATTTTGCATAACTGAGATATTAGTATGGTTTAATATTTGGAATAGTCTTCATAAAAATGAAATGAAATTATTAAATGTGATTAGTTTTGGGGGAAAAGGGCAAGTTTTGTTTTATAATTTAGCTTTCTAGTCATGTCACCACCATTGTCCTTCTGGCCTACACACTTTCTGGTTATTGTCACTAATTCTTCCTCTCCGTTTTCCCCTCCTATCCTGTACATTCTTGCATATTGCTTGTTTCCTGTTATATTCTTTGTCTTGTCGTCACTCCACCAGAAGTGAAAGCATCTGTGAAATGACAAACTTATTTTCTTTGTACATCACATTGCCTGGGCTATTACCGTCAGCACCTTGGAACTTTGAAACTAATCAATTGTAAAAGTTAACTTCATGTTCTGAATTATTTTGCCATCATTTTGACATGTGTTCAACTCACTTTGGTAGACTGTATTGAGTGAACCATCCACATTTTCCCATTGATCAACAACACATACTACAAAACACTTGTTTGGAGTTCATATCTTCATTTCTTGTATTTCCCTTGAATTGCAGATCCATATATCCTACTACATTCTTGAAGTTTTCAGTGGATAGCCAATTCAAATTTAACTGGTCTAAAATTAAATTCTTATCTTTCCTATTCAAATTTTCTCTTTCTGCAGTGTTCTTAATCTTAGTAGTTTGTTTCCTGTTCACCTGTTGTCATGACAAAAAAATTTTGATCTTATCCTTGATTGCTCTTTTTCTTTTGTACCTCACAAACATTCCTATTAGTACTACCTTTAAAACACATCCCTCTTACATTTTACCCTTCGCGTTGCTATCAACAGAGTGTAAGCCACCACCATTTCTTACCTGGATTACTGCTGCAGTTTTCTAAATGGTCTCCCTGCTGCCCCTATTTCCCTCCCCTCAATACATACCCAGTATGTTCTTCACGTGGCTGTCAGAGTGAACCTATTAAAACCCAAATCTGATTATGTCCAAAACCTCCAATGGCTTTCCCCCACGTTTAGAATAAAATTCAGAGTCCTCGAGTGGCCTGTAAGGCCCTACATGATCTGGCCCATTGCTCTCTCTCTTACCTCGTCTTTCGCTTTTCCTGTCACTCAACTGTTCTCCAGCCACACTATTCCACTTACTCATCTTTACACATGTTTCTACCTCAGGCCCTTTATATGTACTATTCCTTAGTCTAAAATGCTTTTCCTAAGGAATACATAAATTTCTTGCTTTATTCAAGCCTCTTATTTAAATATTGCCTTATTATAGAGGCCAATCCTGATCATTCTTTATAAAGTAAATTTCCACCTCTATGACTCCTTATCCTATTGTTCTGCTTTGTTTTACTTACAAAGATTAATGACAAGCTGATATTATGGTACATGTTTTTATCTAGCCCCTTCAGAATGTAAACTCTTTGAAGAGAAGAGATTTGCTTATCTTGTTCACTTTAGCCCTTGCACTTAGGGTATTTGTTCACATATAACATGTGCTCAATAAATATTTGCTGAATAATGAATACATAAATGCAGTTTCTGACTGTGACAATTTCTCTCTGGGCTCAGTTCAAAACAGATTTGTTGTTCTTGCATGAGATTTGCCCCTATTCTTAACAATGCTGGACTTTATTTCATAAGTATGCCTTTAATTTATGCATTATCAAATTTACAACTTTCTGAATTATTAATTAAATGAGTTTATGTATTCTTTTTAGGATAATCTGTCATGTCTTTTATCTTTTGTGATTCAGTCTCAGTGAAAGGGACTGAAAAATGAGATCCTTTAGAATTTACAAGTGGAAATTTTGGCCACTAGATGGAGACCCAGTACTGACTTTATGTGATAGGCTGACTATCCAAGAAGTAATCATAAAAATAAAAAACGTTTAAACAAATGTTTTAATTTTTCCCTCCTATTTTGTATATTTATAACAATTTTTACTCTTTAGAGATAACATATATTCAAGAAGGTTTGGTGTGGTTAGCAAGTTGTAGTAAAAAGGAAGTATTAGATACCAACTACTATATATAAAATAGATAAACAATAAGGTCCAACTGTGTAGCACAGGGAACTATATTCAATACCTTGTAATGGCCTATAATGAAAAATAATATTAAAAGGTATATATATATGTATATGTATAACTCAATCACTGTGCTGTACACCAGACATTAACACAGCATTAAATTGACTATACTTCAATTTTTAAAAAGAAAAAAAAAAGAATATGATTCATTCAAAAATCCATACAAAGATCAGGGTACTTGGCTAATTCTGCAAAGTAAGGCTGGAGGAGCACGGACTGTTGACAAAAGTTAAGATGTGTGGTAATGCTGAGCTGATTAGATTTAGGAATCAAGGGATTTGTATTAGTGGGAAAAAGGGCAGTCAGGGAAGAGTATAAAAGAGAAAATAACTCATGATAAAACTGAAATAGGTGTAACTAAAATGTGCTTTTTTGATTAGAGCCAGGTAGAGCAGCAATGAAGGTTACAAGGTAGGAGGGTTCCAGAGATTTGTCAGTGGCAGGATGTTCTGAGGGATTTTCTAACTGGCCAGGCAAATGGGATTCTGTTTGTTCTTTCCTAAATGAATGAAGAAGTTGGCTAATTTTATCATGTTAGACTTTTATTTTTGGTATAATTTTTCCATGATGCCTTGCAATTTGGAGACTGCATGTGCCACATATGAGATACCTAAAGCAATAAATATATTTTCTATGAAGTTCTTAACAAATATGATTCCTCATAACTGAATATTAAAAAGACCCCAGAAGGGAAATGTAAAATAATTTTTCTACTTTTCCTCACTGGGTTTCATTTACTTTGCCTCAAAATGAGCACCCCCAGAAAAAAATGAGAAGGTCTTTTTATGACAACGCTAGGAGAAGAAAAGTACTCCATGGCCTGTATGCTATGTAGGGGTTGTTAACTGGGAGGACATTCTTAGAGGCAGAGAGTGAATAGGAGTGAAAGATCCAGGGTACTCCCCAGCCATAAGTGCTTCTGTTTACTTTTCAAAATCATTTTATAGCTCTTACCTGGCAATATTATATCTTTGTGGCATTATCAAATAATATTGTAAATCTTGACACCTTAACCCTAATAACCACTGCCATCTAAACCTGGAAGTGAACTGAGTGAGTAATGAGAGAGGATATAACTGTTAGATTGTGCTAGATATTTTCTGGTTTTGCCTTTAAATTTATTCTCCACTATTCTTCAACCTGCTCTGTTTCCCAGAGGATGACCTTTATAGACTGCATCAATAGGCTTTCTTGCCCTCAGGCTTTTGTTTAGTTTTGGTCAGTGGGGTGAACTGGTAGGAGATTAGAATGTGGAAAGAGTGAGATTGGCGTATTTATTTACCCTCTTCCCTCACTACTATCTGGTCACAAATAGGCTCTCTCGCTCTACCAGAGGCCACAGCTCCAACTGAATGATCGTCTCCTACTGCTACTCCTAGTTGTATCGGAATCCTTTCAGAGCATATTTTGCATCCACTAGGACTGCATTACAACCTCACCAGTTGTCTTGTGGCTGGAATGAGTAGTTTGTCTTCAGTAAGTGAATTCACCCTTTTTATGAACAGTTGCATTTATGTGGTGGGGTATCTGTTAAGACCAATGAATCCCATGAACAATAGCAACTGTTCTTACTTCTGTCACTTTAAAATGAATCCTTTGTTAGAAACCAGGTGTGTGGGATATTGTGACAATAAATGACACTTCTGGTAAATCCACAGATGATAGAGTTGATGGCAGAAGAATGGTAAACAGTGAAAATAAATCCAAATCCAGAGGACGTGTCTTTTTTGGTAAGGACAAATTACTGGTCTTCCATTAGGAGGGATTTCGGTGTAAAAAACCTCCCACCACTTGGCTGATTGGTCCTCTGAGATGTGGTGCCTTCTTGGAAATTTGGTGTCAGTCTCTGTTGCTTGCAAATTTCTCAGCAGTGTGATCATCCTACATGAGGTGAAGTTGAAATACTACAAATTTATGTTTTTGTCATCGTGACCATTTTGTTCATTAGTTTGTTAAGCAAGCACTAGGCTATGTGGGTTTGGAAATTGACATTTGCAGGTTGCATTATCTTTTCTACATTATTAAGAGGTGGTACCCTTGGGACACCACTTGGGACATAAATATTTTCACCATTTTTTGCTCATTCTGAGAGGTCTGTCTTAAGTGCCTCATTTTCAGTATTCTTCATGTCTAACCCTCTAGTCATCTTATTTCACAGACTCTGATCATGCATGTGGGCATTTAAAATTTCTCGCATGGTGGGATTTTACATCCCTGTTGTACTCTGCAAGGCTACTTGAGTTGAGTGATGCTGCAGCGATCTGATCTTCCTTAGTCAGCTGGCCACTGGGGACTCTCCATGAGGCCACAGATAGGGGTTAAGAAGCAGGTGGCGACTGTGGCATACAATGTATGTTGTCTCCAGATTCCAAAGAAGCCCTCTAAGCAAGGCAGATTTATTTCTTGGCAGTGGACCCAAAAGGTATGGAAATTTGCCATTTGTAAGTAACGTCCTAACATGCCTCAGATCACTAGAGTTCAGAGTCTTCCCAGAGATTTCAGGCCGCTGTATTTTCATGGAATTTATCTCGGATTGTTTGTCACACAAGTGTCTTATCAAGGTATCTAGTTTACCTGATGCTTCCTACTCTCTGTTCATCTGTGTGATTCTGTTGCTATAATGCACTGGCATCATGCTCTGTGGAATAAGGAAACAATTAACATTCATATAGATTAATTTGTTTTATAGAGCCTGAGAGTTGGCCTACTTTGAGGCAAAATCGTGGAAGTTGGTAATGTCACTGCTAAGTGAGCACAGGCTGCATTGAGTATTCTTTGTTTATTGGGTGGTAGAGAAAGAATTCACCAGAGCAGTAGCTGCATGCCAGGTGCAAGGAGTTGGATTGATTTAGTTTAGTGAAGTGGCTGCATCTGGACCAGCAGCTTCAATTGGTATAATCACTTGATTAGGCTGTCCTTTAAGACCTATCTTGGACTTAAATGGGGATGTGTTGTTAATCCTTACCTCAGCAGCTTTCAAGAATTTGGCGGTAGCACTAATTTCTATAATTCTCCAGAGATATTTGGTGTTCCTATAAATGTATTATTTAGGTAGAGAGATGACATTCCAGAGGCTTCCACTTGGTCCTTCCTACCATAAAAGACTTTACTTCTCAAAAGTTAATGTGAAGATTCTTCTATTTTCTGGTATATCTGTTCCAACTATATACTGAGTATCTGGGGAAATGACCAAAGGATGAGTCCGTTGTCACACTGAGTTGTCTGAAAGACTGCTTTAAGGCTGAGCTCCTTTTATGTTTGACTAGTTGACCACAGTGGCTTTCTGAATTCATGTGGTTTAACATTAACTCAAAGCTAGCATGCAACAGTCCTCCAAAGATCTAAGTATTTCCCTGCTCCTAATGTCTCATGTCCTATCCCCTTAGGGAAAATTAGGAGGTTTTGTGAAATATGCTTTAGGTAGCCAACCATCCCTTCATTTGAGGGGCTCAGGGTCCGTGAATTAACTCAGACTTAAATATTTTTGAAGGGCTCTTAGTCTGTTTTGATGGGTCATGTCACATATGTTCACCAGAATCAGAGGTTTTTGAGTTAAACAAATCATGTAGAATCTTCAAAGACTGCCCATTCATCTCAGTCCTCTCATCAAGTATCTAATATCAAAGGTCACTACTACTCAGAACATCCTGGCTATCACTCTGACAGTAACTATGTCCTCTTTGAGTGGTTAAATGTAGCTCCTAGGCTTACACTATCCTGAGATCTGATCATTCCATAGGAATCACGGTACCTGTGTCACTTGTGGGCATCATCACCAGCCCTACAAAAAACAGACACTATGATACTTTTCAAAGATGCTAACAGGGACCTCAACATTATTTAATTTACATAAGTAATAATGTACTGTAGACATTTCTCTTGTTTTTAATTCATGACAATACCTTTGGGATCGATCCATGTTACTATATATACATCTAGTTTGTCATAGTTAATTGTAGAACATCTAATTCTACATCTACTGCATTTTACTTCTCTATTTTCCTGCTTGTAGACACTCAGCCTCCATTTTTCTGCTCTCTGAAGTGCCCTGCAGTGAACAGTCATGTATATGTCCCTTCATGGAACTCTGCGAGCAAGAATTCATCTGTGGTACATAGTCAGACATGTAGTTTTTAGGTCATAGGGCAAATCGATATTGCCAGACTGGTTTGGGGTAACACCTATCAGCTGTGCATGAGGCCTCTATTCTAACAACTTTGCCAACGATTGGTATTAAGTTTCCTTTGAAATTTTTATAAATTGTCGAAATTAATATTTCATTGTTGGAATTTGCATTTCTGCTCATTACTAGTGAGTTTAAGCATCTCTTCATTTATTTGTTAGCTGTTTTGGCTTTGTTTTCAAGGAATTATTTATTCTTTGTCCTTCAATAAGTTTTCCTCTTCTTTCCTTCTTGATGTGTAAATATTCCTAGATATATATTCATTATTGCTTTTAGATGTTAAAATTACCTTCTCCCACTCAGTTAATGTTGTCTGTGGTGGTCTTTGTTGAATAGGTGGTCTTTGTCTAATCTTATCATTTTTCTTAAATGTGTGATTTGTGCTGTTCGAATCTTAAGACCTCTATCATTAGTTCATGTAGATATTATCATTTTCTTCTATTATAATTTTTATGTTTTATATTTTTATTTTTGCCCTTCACATTTAGATCTTTGATCCATCTGAAGCTTAGCTTCGATTATGATATAATGTCAGGAGCTTTTTCTCTATATGTTTTATCCTTTAATTTCTGTACTCTTTTGTGGTTGTACCAATTTATATTCCCATTAGTCCTTCAACCTGTACCATGGCCAACATTTGGTATTATTTTTAAGATTTTTTGTCAGTTCATTAGATGATAAATGATCTTTTGTTGCAGTGGAACAATTTTTCTTTTGTTTATTTAGCATTTCTAATTCTTTTAAGGATGTGAGATTTACTGTTCACTTCTTTCACCCATCTTTGTTAAAATGTCATCTACTCGATGAGGCTTACCGTGAGTATTTTATTTAAAAATTGCAGCTGCCCACATACATTCTTGATCATCCTTAAACTACTATTTTTAGTTTTTTCCATAATGCTCATCACCTTATAATATAATTTTATTATGTTTGCTGTTGGTTGTCTGTCTCTTATGGACAGCTCTATAGAATATCAGCCCTGTAAGGTGAGGATAGTTGTCTGTTTTGTACATTGCTGTACCTAGATAATGCCTGGCAAATAGTAGGTGCAGGCGTCCCCTGCTATCCAACAAAAGTAGAGCATTGCGATGAAAACTTGCAAGCCAAAATGGCATCAAATGAGGAAGCAGTTACCTTTTGACACATCTTGCTAACGGATTCACAAAATAAATCGAGGTAAAGCACAGATGCTACAGGCACAGTTCAAACCTATGGCTGATGCTGAGTGTAGTTCCTGTGGAAGGAGCTTGGTGATGATACTCTTGTTGCTCAAGGTGTGCACTGCATCTGTAAAGGCTCTCTGCAAAACAGACTCTGAAGTTTGTTCTCACTTTTTGCCTTTTTTTCATGAAAGTGAAAATCCTGTTGTGGTTTCTATCAGCTAGCGAAAACAACAAGGGGTTGGGGCACTCAGGCATGAGCAGAAACTGATACGCAAAGGTAAAATTTTCGAGCAGGCACTTGGTTCGGGGCCTTGGATCAATCCCTGTTAATACAAGGATTGGGAGGACAAAGGTCCAGGGAAATCAGTCAGCACAGAGTAGGTGGCCCCTGGATCTAATAAGAAAACAACTTTCCTACCTGCCACATCAAGGGTTACCCGAGGCTCCTCCAGATAAACAACCAGGTGTCCTTTGGGAGCCAGGGAGGGTCAGCCAGCCAGGGCCCCATCAGTCTCTGGTCCTCTCGGCCATCATTGGTTTGGGAGCCTTAGTCTCCCTTTTGGGACTGGAGGCAGTCAGCTTCCAGTGACCTTGATTGTCTATCGAGCAGGGTCCCAGTGGATTTTCCCCATATTCATCCTTCCAGAGACCCTTCTGGCCACACCTAAAACAGGTCTTTTCTTGGTGAGACAGTGGCTCTGATCCAGGCATCCTGGATCCTGTCCTTGCCATGGGTCTTCGTGAGAGAGGGTAACCCTGAGGTGGTGCAGAGGTTAGGGCTGCCGCTAAGAATTGTGCCTTTCACTGTTGTCCCTGATTCCTTGCCTCTTCAATCTGGTTTCTATGTTAAATACTCTAAATGCCAGATCCATGAGCTGATTCATGGGGGTCTGGGGTCTCCAGCTACCCAGCAGGGCATTAGGGGTAGATAATTGAGTAAACTGTCCCCACTGAGAGTTAGGGGGTGGAGGAGTTCCCAATTGTGGCCCATAAGGTGGTTATCTAAAACATCTAGCTCCTTTGCGGAAAGGTGGTTTGAAGGGGCATGAGTCCAGCATGCCTGGCAGGAGTTCCTTAGACCTGGGTCTTGGAATAGGGTCAGGAATATTCGGACATATGGGACTTCTCCCATCTTGGTGCTAATTTCTGTGTCATTCCTTTAAAGGCTGTGTCCTGCCCCCTTCTCTCCTGTCTCAAAACTGCACAATTATCTCATATGACTCCTTTTTTTTTTAATTACTATTTTTTCATCCTGTTACAGATGGTTGCATTTGGGGTGGAGGCAGTATATATTTTCCTAATACTGGAAGTTATATAATTTCTTATAAGTGAGAAAAGATTAGAATTACTTTAATTTTATTTACCTAGATTACAGGTATAACTGCTTTTAAAGGTGTAGGGAAGAGTAGACAGTGGCCTCTTGGAAGCAGTCTCGCCCATTGTGCTGATGGGCGTCTTCTCAGAGTGTTTACTTGTCAGTGTAGCTCAGCTGGTGTGCACTTGCAGATTAGTGCGAAGCAAGTGAGCAGCCTGGTGCACTTCCAGGACCCTGAGAATGGGCGCCTTTTTAAATTTTGTTTCCTAGGAGTTGCTCTTGTTTCACTCTTGGCTCTTCTAAGGGTAGGCTGGCTGTATCAGGGGCCACTCTGCTGCGTGCCTGCAAATACGTGCAAATACGTGCTTTTCCCTGGAGCTGTTGGCAGAATTTGCTCCCTGCTCCTTCTTTACAGTCCACACTCACCCATAGTTGCTGAACCCCAGGTCATGCTAGTGGAGGTTTTGCATGGGCTATCAGCTCCATCCACTTACTTCCAAGCTGGGAATTTTCTTCACTTATAATAACTTAGAATTGGCCTTTTATTATTATTATTTTATTTGCCTTATTCTGCTCTTTCTTGTGGTATGTTTTACAGTAATTTCTGATATATAGATGTATTCCCATCCCTCCTTCAGGACTGAAATGGTGGACTCTCTGTTTATGTTTAGTCATTTCAGTTTCAAAGAGAAAGAGTTAAATATGTTTGATCATTTTATGGTCTTGAAGGCTATGGTTAATATCTTAGTATATTTTCTTCCAGAATTTTTCCAAGTATATATTTTATACATAGCTGAAATAAAAATTCTGTATAATTTTCTACTTTATTTTTTACCTAATGTTATATCAGAATATTTCCCTAACTTTTGTTAGCACAATTTTAGTGGCTGCATGATACGCCATTAAAAGGATGTATTAGGTTTTGCTCAGCCGTTTGACCTCTGTTTTTGTGTAAGAGATCTTATAGGCTGATGACAATTAAGTTTGCTATAAATGTGCATCTACTTTGTGTAACACTGTGTTTTATAATTCTGGTGATGGTGATGGCAAGATCTGTAGGTGGAAATTTGGACTATAAATTGTAATGAAATGTATAAAGATTGCTTTTGGAACACGAAGGAATATGTACTTTACTTGGCCTTGGTATTTGTGTGTATAGTTTCATTGATGAGTAGGTTTTGAAATGGCCTTGAAGGCTTAGTAGAATTTTTCAGAGTAAGGAAGGATAAACATTCAAGGTAGTAAGAACAGCATTAATAAAGGCATGGAGTAGAAAAAAATATGTAGAATTCAATGCTGACTTGTTTATCTGTACTTATAGCAATTCACTTGTAAGTCTAGACTCTTTCCTAACAGATACTTTAACCATATGCCTTTTTAGGTCCCTTTAGCTGCTAAGAAAATCTAGTTAATTATGTTATTTATATATTATGACTGCATATTTTTTTCACTCTTTGGAATGTCAGCTGTGAACAAGCAAATAGGCAGTTGGTTTGATATTTCTTTTGTTTTCTTCTATTGAGTTTAAATTCCTTAGTCTTATAAGAAATTATTTGGGGAAGAGACAATAACCATAGAAAGATAGGAACCAACTTGGAAATGTCCGAAAGGACTTATGTGGAAATGAGCAAATAGTTTTTCAAGAAATAATTATGTTGTTTTAGCTAGTATGAAAATGAGAACTTAAAATAGGAGAAAATCACTTTTTGACTTTCCACCCTTGTTTGTGTGCAGTTCCCTTAATATTGAGTATATTCAAGAACTTCTGAGAATGAAGAATTCTGAGAACAAAGGACTTAATCATGCATATTGTATGCTTTAAGTGTGCATTTTATATGTGTTTTAATGTTGCCAGAATATATATTAGCAGTGGAAATCACCAACTCTGGAAACAAGGACGCCTTTTATCAAATTAGTAAAAGGGCAGTGAGATTTGTTAAGGCCAGAGACGTAATGGTTATATAATATGTCAAGTCTGTGGAGAGCACTAATTGCAGCAAGAGATTAAAGTCTCAGTTGAAATCACTTAAAGCTCTAAAGATTTGCTGAAGTAAATCAGAACAATGCCCCATGTCACAGCGCTATCAGCACTCGATGTTCATTCATCATGTGCTTCTGCTTTCTGCCTTGAGTGTTTCCACAATTGTCCTCAGGACAGCGTGCTACAGTTATCATACCGAGGATGATTAAGAGCTTTGCAACTCTAATAGCAAACCTACAATTACCCAATGAGGGAAGACACCACAGATTAAATGCAACAAAGGGAGATCTCCCATCACCTGAATTTATCCAAGCCACCAATCTGTTGAAGCTACTTAATAACTCTGAACTTTACCCAAAACAAAATTTTATGGCAGTTATCTTTTAATTTGAAAATTAGTAAATCAGCCTTTCTTGGAGAACCATGACTGTGACTCAAATGTAAGAGCATTTAGATGTCTTCCCCCCCTTTTCTTACTCAAAGTCTTGTTAGAAGAGAGATGCTCTTTAGAATTGAATATGCTTGGTTGGCTCTTAGGTGAATTCCATCTATTCTGTCAGAGTGACTAAGAATGCTTTTCCTATACTCAGGGACAATTCAAGGCTTTTGAAAATCACAATCTGAAGTTAAGGTGCTGGTAGTACAAATGTTGGGTGTTCTTTTATTTTGAGCTCTGTGGGTCAAAGGATATTGTGACAGGATTTTTAGGATCAGAGGTATAGCATAGCAGTCAACTTGAAAGACATGGGGAGAAATGGATATTATTAGAAGTGGATTTTGGATAAAATATAAATACACTAAGTTTTAAGAATTTTTTTAGGTTTAAAGATTTTTGTGAATTTGTGAACACAGATGTATTCTATGTTAGAACATGGCTTATAAAACTCATTTTTTTCTATATAGATAAATAAAGTCCTATAAAAATACTTTTTTTATTTAACAAATTTCTCTTAAAAACATATAAAATAAAAATACTTTTTCATGATTTTTACCTAATAAAGCTTTCTGAATGTAGTGACACCATTCTTAATAAAACAAGCCCCAGGATTTAAAACAGAACAAAACAAAACAAAACTTGAAAGATCTTGGGTGTGGAGTTGTGGTAGGGATTAGATTTATTGTTCCTAATTGTGTACCTAAAATCTTTTTTTTCCCTTGAGATTCTCTAACTTGGTTACTGTCACCATGCTGGTTAAAAACTGTCTGTCCCTGAAGCTGAGGCCATATTAAGACTTTAGAGACCATAAGTAGAAAATATAATTGCAGGGGTGGATGGTTTTCTGTCGTTATTATAAGATACTAAAGAGTGAGATATTAAAGGTATCTAATTACTTTTATTCTTCTAATGATGCCTACTCCAGTGCTTTCCGTTCACGCACACATACATGTTTTATTCATTTTAAAAGATTCGTTTAAAAATGTTTCTGATGCCCTTGCATGCACTTAATCCAACAGTGGCTGACTCATTAGAACTCAAGCATAGAACTTTTTTTTTTTCATATAACTCCTTCTGCCTAAAGTTTTCTCAGACATTATGGCCAATATCATACTGATAGCCTTTAAACTAAAATCATCCCACTGCACATATATATGTGTAAAGTATATATGTTTATTCGTATATGTACAGACACACTTAGTAGTATAGCTTCATTTTATGTGTTTTTAAGGATTTCTACTGCTTTAAAACTATATAACTGATAAAACAGCAACATGATAGGAGTAGGTTGGAAGGAGAGGGAAAAAATATCCTTGTTCTGTTACTTCTCTGCTTTGGAAATGAGGATTCTACTTGAAGTGTCTACCTTGTTTCCTTGCATTAAATTACTACTAGCAAGTGAGATTTGTTACCTGTATAAATAGACTACACTTGTCTCAAATATCATGATTCCAAAAAAGATCCTTGTTCTCATACCATTTCCCTCAGGGACTCAGAATTGATTCATTCTACAGATATTTTGGTGTGTCTACTGGATGCAAATCATTCCATAAATATTTATGCAAGGTCTGTGTTTGGGACGCAAATGAATAATATCACTTCTGACCTCAAGAAGTTTATTTCTGTTAGGGGAGATGAGAAAATTAGAATTATCCATAATAAAAGGTGAGCTAGAGTAAGTTCTGCATTAATGTCCATTTAATATTTAAGGAGTTAGGGCAGAGTAGGATTTAGTGTCACAAGTATATTTTAATTTTAGCTCAGACCAATAAAGACATTTAAAAAAAAATTCTTGTACTCCATAGGCATGAAGGTGAATTTATTTCCAGAGAGAATGCTGTCTCTTTGCCATTAAGAGACAAAAGCAATTAGATGAAGAGTTTGAAATTCTTCTGTGTGCTTTGCCATATAGGAAGTTATCTTGCTCTTCCCACTCAAATAATGAAAGCAAACAAACAAAGGAAAACACCTGCTTATTTCACCTCTAATTGTGTTTTCTTTCATCCTGGCCCTCAAGGGCCAGATTTAGTCAACAGCTGTGCACCATGTGTGCCCAGAATCTGTAGAAATTTGTGCACGTGTCTGCAGTGCATACTTCTTTTTTTCCCCTGGAATAGTCATGATTTAGCTTACTTTATTGTTTCTATTTCAGTGTTTGAGTATGCATGATAAGAAATAATACATACAGACACACATGCATGTATAATTAAAATGATCTTTTGAATCACATTGGGAATACTATCACATCCATCTCTTAATATTCGGCAGCTACAAAGGCATGTTAAGAGTTGCCCTCCCTATGGCTTAACTTTTCTGTGGGAAAGGGGAGAGGTCTAGCTGCTTTCACAATAATTAATCTGCAGACTTTAACCAGGGAATCCTATGCTATGGAGTCTTTATGATTGGGGACATGGAAACTTCATTTCTGCAAGCGGGGCATTGCTGAGGGAGATAGAGCTATTCAGGGTCACCATTTGAATAGTGATTTTTCTTGAGTATTTTAGGTTTTTTGTACTAGAGCTGTTATTTAGGTACTCCTCATAAAGGATTTCAAAATGTTATCAACATTGCCAGTATGGATCCTCTTGTTTCATATGGGGGCACAGAACTGACCCATCAACTTACCGTGCAGTAAAAGAAACATCACCTTTCTGAGGAGTCTGTGGTGACTTCATCCTTATTTACAATTCTGCCTTGCTGCTGGAGGCCTCGGCTGTGTTCAGGTACATGGGTAAAGTGCTGGGCTACAGCACTTTTGCTAGGTTATAAATGAGTTTATTTATTTTACTTCAAATGCACTTAATTTAAGACAGCCTACATTCTTTTTAAACAATGACCCCACACAAAATAAATCAAGGAATGAATACACGAGAGCTCTCGATAACAAGAGTTTAGTCTGTCAAAGTCTTAATATTAATGGTGATGAAATAAAGCAGCAGCCAGTTACAATAAGTGACTAATGAAAAATAAATGGTTAAATTGGTTAACGTCCTCTTTTAAAAGCACCTTTAAATACATTCACACATGAGATCATATCATCCTCATGGTGGTCTGGCAGACCCACAGTGCCATATGGATTTCTGTTTTCAGCAAGAAAGAAAACACTTTTTGAAATTAGTATAAATATGCTTGATTTGTTCTACGGTAGCAAAGTAAATGGTTTTACTCTTTTTAGTTTCTATTATTCATTCTTGCCTTTGAATGACCTTATGTAGTCTTTGAGGCACCTTTTATAAGGGCATTTTTGAGCTTGTTGCTTGTAAACGATGCTTTAGGACTATATCAATGTTGGTGATTCCCGCAGAGTGTTTTTCTCTTCTGGGCTTTCAGCAGAGGTATCCTAACCGATGAATGAGACATCAGTAGTTACCCTCTGTCCTGCTGATCACCTTTGCAGTCTGGCCAGGCACTATATTTCCTGGATCTCATGATGAATGTTGGAGATTATCTCCGTAAATGATCAGGAGGCTAGTGAAGGGAAACAACAGGACGCAAACTCTGTAAATCTTTTCCCTGACATATATTATATATAAATAAAAGTTGTAAGAAATGTGAAGGCTACTGGCTTTATTAATTGGACATTTCTAAACTTCATAATAAATTGATTTGAATTTTGATTAGACTGTAGCCTGCTCAATTAAATGTGATGAAGATTTACAAGATGAGTAGAAGTATTTTATAGAGGTTTGTAGTTGACTGATACATCAGTCAGTGGTACAGTCCTTTCCGTTTCTTCCCTGTGCATAAAATTCCCTGTGGCATGCATTGGTCAAGAAACTGTTCTTTAAACCGCCCAGGGTAGCCAAAATGTTGGCATATCCTTTGGGCTGCTGCAGGGCTTATGTTTGTGATTTGGAGGATTTCATATCCTTGATGAGATAGAATTAGTAACAGTGTGGTTTGAGGAATCCTGTGCCCAGTGACGTTATTACCGTTGCATGTCCCTCCTTACATACTATTGTTGTGTCACGGAGTGTTTCACATAGAACATACTATTGGGTTGTTAGCACATGCTAATTGCTTACTTCTTACCTTTGCTAACTTTAGTACAGATAATTAGAGAGAAAGAAAATGTCGGGCCTCAAGAAATTGGCATTGATTTGGATTACATTTACTATTATTATTCTGTACTATTGTGTTAATGCTCTCAAATACCAGTGCCTTTGTTAAAAGAATAATTTTTCATATCTTAACAGTTTTGCCTTTTGCTTCAACCTTTTTCTAGTTGCTGACATGTCACTATTGGTTAAGGGCAGTTCTGTGCAGCTTACCTTTGTATTCTTTGCTGAAGGAGTGGCTTTTGATAAACAAATTTACCTAGAAATTTTCCTTTGTCATATTTAGTCATCAGCCTGTTTAGGAGGATACACGTTCATAGTTGTGGGGGAATGAGCATGCTGAACTCACTCCTCAGATGCCCTTGAAAAACAAAGTTATAACAGCAAACCATATTGAACATTTCAACATTTCCTTTTATGATTTGTAGAGTTTTACGAATAATATAAAAATTACAGTTCAGTCTCTACCATTCAAACATTTGATTTCCCTTATCCTTATTTATTTTTTCTTACTGAGTGGCTTGGTTAGGTTGGAGGAAAATAAAAACATACTCATATAAGAAGAGATTCTGAGTAAAGAATATTACCAGCACTGACTCTCTCATCCAGATTCGAGGTTTCAACATTCAGGACTTATTTCAGTGTTTTAAATTGTTTAGTTAATATGTGGTAGCTTTCTCTGCAAGAAAAAAAGCATCTTGTAAAATCTGTGCTGTTTTGTCAGACTATTTGTAGCAGAAGTTTATGATACGTCTAGAGAAGGAAAAAAGTTCTGCTTAATTATAGGTGTATTTTGACAGTTTTCCTGAAAGTTGCTGGTTCCTGTTAAGGAATTTCAGGATTAAAAAAAAAATTGGACTTAGGGGGATGGGTCTAGGTCAGTGGTAGAGCACATGCTTAGCGTGCACAGGGTCCTGGGTTCAATTCCAGTACCTCCATTAAAAAACAAAACAAAAACAAAAATCGGACTTATCGTTTAAATAATTGGAAAACAGATTGATGTTTTTTCCCTATGATTTAACTAATAACAATAAAAAAGTACTCATGCCCTCAACTTGAGAAACAAAGCATCACCACTACCTTTGAAAGACTCTATATATGTCCCCCTCTAATTACATCACCCTGCCTTCCTATTAATGTAAGCAAATACCCGATTTTCGTGATTCTCATTCTAGTGTTTTTCTACCTAGTTTTACCATATTTGTATCTGATCCAAAAATATGATATTTAATTTTGCATTTTTCAGTTTTTACATAAAATTTTTTTAATTGAGTAGTATATTATAGAAGTTCATCCATTTTGATGATGTAGCTGTACCTAGTTCATTTCCCAATATAGATAATTTTTATTTCTGCTTTTCTTTGTTTGGCTAGAGGGTCATCAGTTTTATTGCTCTTTTAAAACAATGAGCTTTTAGTTTGATTTTTTTCTTTTGCTTTTTGGTTTTCAATTTGATTCATTTCTGCTCTTATCTTTATTATTTCTTTCCTTCTGCTTGCATTTGCTTATTCTGGTGTAAAGATTCAGAAAATTGATTTGAAACCCTTTCCTTTTTATGTGAACATGTAGTGCTCTATGTCACCTCTTAGCCCTGCCTTATTTGTCTCATGCATTGTTACATTGTGTTTTAATTTCACATTGCTAAACATATTTTCTGATTTTCCTTGTGATTTCCTGTTTGGTCCCTGGTTATACAGAAATACATTTTTATGTCCCATATATTTAGGATTTTTCCAGGTTTCTTTCTGTTCTTGATTTACAGATTAATTCCTCTGTGACCAGGGAACATACTTTGATGATTTGAATTCTTTTAAATTTGTTAAGGTTTATTTTATTGCCTAGAATATGTTTTATCTTGGTCATTGTCCATATGCACTTAAAGAGAATATGTACTCTGTTATTGTTGGGCGGCATGTGCTATAAATATCAACTGGTTTAAGTTGTCAGCTAGGTTAGATTTTCTGTTCCTTAACTAATGTTTTATTTCCTGTCTCCATTATTTATTAGAGAGAACTGTTGAAGCTTCCAACTATAGTTGTGATTTTTTTTTCTATTTATTCTTTTAGTCCTGTCATTTTTTTACTTTATGTGTTTTTGACACTCTGTTCTTAGGTACATACAGATCAAGGATTGTTACATCCTTTTAATGAATACTCTCCATTAACATAATGTAATATTTGTCTTAAACCTAGCAGTGTTCCTTTGTATGAGGTCTACTTTGTCTTCTAAAAGTGACTCCTGTTTTCTTTTGACTACTATTTCCTGGTATATCTTTTATCATCCTTTTACTTTTAAACTCTCTCTGTTTTTATAATTAAAATTGACTTCTGGTAGACAAATATAGTTTGATCTTACTTTTTTATCCAGCATTTCAATCTATGTCTATAATTGGATTGTTTAAATCTTCTATACTTAATGTATTTCATTAATGGTAAAATTTAAGAGTTACCATTTTGCTAGTTTTTCACTTACGCCATCTCTTCTTTGTTTCTTTTTTTTCCTCTTTTTTCTAACTTTTGTTGGATTAATTCAGTATTCACTATGAATCAGTTTGCTTCCACTGTTGGTTTATTAGTTATATAAGTATGTATGTATCTATGTATATATGTATGTATGTATTTATTTACTGTGGTTGCCCTAGGGTTTGCAATACATATTTTTAATATTGTATTGAATGGTTTCATAGTTCTCTTCTACACAGTATTTTTTATTAGAAAGAACTGTTTGGCTTTTATCAGATATCTTCTTGTTATAGTGATATGATTACATTGTATACTTCCTTTTTGATAAGAAATTAATTTGATAGATTTTTGTAAAGCTACACTCCATCATATTGTATATATCATCTTGCAGCTTACTTCTTATAAACATTTTATGTCTAAGATTTAACCAACTTGATACATGAAGATATGATTTATTCATTTCAACTACTTTATAGTATTCATTATCTGAATAAATAGCAGGTTATGTACCTGATTCTATACTTGTGGACAATTAATTCTTACTTATTTTTGCTATCATAATCAGTGCTGCAATGACTATTTTGGTATATGTCTCCTTTTACTTATTACTTCTCAACTAGAAGTATAAATGGTGAGTGGCTTCATTCTATAACTATCAACTGGATCTTGTGATTAGCGCTGTTGTTCAAGTCTCTCAAATACTACTGATTTTCTCTCTACAATTCTAAACGTTTATGTCCTTAATAAGAGAGCATCATAATAAATAAAGCAAAAAAAAAAAAAATCAGCGGAACTGCAAAAGAGGAATAAATCCACCATTATAATAGGATATTAGTACCCTAATATTAGTAAGGTTATATAAGACTTGAGACGACAACCAACTTGACGTAGTTGACATTTACAGACTACTTCATCCAATAACAGCAGAATATGTATTCTTCTTGCATATACATGGAATATTCACCAAGATAGACAATATTCTGGCCATAGAACAAACCTTATATTTAGAAGAATTAAAATCATACTAAGAAATTAAATTAACGATTAATAATAGAAAGACATCTATAAAAATCCACAAAACTTAAAAAATTAAACTGTACAATCCAGAGGTCAAAAAGGAAACTATATGGAAATATTTAACATAATTTTCACTTAAATTAAAACAGAAGTCCCACATATCAAAATTTGTGGGATGCAGCTAAAACTGTTCTTGGAGGAAAATCTGTAGTGTTAAATATTTCTATTAGAAAAGAGTAAAGGTCTCAAATCAATAATTTAAGATCTACCTTAAGGAAAAAAAGAGTAAATACAACTCAAAGCAAGTAGAAGTAAGACAATGTAAGACCAGAAATAAATGAAGTTAGAATTAGAAAAACAATTGAGAAAATAAAAATAAAAGTTTGTCTTTGAAAAGATCAATAAAAAAGACTGATTAGAAAAAAATAGAGAAGATACTTTTACCTATATCATGAATTTTAAAAGAATGCCAGTATAGATCTTCCATATATTGAAAAGAAAATAAGGGAATAGATGAATAATTTTATGCCTATAAATTTGACAATTTAGGAAAAAATGACAAATTCACTGAAAGACACAAACTACAGAAATTCCTTCAAGAAGCAATAGATAATCTGAACAAGTTTATCCTTCAAAGAAAATGAATTCATAGTTAAAAACATTCAAATAATGAAGACTTCACAGACAAACAGTTTTATGGGTGAATTCTACCAACACTTAGGTAAAAATACACCAATTCTACAGAAACTTCTCCACAGAAAATAGAAGAGGTGGTGCTACTACTCAGCTCATTTTTCAGAGGCTAACATTACCCTAATATTAAAACAAGACAAAAACTTTACAAGATAATAAAACTATAAACAAATATTCCTCATGTCCATGTTTTAAATTATCATCAAAATGTATACTGTCATTTTAGCAAGTGTCTGCTGTCATTCTCTCAAAATATGTACTGTCATCCTAGTAAGGATTTGAGAGATGCAAATTTAAATGAGATTTTTTAGCATCACACATGTTAAATTTGTTTTGCTCTACTTAAAGCCTGTCTCAGATTTTGACATTTGGACTTTCAATTAAAGTCAGACCTTTTGTTGAGTTTGAGTTGATTAACCTTTTGCAGTAGATAAGTTTCCTTTAAATAGTGCCAGGAAATTCTCTGAGGAAAGAATCCAATGAATACTTATTTATAGCCATAATATTACAATTCATCAGTCTTTGGTTTATATATTTTAAATGGGATTAAAGTATTATCTATCAAGGAAAATTAAGCTTACTTCAACATTTTTTAAAAACAGAAACAAAGTCAAACTTACTTGACATTGCATGTAGAGAATTTGGAATTCAGAGACACTCGTTTGAGAGAGTGTGTAGTGCCAACTCCTTATGTTGGGACTTAGGTATAATTCAGTGTTTGAATCTACACTTAGTTTACAATCATAAGCTTTTCCAGGTCATGCAGATATATTCTGATTGTAGACCTGACACTAAAGTCTAAAAGATAAGTGACTTTTCAGTTTGGCCCATAGTTACAGCTATCATCGTCACAACTCCAACCAGTGAAGTACCTCTGTGACCAGCCATCCAGTTTGCTGTGGGGATTCCCAGTATGTGAGACTTTCAGTGCTAAAACTGGGAAAGACCTGGGTAAACTAGGATGAGTTGGTCACCCATATCATTCTAGGTTTTTTTTAAAATTGTCCCTTGCAGTGATTTAACACATTCTCTTCTGTGTAGTAGATGAAAAACACGTATGTGTTCAAAAAGTCATTGAACACATACGTTTATCCTCAGGATTTTTCAAATGTAGTAGAAAATCACTTTCATATTGCTTGTGACACACCTTTCAATTGCTTAACAAAAAAATTCTGGGAGTCACTTGTACATGCTTTGTGGACACCACTATGATCATGTAGTGGGTCTGATCTGCATATACTATATATGTCATAGTTTCTGGGTAGGAAAACAAAATCTTGAAATAGTGTTTTCCCTTATTTTTCTTTTCTGTCAGGAAAATGACACCAACTGAATTTTTAGCCATCAAAAAATTAATACAGGATTCAGTGTTCATTGATTATATCAACACTGGCTTTATTTTACTATACACTAGAATGCTGCATGATATATGGTGACTATCCATTAAATTACCTAGGAAAAATAGGTCTGGCCCAGAATCGTGCTAAAGATGTGGAAGATGTTTCTTTTGCTTTTCCCTCAATGAGAATCTGTACTTCTTCTGGTAGATTTCCTATTGGTTTTGTTTATTCTAGTCCTTTAATCCTGTGATGAGTGGAGCAACAGAATGGGTACCTAAGAGGAGGGAGTGAGAAAGAAAGAGGCAAAATGAGGAAGCATGAGTAAACAAAGGAGACTTGAGACCAACAGAAAATTAGTAAGTGACTAAATCCAAGGACTGAATTCAGCCCCCAGTCAACTCAGGTGTTGGCTTTCTATTCTACTTCCCTCTCTAGGTAGGCATAAACCTGTTAGGTGTTACAGTATGGGCAATGTAAACCATCTTAACTGTTTGAGAGCAGGCCTACCCCTATAGACATCGTCAGAGTGAGCTTCCTTTTTTCCCAACTCAGGGTTCATTTCCTACCATGATAGACATGTTTTATAGCAAGTGAGACAACAGATATAAAACTGCATTATTTTTTACCTCCATTAACCTGACCAGACTCAAGAGAAGCAAAAAGTCATTAATACCTGAAATCCTCTCAAGTGCGCAAGCCCAAGGTAATCCTTTTATGTATAATTCAAAACTTTCTACTTCATGGTCTTATTTTTGGCTGTACAATCGCTTCCAGTCAGATCCAGGCTTTCCACTAAGGTGGAGTTAACTAAACCAAATGTAACCCAGCCCCTAATCAGTGTTTATTTGCATGTGTTTTTTTCTCATTATAATGCCATTTTATAAGGCAAGGAGTCTTGTTGCTGATAACTAGAAGTGGAATATGCATGTTTCTCCTTTGTTAGATTTTTTTTTTTTTTGACAGATTCCTGCTATGATTTTTGACTTGGTCTAAAGGGAGCAAACCAGACCCTCCAGATTGGTACTGTCCACTGCCCGTAAGGTACTTTATAGGTCACAGTAAAATGATCAAGCATAATCTCTACTATCAGTGAACTTAAAATCTCTATTCATGGCTTCAAGAACATCACTCACAGAAGAATCAGATAAAAATTAAGATGTTAACAGCATAATTCTATATTTAAGGGTCATTTAAAATTAATATACACTTAGTGAAAATCTTAGGATGAACATGAGTTTGAGCTAGGTAGACAGATTTGGATGGTGCTGAGGTAAGGGAAAGAAATGCTTAGTATGCAAATAATTATGGAAGAAACATGAGTATGACTTGTGTGGTGTTGTGTGTAGCAGTTTAATGAATTGTCCCCATCAGTATTATGGAATTAACTAATCAGAAAACACTAAAGATCCTTGATAGAAGTGTATACTTATGACTTGAACCACTTTATGGTTATTGGGACTAATTTGGTGGCCCACAGTATGGGTAAATATTCTGGATGCACTTAAATATATATTCTGCTGATGTTGGTTGGAATGGTCTATAAATGTTAGTTAGGTCAGTTGTGTTGATTGGTTGATTATGTTGTTCAAGTCTTTTATATCCTTGATATATTTACTTGTTCTATCAACTTTTCAGAGAGCATATGGAAATATTAGTTATAATTGTGGATTTGTCTTTTTTCCTTGCAATTCTATCAGGTTTTGCTTCATGCATTTTGCAGCTCTGTTATTAGGTGCAGAAACATGTATGACTGTTACATCCTTTTGATGAATTGACCCCTTTATAATTATGAAATTATGCTTTTTAAAAGCCTGGGTAATAATCTTTTCTCTGAAATATACTTTTTATATCTTCTGATTAGTGTTACCATGATATGTTTTTCCAGCCTTTTAATAGTAACCTATTTGTGTCCTTATGTTTAAAGTGCATTGTTGTAGGAAGCATGTAGTTGAGTTTTTTTTTTTTAACACAATCTGACAGTCTGTTTTTTAATTGGTATTATCAGACTATTTACATTTACATTTAATGTGGTTGTGGATGTGGTTAGGTTTAAGTCTGTCATCTTATTACCTGTTTTCTATTTGTCCCATCTATTCTTCCCTTTTTTTCCTTTCTTTCTGCCTTCTTTTAGGATTAATTCCATTTTACCTCCTTTGTTGGCTTTTTAGGTATAACTCTTAGTTTTGTTAATTTAGTGGTTTCTTTAAAGTCTATAATTACATATGTAAACTTACCAGTTTACTTTCAAGTGGTATGTGGTAACTTCATGTACAGTATAAGAATCTTCCAGTTGTATGCTTTCATTTCTTGAACATTGTTTTCATACATTTTACTTATATGTTATAAATGCCATTATTTTTGTTTAAATAACTATATTTAAAAAGCTGCAAATCACGACAAAAATCTTGTATATTTATACATGTAGTTATCATTTCCAGTGTAAATCCATATTTTTTCTGTTATTTTTATTTTGCTTGAAGAAAATGACTTCTGCTTTCTTTAGCATTTCTTGTAGTGTGAGTTTGCTGGTGATGAATTCTTTCAAATTTTATATTATTGAAAAATTGTTTTTTTCACCTCCATATTTGAAAGACACTTTTGCTGGATATATAATTCTAAGTTGACAGTTTCTTTTTCTTCAGTACTTAAACATATTGTTCCACTGTTTTCATATTTGCAGTATTTCCAATGAGAAGTCTGCCATCACCATGATATTTATTTCTCTGTACTTAATGTATTTTCCCTCACATCCCTGGCTGTGTTTAAGATTTCCTCTTTATCACTTATTTAGGGCAATTTGATAATATGTGCTATGGTGTAGTTTTCTTTTTTCTTTTTTTGCTTGGAGTTAATTAGAATAGTTAGAGCTATAGGTATATAGTTTTTATTATTTGGGAAGTTTCTGTTATTTCTTCACAGATTTTTTTTTTCTGTCCCTCCCTGAAGGACAGAGGTTGAGCTAAGCAATGGCTTGGGTAGAAATCTACCATTATTTTGTCTGACCCTTTAGTTCTGACCTTCTGGAATTAAATATTTTTTAATTGGCAGACAACTCACCAATATTACCAATTTCCAGTGCTCTTTGCACTTCCTTTCTTGTTATGAGATTTTGTGTATGTTTTGGTAAGTAGATGAAGAGTAGATGAATTAAGTGTTGCTGTCTGACTTACATTTTAATGTTTGGTCATAACTTAGAAGTACATTTCTGTATTTTTTCCTGTGCTCTGATGATGTTTCAATTAAACTTCCAATTGTTACTTTTGAACCTTAATAACTCATCTTATGTAGAGCTAAATTTAGGCTAGACTAGATAAAGTTGGAGTAAATCTGCTCTCCGTTGGATTCTGATACTATGAAATATGGTTTGCTTTTCTCTAATTTAAAATACCTGATTAAATCCCTTAAGTATCTATGCCTTTCAAGTTGTGTTAATAAAATTAAACAAAGTTCCAGTAAACATTATCCTATAAGCTATAATATGAATGGAGTATCAATTATTAAGGAATGGGACTTACTAATATGGATATGATGATTTCTCATTAACACTAACAACTTCAGAGCTGTTTTTACATTAGATTAAAATAGTAATTTAGCTGCTTACTAAATGATTACATGCAAAGAGTGTTATGTAATCTGTTCACTAGGAGTTGGTAAATGTTGCCAAGTACTAATGATTCATTTCCTTAATAACATGAGGGAGTGTGAGGCCATAAGTTTCAGTTAAGGAGGTTCTGTCAGGATTGGACTTGGCACTGGTACGGAGGCAGCACAGTGAGGTGGGAAGAACACAAGCACGTCTGCAGGTCTAGATGTGGATTGTGGTAGGAACCGGGGGGAACATCATCTCTCTGAAAGCTCGGCTTTCTTTCTGTAAAATGCTCTAACATATTGTAGGGTTATAATGATAATAATTATTATAATAAATAAATAATAGCTTACACATGTATATAGTACCTCCTTTTATTATTGTTAGGGGTTGAGCTGGAATGTATCTGGGCAATGCTTTCTGATGTGTCTAAGATTGTTTTTATTTTCTCAAGAAAACACTACTTTGTAGGGAGGGACTGGGAAAAAAAATTAATGAGTGTAGTCTTTGTTGCAAAATTTTTGAGGGGAAAAGGAGGCAGCCTTATATTATGGTTGATTTTTAAACTTTCTATTACTTGTTTCGGTGATAAAGAAATCCTAAGGAAAAACTTAGAAATTAAAGTCCTAACCAATAGTTTTGTATAAACATAGTATGGAAACTGAGAACATCTTGTTTTGTTGTTAAATGTGTCTTAAACAAGGGAACAGAGTTTTCAGAAATAGTATCAGAGTAAGAAATGGACTTGATTTTCTTTTTGGATCCAATGGCTACATATTTCTTTAACATAAGAAAAGTCAGTGGACCCAGGTTAGGTAATTTGTGTTCAGAAATTAATAGAGGATGGTGGAGATAATCTGTAATCAGAATGTAGAAGAATTGGTTTCAGATAGTCTTTTTTTTTTTTTTTTAAACCAGATTAACAACAAAACCCAACAACAAGAACTAGATGAGAGTGACTGCAGTCTGGGATAGAGGGTGCAAGTAGAATGACTCAGAAAAAAATATTGGTTTGAAAGGTAATAAATGAGGAATCTATTTTTCGGAGGAGGCCCCTAATCTTTGTTGCTCTCTAAAACTGTCAATTTTTGCTTTGGTGCTAAAAGCAAATAGTCTATACAGTAGTAACACTATTTTGCACACTAATTTTTTTGTGCCTAGTAGGCATTGAATTCTTTCTTTTAATGAATATTCGTTGGATACCTATTATGAGTTAGGGACTAAAGATATAACAGTATATAGACAGACAAAAATCTGTGCCCTGATGGAGCTTGTTATAGTAAGGGAAGGTAGATAATAAACAAATTAAGAAAGTATTTACTATGATGAAAGATAACAAATTATATGGGGGAAGGTGAAACAGAAAAGGGGAATAGGGTTTGTGTGTTGGCCAGGGGTACTCACTGAGAAGGTCATATTTGAGAAAACAGCTGAAAGTTCTGTGAGTTAGTCACGGTGAGTGTCTAGAGTAGGAGTAGTCTATGGATCAGCAATATAAAGTCTTTGCATGGGCTTTTGAGTGGCTTCTTCTATTTAAAGAACAGCAAGAAGGCCAGTGTTCTTGGAACACTTAGTAAAGGGAGAGGAAGAGATGTCAGAGATCATGGGGCCCAGATCATAAAGGCCTTGTAAACAGGAAGACAAGGCAGGGCTTTGAGAGAGAGCTGATATGATCTGACCTATTGATAAGGGTTTGCTGCGGCTTCCATACCGAAAGTGGAATGTAAGGTGCTAGAGAGGAAACACGAAGGCCAATAATCCTTTCAGTGGAACTAAGTTAGCGGGTTGCTCACTTGCTTCCTTATCTGTACTGTGGCAGGGAGAAGTTTCCTAGTGAATACCCATTAAACCTCTGAGATTGGAAGGGTTGGCTTCCTCGAGGGAAATGCAGTTTCCTTTTGGCAGATAAGGAAATATTCCTAGGTGATGCAGATGTGTCCTTTCTCCTATTAGTGGTGACTTGGTGACAGGAAAGTGAACTTGCTGGCTCGGGCCCACCTGGATGCTTCAGATCTATTTCTGGAATGCGGGTTGTGTGTGGTATGTGTGGAGCTTCTTCCTTTTATTCTGACTTAAAAGTTCCTAATTGGGTTGAGTTCAGATTCTCTGTCATGGTACTGTTTTGCTGAGAGAAGCTAATAAAGAAGGAACCTATGTATTCTTAGGTGTAGGACAAATGGAGTATAGTAATTAGGCAGGATTGTCCCTTCACTGGAAAAAGGCCTTAAGCCACTCAGGCAAACACCAAACAAAAAGCTGGCCCATGCATACAGATGGAGATACCTGGTGAAATCCTAGAAAATGTGTTCACATTTTATTCTCCGGCAGTGATATTCTTTTCACAAAGCATTCCACACTGTGATAGCTGTATCATTAGCCTGATAATCTCAAGTTAATTCTCTATTGCTTCTTACATGGTTTGCTGTGTAGTATTGGTTTAAAGCAGAGGGCTGAAAAGCTTAAAGAAATCGGTCTAAGAAATTGCAGGTTTAGGTGGGAAATGAAAATAGACTACCTTTAGAAAAGACGTGTAGTTAAATCCAAATGGAGCAAATGTCTTTGGATAAATGGGTGTTTGTATTTGTTTAGTAGATGGTGAGTAATTTCCATGTGTCCCACACTGTGTTAAGTATGAGGGGTGGGCGACACAGAGCCTGCCCCAGAGATGCTAATGTCTATCTCTCCGTTTTGATATACTATAGCTTCTTTAATCATTCTGCACTATTGAGCATTTTGTTGGTGTATTATTTATCATAATACTAGTCATTGTAATAAGTAAAACACAAAATTTCGGTGGCTTATTACAATAAAATTTAATTTTTTGCTCATGTGAAGGTCCAATGCAAATGTTCATGGTTTCTAGGTGGTTTTCTTCCGTGTGGTAATTCGGGAACCCAGGCTCTTTCCATCTGAGGCTCTGTCATCCCCTAAAGTCTGAGAGTATTCTGCATTTAATCAGCAGACAGAGAAAGAAAGAGTGGAGAAGAATATATAGTTTCTGCACGGGCAGCCAGTCGTCAGTTGTAACACTTTTCTGAGGAGAGAAGGCACTCATCTTTAGTTAATAGGTAGCTGATCTTGCTACGTATGATTTCTAATTTTTGTCAGTTGCCGATAGCAGTACTTTTGAATAGCTTTGAACAAATGATTTTCTTTTCTATTTGAGGTTAATTTATTTGGGATATATTTCTAGAAGTGAGAGTACTGGATGTAAGTTTTAATTATAAAATAACAGTGAAGTATGTTTTATTTAATAAATGCATTAAAATTCTAATCTATATACTGGTAAAATTATTGGATATGAAGCAATTCTAATTCATTATTAGTTAGGCTTGACTGGAGGATATTTTTGCTATCCTGTGTTCAGAATAATGAATGCTATAAGAACACCAAATATATTTATATTGTTATATTTAGCTAAGGGAAACTCTATTGTTATTATATTTTATTCTACACAAAACATGTGTTAACTAATTTAACAAAACAGATACATGTACTATTAGACTAATTACTTGGACAATACATGTGATTTGAAAGAAAATTAAAACATATGTCTAATAGTAGTCACATTCTTTTATTTATTAATAGATAGGGGGGAAAAAAAGATGATTTCAAGCTTCTTAGTTTAGAAAAAATTCACCCCAAAGCAGGGCGTGCTCTTTCTGTACACACATTAGAAGTTGCTACTTTTAAAAGGTAATCATTTTTATAACTTTAGACAAAACAAGATACGAAGTGAAATTAAGCAGGTCATATCTATCTATCTATCTATCTATCTATCTATCTATTTTTTTTAAGGATCTCCAGCACAATTGAACTAAGACTGGTGCTGGATTTATTTTGTGTGAACTAAAATAATAAAACAAAAAAGTTCATCACTCTATAGTGAAAACTAATAGGTTTACATAAGAAACAATGGTGTAGAAAAAATTGCTACCATATTTTTTCTTGGAAAAATCCCCTAAACATCCCAAATATCTAAGGAACTCATTCCAGTTTGCACAGTTCTTTCCCTGCCTTCAGCTATGTGCTGCATCAACTGCAAGTGGAAAGTAAATGGGAAAATGTTCTCGTTTGCTATTTACAAAGTGTTACTGTTGAGTTAGAAAATCCCGAAGTTAGTAGGACCCAGAGAACCCAGAGACACTCTGGACTTACTAGGGATGTGGTAGAGCCGTACTTTCTGAAGATGTTCCCACCACCCAGCCAAGTGCCTGGTTCGCATTGTTTTACCTATGAACTGTTAGACCTCAGCCCTGTCTCCCTGTGGTGTCTGCAGGGTTCCTGACGGCTGTCACAAGGCATTCAAGAATCCATCATTGCTGCTTTCTGCATGATCTGACATGGTGCATGCTGTAGTTGAGCCCTGCCACACTTCTCTCGCTCTGCCCAGGCTTGCTGCCCATCTATGGAGATTGCCTGGTCTGGGACCACCACTCTACTTAGGTCTTTGTCTGTGGCTTCCTTATACTTACTCATTTATTTTTTTCCCTCAAGTAACTCTTTTTAAAAGTACACTATTTCTCGGCTTCTTGAATACAGTATTCTTTTAAGTTATATTATCTTTTTGTATATATTATATAGTTTTTTTTTGTTTTGTACACTCATTCTTAGACATTATTTTTCTAGGTCTTGCATTTGCTCATACCCAGATTGAATATGATTTTTCCTTGTTCTCACTGCCTACTTATTTTCTTTAAAACAGTTTTATTTTATTAGTTTCTTTTCAAAATTGAAAAATTAATGGATACATATTGTAAAAAATTAAAGCAGAACAGGAAGCTATAGAATGCAAGTGTCAAAGTAAGAACATGGGATTTGAAGTAATCCATACCTGATTGATGCCCAAGTCCACTATTTATTAGCTGCAAAAGCCTGAGAAAATTACTTACACTTTCTGAATCTTAGTTTATCAATCTGTAAAATGAGAATTAAAAAATCCATTTTGTAACATATTGTGAGGATTAATGTTAAAGTAATATAAGAAATTGTTTTATAAATGGTAAATTGCTATATGCTAATTATTATTAATTGTCATTAATGGAAAAAATTTTAGCACTTTGTCTTGCCATATTTTGGGGTGCCGAGTGGGGAGATGGTTTCAATTACTTAAGTACTATGTATGTATGTATGTATGTATGTGTATATTTATTTGTTAAATTTTAAGTTATAATTTTTCTGGGAACCATGGAAAGCTTGAACATGTGGTTGGAGAGAAAACCTTGGACTTGGCTGCAAGTTGCCCTCCAAAGAGACTGCACAAATTTGCTTCCCTACTACCAGTCTGTGAGAGTACATTTATCTTAAACTTGCAAAATTCATTTCCCATGAAGATTTTTGATTTTTTTCCAAAATTATTTATTTAAAATTCTTTTTAAAATTGTCATTTATTTAATTATAGCTGAAGTTGAATTTTTTAAAGCATCCATTATCCATTTTTTCTATGAAATCTTTTGTGCACTTGCTCATTTTTCTATTGGAGCTTTGGTCTTTTTATAAGTAGACTTTATTTTCTGTTTTATGGAAATTAAGATTTTACTATATATGTTGCAGATATTTGTTTTCAGTTTGCTATTTTCTTATTATTTTGCTTATATTTTCTATGTTCAATTTTTAAATATTTATATGTAGTTATATTTTTTGATTTTTTTTCCGTTGTGATTTCCAGGATTTTGGTTTTATTTACTCCAAGATGTTTTCTTCTTCTTGTTTTACAATACAGCTTTTTCTTTTTTTTTTAAAGCTTTACTCTCCATTTTCCTTGTTTTGATAATCCAGTATAGTTATGTAAGATGTCACCACTGGGGGGAGCCAGGTGGTGGGTAGAGGGGGATCTCCTCTCTGATTTTTGCAACTTGTGAGTCTATAATTATTTCAAAATAAAAATTAGAAAAACAATAAAGTAAAGTGAAAGGTAAAAATCACCCTGTTTCAGAATTGCATAGGAAAATTTGGTAACCCTTAACTGTACTAAGTGCTCAAAGAAGACAGTTTTTACGCTTTAACTGCCAGTGTCATCTGTTGGATTTTCTAATAGTGTGATCTGAGATAGTGTGATCAAAACAGAAAAGAGCAACCACTCTGCACCTGGGTAATACTAATAGTAATTTCCTCATTCATATAATGCTTTACAACTTCCAAAGCACCTTTATATAAATATTGTCATGGAATTCTCTTAACCATCCTGTGGATTTAGGTGTATAGTTTCTGCTGTATATATGGAAACAAACTAACAGAAGTTAAGTGACTTGTGTAAGGTTACACGATTCCCAAGTGATAAAATTGGGACCATCTTCCAGGCTGGTGCTGCTTCTAATAAACCAAGGCAGCCTTTGGACTTCCGTGACTCTCTTTCAGAGCAGAAGAGGACTCTACCTCTAGTGCAAGGCATAGCCAGCTGGCCTGATAGCAGCTGCGTGAGTTTTGCTGAGCGGAGAGCCTGTTGGAGGTGGAGAGTGTGGGGGAAATGGTTGTTGATGGTTCAGAGGGGAAGATGAACATGGTCAAAGAGGCACAATTGCTATACTCATGTAGCTGCCATTATTAATGTTAATAAACTACTAAAAATAATTGGAGTATTGAATGTGTCTCAATATCATGCTTAACATTTAGTTTGTATTATTTTATGTATGCTATATAATTCATTTTAATCTTCATTTTGTAGTTGAGGAATACCAAGCTTAGAAATATTAAGTAATGTGCCCAAAATCATGCCTGGAGAATGGCTCAACTCAGATTGGAACTCCGGGCTACCTGATTCTAATTAGTCTGGGGAGCAGAGAATGAGTGAAGTAGGATTAAGTAAATGTACACATCCTTTTGTTGCTTCCTTTCCAGGAAACTCAGCTACTCCGTTTTTAGTAATTTGCATGTGATACATGGTGATGTAAAGGTACTTTTCTTGGTGGTTATCACCTTCTCTCCAGTAAGACACAAAGTTACTAGTACTGTGTCAGTTTTTCTCTTTTCTTTCTTTGCCTTCCTTCCCTCTCTAGGGTCTGGCAGCAGGCCGTGCACACAGTAAACACTGCTGTGGATTGCCTTTGGGCTTACATACTTAGAACCGGGACAATAGGTGATCTAATGCTGGAACGTATTTTAGAAAGCCTTGTTTCCTTACCCTCAGCCTCCTGTCCTTCCCGTTTTTATAGATGATGATCATACTTGAATGGAATCAGAGATCAGATTGGAGAGATTCCAAGCCTGCCGTTCCATAGTTTAGTGATCTCTCCCTGTGTAAGAATTGTAAGTCCTTGGGGGGTAGGGACTCCTGTAAAATAATTCACTCATATTCAACAGGCATTTGCTAATAAGCATTACTATGTACTCAACACAGTGCTAATAAGCTCTTTATATCTGTAATCCTTGCAGCAGTCCTGCAAGGTGGAGGTACTATTTTCATTTTGCACAGGAGGAAAGTCTGAGTTCAACTGAGTGTCCCAAGGTTACATCCCTTGTCACTGAGAAGCACATGATTTTAACTCAGCTCTCTGGTCTTAAATATATCTCCCTTCATAGAGCTGGTGGGTGAACTGATAGATGTACAGGTAAACTTTTGCATACATTTTGATATTTGGGAATTTTACTCTTCTGAAACTTGATTATCTGTGCTGCACAAACATTGATGGAGGACATTCTTCTCAGGATTTTTTTTTTCCAGCTACCTAGCTGGTTGTCCATTAATGTTTGAGTAGTTTTCCTACCTCTTTGAATATCCGTTTAATATTGCCATGGATAAGGGGTTCCCAGTGGATGAAGCTCACTACACATTGTTTGTTTCCTTCTACTTGTCTAGCCAGTCCTTTTTAGTCTTATTTTCAAACTTTTTTCTCACTGGATCCCTTCAAAGCAGGTGCTTCTCAGGGTTTTGTATGGACCTTATTCTCTTCTCACTCTGCATACTCCCCCCACCTTCCCCAGTAATCCCATTCATTCCAGTTACCACCTGTAAGTGACAGTTTTCCAAACTACACCTCCAGACCCATCTGTCCCCAGAGCATTAGTATGTATGTTTAACGACTTATTATGGATCCTTGTTGGGATGCTCCATACGCATTTCAAATAAAACATGTATTTCCCTACTTCTGTACTTGCATCATTCTTAAATCCTTCTTTTACCTCCCTCCTACATCCAGTAAATCACCACATTCTGTTGGTTCTGCTCCCAAATATTTTTTTCAAAATCAATTCCCTTTTCTTTCTTTCTCTCTCTCTCACTCTACTGCTGATCCCCAGGTAAAGCTGCTAGTATCTCTTGGACTAATTTTTCATGTCTCTAGACTATTTCCTCTTTCAGTCCATCCATGCTACCAATAGAACATACTTTCAAAAATCTGATTATGCCCCTCTCCTGCTTATTAAAAACTACACAGTAGCTTTGCATTGTTTTCAATGTAAAGACCCAAGGTAAACTTCTTAATATAACCCATGAGGCTAATAGTGTCCACCCTACTGTCTCATTCTCTTACCTTTATCTCTTCCCTCTTCCTCCAAACTAACTACTAATATTTTCTGACCTTGTGACCAGTCTGGGTTATGGTCCCTTCTCTATGTTCTTCTTTAAAAAATGGCATTTATTACACAGAATTGCAGTGTTCATGTGACAGCATCCCCCCCCCCCAACCAGGCTGTGAGATGCCCAGGTCCAGAGACTACCTTCTTCACCACATTACTGCCAACTGAACACAGTGACTGGCACACTGTGCACAGCTAACAATTACTGAAGCGCCTTTTGATAGCCCTGAGCCTAATACCTTATAAAATCAGGCATATGGCCATTTGCTTCTATTTGGAAGCTGTAATGGAAGGAAGATTCAGTCATGTAGAAAATAAGAAAAACTTTCTACTTAACAGTAATTGTCTCCTATTTCTTATATTCCCTTAGTGAAATATTGGTGGTATGATAAAAGTAATTATTATATCACATAAAGTACAACATCTATCTCACTTTTTCCTTACTTTAATTTTGAGATTTCTTGCAGATCAGTCTGAATTTTGTATTAAAGAGAATTCAAACGATCAAGAACAAGTGACTTATTTAATCTGAAGAGACCGTTTTCAAAGAAACGATGTTATAAATTTAGCAAGAAGTAAAGCATCAGATTACTTATCACTTTAGTTTAACTGATTAAAATATGCCCAGAGCATGGCTTATCAATATAAGAGTCAAATATCATAGGAAGAGTTTGCAGAGTGTTCATGAGAATCTGACTGGAAATTCAGATCACCTTTTCAAATAGAAAAATGCACACTGCTGCTGTGGGGTGGGGGATGAGAGCCACTGTCCACATACAGGTGAGGTGAGGGTCTGTTTATCGACAGTAAGAGAATGTAGTGCAAAGGTTAATAATGTTCTTTTTCCCCAGGGAGAAACCTCATAAATGAATGGTGGCTCAGATTTATTTTATTTTTTTAATCTATCTCAGGCATCAGTGAAAGGACAGTTGTGAAGAAGTCACAGAATATTAATTAATCTGGAATGCAGATTAAGAAAGCCCAGGAAAATATAATCCAGTTTCAAATGTAGCTGGATTGTGAAGTAGTTGTAAGATCTGCTGCAGCATTCTTAAAATGCTTTTAAAATAGAAATAAATGTATTTGTGTTCAATTTCCACGTAAATGTGAAGAACCTCCTTTTTGGCTACAGTGAGGTACATTGAGAATTGTGATGCATCAGTAAATCCCAGAGCTTTTAGGAGAATGAAGTAGCATGATAAATAGATAAAGGCAATGAGGGAATTGGGCCACTGACAAGGGAAACCCTTGCTTGTATAGTAACTGGTACCTTTTCTTGAGCCAAATGTAAAGGCATGGGTAGAGTACGCTGATGAATGGAGAACAGAGTAGGAAATGAGTTGGAGTATGAGAAGGTGCCTTGATCACTGAGGGAGATCTGAGTAGGCTCCAGGTTCTGCCTTCTCTCCCTTCCTCCCTTTCTCACTTTCCTTCTTGACTGACCCGCTTATATGTGGAGTGTGCATATACTAATGTAGGACCTTTGCTATCTCCCAAGCACTTACAATCAGAAACAAAAGAATTTCAAAACTGTTTCCCATACTTAGGTAAACTTTGAAAGGCTTGTGAGGATATGTCAGTGTTGTGATGCCAGTTTGACAGATGAAGAGAAGGGCTCAGGGAGGCTACCCTGACCTGCCAAAGTTACTTAGTGGTTTATGTGAGAGTAGGGAGTGCAGCCAAAGTCTTCTACCCTCCAGTTTTGTGAAGCAACACTTCTGGAACATGTGGCCATTACACAGTGATGTGCGCAGGGACTAGCATTGTCCTTCAGACACCCAGGATCCCAGCCAGGGCTTTAGACAGCTCTTGGTCAGAAAACTGGGAGATGGTCTAAACAATTTGTTTGCCTTTATTTTCTAATATTATGAGAGAGGTTTTGTTGTTCTACCCAAGGAGGCTATTTTCCATTATAAATGGTGTTGCTCACAATAAATCTAAAAGCTTCATTAAGCTAAAAAAAAAAAAATAGAAGGAAACAGAATAGCTAACATTTCACAGAAGCAGTTGTGGAGAATACATTAAAGTTAATGAGTATTAGGCTACTTAAATTATTTACAAGACTTCAAAATTTTAAATATTTGTCTGGAAATCTAAGCTGGTCCTGTCTACGTTTTCATCCTGGACTGTAGGGTGGTTGACCATTTTCTCAGGGTTTGGAGGGAGGTCTCTAAATAGTCTGAGCTTAGGTAAAACAAATGGGCTCTAGAACAATGCCAGGTAACTCCATGGGGGTCCACATCCCCACCCCTTTTCCCTTAAAAGTCACCAAGTCTGGACCAGTCCGAACTCATTCTGAGGACTGAGACTTCATCTCCTGTAGGTATTTTTCTCTTCTAATAGAATTCAGCGGAGGAGGCAATGCTGAAGTCAAAAGAATGATTATTTAATCTGGGGTCTTAGGCAGGGTTGTGCCTCGATTTATAATCCATCTTCCTGCCTAGAAGTGAATGCCATGCAGTTGCCCTTTTCCCATCTATCTGATTTGCTTTGGAAGGAACTGTCACACTTGTCTCTCCTGTCTGGGTCAGGCAGACCCAGCTAAGATCACACTTTAAGAGTCTTCCTATTTTGACACAACATTGTAAAATGACTGTAACTCAATAAAAAAATGTTTAAAAAAAAAAGTCTTCCTGAAGAATAAGGTGTAAAGGAAAAGGGCTTATCACGAGACTGACCTTGTTCCATTTATGTTAGTAAGTCACCATGTGGCTTTAAGGAAGTCTAGTCTTGCTTCTGGACACAAGTTTCTACAACTGCAAAACTAGTTTTGGCCCATGGTAGAAAATGATTGTTGAATTAGATTAGCTGTAATGTTTATTCTATCTAGCTCTGGTAGATATTTCAAGCATGTAAAATTGTATGCATGAGGATAATAAACACATAGTGGCCAATATTAAAAATTTGCCATCTTTGCCTTTGACTTTAAAGTAACAAGACATTTAGCATAAAGTTGAAGGCTGCTGGATACACACCCTAATCCCATTCTACATCCTTCCTCCTTTTACTATAATAATCACTGTTTGAATTTTGTGTTTACTATGACCATACGTGGTTCATACTTTTCAACGTATGTCTTTAACTATAAATAATACATAGGATTGTTTTTAATGTTTTAGAGCTTTTAATAAATGGCATCATATTGACGTACCATTCTGTAAACTTGAACTTTTGCCCTATATTATATGCTTGCATGTATTTTGATGTTTTATTATTATAGAGCTAGTTCACTTTAACTGCTCTAATGCTCCATTGTTTAAATATACCACAATTGATGCAGCCCTTTTCTTACTGATGCACATTTGCCTTGTTTTTACTTTTTCACCACTCCACAGATAACATTCCAATAAACATTTCTTCTGTAAACTTGTCTCCTAGTGCATATAAGTGAATATTTCTCTAGTGTGTAAACCTGGAAGTGGAAATTAAATCACAGGCCATGAACACCATCAGCTTTTCCAGGTGTTGCCCAGCACTCAAAGTAGTTAAACACTGAAAGTGGCTAGTAGTGAATGAGATTTCTAGTTCCTTCACTTTATTGCCAACACTTGACATTGAATGACTTTAGAAGTTTTGCCAATTTCATGTATTTAAAATTTCTCATTGCTATAATATACATTTGCCATATTATTATTGTTGAGGTTGAACACATTCTTGTATTTTTATTAGTGTTTAGATTTCCTGTTCTGAAGCAACTCTGTTTTGTTTGCATTTTCTATTTTTTTCCCCACTGTGTTGTTTTGCATTTTTAATATTGATTTTATGAGCTCTTTATATACTTTGGATATATGTTTTCCAGTAGCATGTTTTGGAATCCTCATGTAGTCTGTAACTTCTTTTAATTTCTGCAAAGTGTTTGCATTTAATTTAATCAAATGGAATTCCATCTGATTAATTTAATTGTGGCAGATTGTATTTTACAAAGATAGCCACAGTGGTATCTCCCATCCGATATGCTATTCTAAACCTTTGCTACTCCCTTATCTAGGGATGGAGTGTATGTCTCCTGCACCTGAAATTGAGAGATTTTTGTGACTGTCTAATAGAGTTTGGCAGAACTGATGTTATATGACTTCAAAAGCCAAGTCACAAAAAGTGCCATTTACTTTTGCCAGGCTATCTTGGGATCCTCTCTCTTAGAACCCAGCCATCATGCTGTGAAGAGTAGAAGCAGGTGGTGGAGAGGCTCACAAGGTGAAGAACCAGGGCCCTGGCCCACAGCTCTAGCTGAGCTCCCAGTTGACAGTCAGCACCAACTTGTTAGCCCTGTGAGTGAGCTGTCTTCAAGGTGAGTTGTTTATTTTCCCCAGCTTTATTGAGGTATACTTGATAAATATAAATTGTGTATACTTAAGGTACACAACCTGATGTTTGATATATACATTGTAAAATGAGGACCACAGTCAAGCTAATTAACTTAGCTATCGCCCTCAGAGAGTCTTAAGAAAGGAAATCCTGTCATTTGCAACATTGTGGATGGACCTGAAGGACATTATGTGAAATTAAATAAGCCAGACACAGAAAAACAAATAAAATACTTCATGATCTCACTTACACTGGGATGTGTGGAATCTAAAAAAGTTAAACCCATAAAAGCAGAGAGAAGAATGATGGTTTCCAGGGCTTGAGGGTAGGGAAAATGATCAAAGGATACAAAATTTCAGTTTTGCAGGATGACTCAGTTCTGGGAATCTAATGTACAGCATGGTGACACAGCTAATAATACTGTATGTACATTTGAAATTTGCCAAGAGAGTTGATGGTAAGTGTTCTCACCACATACACACACACACACAAAAATCAAAAGTGGGTCCTTTACCCTCCATCAAGCAGCACAAGTAGAGAAGACAAAAACCATCCCCACCGAGCCCTGTAGTACAAAGTACAGATTTGTGAGCATAAAAGCATTAAATTTGGAGGGTGATTTATTAAACAGTGATAAATAACTGATATAATACAATGGATTAATCTTATCCTTTGCTGTTTATTTTTGTGTATGTTATTCTCAAAGAAATTCTTTCCTATATGAAGACTATAAAAGTATGGATCTACCTATTCATCTAAAAGTTTTAAAGTTCTGCTCTTATTATTATTATTTTTTGATGTACATATATATATAGAGAGAGAGAGGGAGGGGGAGTGTGTGTATGTGTGTCAAGTGGGGCTTTAAGTTTTTTCCCATAAACAGTTTTTCTAACACAATTTATTGATGTTTATCTATAGATCTTAATGCTACCTCTCTGTTCTGTATACATTTTCATACACTTGTGAGTCTATTTCTAAGTTTCTTATACTTTTCCTCAGTTTTTTTGCTTATTTCCTATGCCAGTATCACATTGTCTTATTTATTGTAGCTTTAGAGTCAGTCTTCACATCTGTAAGGACACATTTCTCTGTTTGGTCATTTTACTCACAACTGTCGTGATAGTTTTTGGCCTTTTATTCTTCAATATAAATTTTAATATTAGAGTGTCAATTTCTATAAGATATTTTGTCGATATTATTTATAGATAAATTTGGAGGTGATTGTGTGTGACTCTGCCTCTTACAGGTTTTTTCTTTTTTATATTATAAATGGCAAAAGGATGGACATACAGATCTATAGAATGGACTGCATAGTCCGGGCATATCCACATATATGTAAAAATTACGCATTCTAATTGTTGCTGGTATAAAGGAGTGGATTTGTCTATTTCTTTAGGTATGCTTTACCTGCAATGAAACAAGCCTGTTTCAAGGGTGCAGTTTGTTGAGTTCTGACAAATGTAATCATGTCTGTAACACATGTCAGTTAGGATATTACGCAACATCCCAGAGAGTTCCCTCATGTCTCTTTCTAAATAACTCACATCTAAAAGCAGCCACTGTTCAGCTATCACCATAGAGTAGTGTAATATTCTCCTAATCTTCATGTAAAGAAATAATTCAATATGGTTTTTTAAAATCTAGTTTCTTTTGGTCATTATAGCTTCTATGAGATTTATCCATGTTGTTGCAGATAACAATGGATTTTTCCATTTAATTACTTCTCAGTATTGCATGGTATAAAAATAACACATTTTACTCATTCTTTTATTGAGGGACATTTGGATTATTTCCAATTTTTGATTATTATTGATAAAGTTACTGAGAATATTCTTGTACAAGTGTTTTTCTGAATATATATTTTCATTTCTCATGAGTAAATACATGGAGTGAAATTTTTGGGTCATTGAGTAGATGTTTATTTGACTTTTCAAGAAACTGCCGAACTGTTTCCAAGATAAGTTTACTATTTTAACTCCCACCAGCAATGCATAAGAATTTCATTTGCTCCCCATCCTCACCAATATTTATGTTACTATTTTAATTTTCACCATTCTAGTGAGTGTGTGGTAGCATCTAATTATAATTTTAATTTGTATTTTTCTTATTACTAGTCATGATGAGTATCTTTTCCTGTGCTTAGTCACCATTCATATATCTTGTTTTGTTAAGTCTCTATTCCATTGTTTGCCCACTTTAAACTTTGGGTAGTTTGTCTTCGTGTTCTTGAATTATAGGATCTTTAAAGATATATTCTGGATATCATTTACTGCAATTATTTGCCCTTTTTTTTTTGAAAGTGAAAAGGAGTTTTATTCTTTTTTTAAACCATTTTTCTTAATTGAAGTTTTGTCAGTTTACAATGGTGTGTCTATTTCTGGTGTACAGCATAATGTTTCAGTCATACATATACATACATATGTTCCTTTTCATATTATTTTTCATATAGGTTACTACAAGCTATTGAACATAGTTCCCTGTGCTGTAGAGTAGAGACTTGTTTATCTATTTTATATACAGTTGTTAGTACCTGCAAATTTCTTGGGTAGTGTCTTTCAAAGATCAGATCTTAAACAGTTTATTAAACCCAATTTATCATTTTTTCTTTTATGTCTGAGACTTTGGCATGCAACCTAGGGGATTTTTTTTTTATAGACTATTTTTAAGAGAAGATTTAAATTTACAGTGACATTGAGAGGAAGGTACAGAGACTTCCATATACCCCTTGCTACCACACATACATAAATTCCTTCTTTATCAACATCCTCTACCAGAGTGGTACATTTGTTACAACTGATGAACCTACATTGAAACATCATAATCACCCAAAGTCCATAGTTTACATTAGGTTTCACGCTTGGTGTTTTATGTTTTATGGGTTTGGACAAATGTGTAATGAAATGTAGCCATCATTCCACATAGTACTTATAGATACTCTGTAACTACAACTCTTAGACATAGAGTAGTATTACTGTATCTAAGGAATCATTGCCAACCCCAACATTATGAGTATTTTTTCCTATGTTTTCTTCAGTAAGTTTTCTATTTCACATTATTTATTGTGTATGTGGTAAGAGAAGAGTTGAGGTTCGTATTTGTTGCAAATGAATATGCAATTTTTCCAGCACCATTTAGTGAATAGATTATCCTTTCAGATTGGATTACCATGGCACTTTTGGCTAAAGTCAATTGAGCATATATGTATAAATACATGTCTAGACTCTGTATCCTGTCCTGTAGATCTGTATGTCTATCCTTATGCCACTACCACACTATCTTGATTCTTGTAATTTTGTGATGTCTTGATACAAGGTAGTGTAAGTCTTCCAATTTTGTTTTTCTTTTGAAAATTTTTTTGGTTATTCTTTGTTCTTTGTATTTGTTCTTTGTATTTTGGTGTAAATTTAAGAATCAGCTTGTCAATTTGTGCTTTCACCCAAAATCCGAAACCAGCATCTTCATATAACTTGTCTTCTGTTTGATTATAGTAAAAGCAAAAGTTCTGTGCCATCCCCAGAATGAAGATGTGATGGTTAAATTTTGTGTGTCAACTTTGCTAGGCTTTGGTGCTCAGTTGTTTGGTGTAATGAGTTTAGAGTTTGCTCTGAAGGTATTTTGTAGATGTGACCAACATCTACAATCAGTTGACTATAAGTTTAGGAGATTGCCCTAAAAAATGTAGGTGAGCCTTATTCAATTTAGTTAAAGGCCTTAAAAGCAAAACCTGAAATTTCCCTAAAGAAGAAATTCTGCCTCAAGACTGTAATGTAGAAACCCTATCTAAATTTCCATCCTCACAGTCGCACAGATTTCAGACTTCAGAAGTTAATATTTTAAATGTATAAAGAATTCTTGCAAATCATAGAAAGAAGAACAACTTGAGAAAAAATGGGCAAAATGTATATAAAGGTAATTTATTACAGTACAAAAAAACCAATAAATAAGTGAAAAAATAAAAAGCTCTGTAATCAAAGACATAATTTAAAACAACAGTAAAACATAGTTTTTTACTTATCATATTAATAAAGATTTAAAGGCTTGATATCATCCACTGCTGGTAAAGGTATAAGCAAGCAGACATCTCAGCTTCTCTTGTGAAAATATAGATTGTACAGTCTTTGGAAGGCTACTTGGCAATGTGTAATAGTGTTTAAAATCTACATAACTTTTTACCCAGCAATTCTATTCCTAGAAACGAATGCTAAAGAACTAACTGCACAAGTGTGCAGAATTTGTACAGAAGGCTTTCGTTTGCAGCAATGCTTACACTAACTAAAAGTAAATATTACCTAAGCATCTATCCACAGAGGTTGGTTAAGTTAATTGTGTTATATTCATACAATGAAATTCTCTGAAACTGTCCCAAAGTAAGGTAACTATTTGTGTAACTTCATGGAAACATGTCCAAAATATATTATTATATTAAGAAAGTCAGTTTTGTAGTATGTAGAGAATGACTCCATTTTTAAAGTACATATGTGTACGGATTAAAAAACATAGGTACATAATAATAAATAGAAGTAGCATAAAAGTGTTAATGATCATTATCTCTGAGAGATGGCATTTCAAGGGATTTATATTTCCTTTTCTCTATGTATCAATATCTTTTGGATTTATTAAAATAAAGAACATGCATTATTGTTGTTAAAAAAGGGGGGATACTCTCATTTGAAAAAAATTAAATCATAAAACCATAAAAACAATCCATAAAAGTATTTTGAGTCATAACCCTCCTCTGCATACATTTGCCATGAGAATTTATGCTACTTTAGTGTAGCTTTTTGTTGCATTGAGAATTTTGCTTTGTTGGTTCTCAGCAATCATTTTGTTGAGCATTTCTGTAGGGCCACAGATGGAGATTCACAAAGATGACTAGGACATGATGCGTAATCCTGAAGAGTTTGATGTCTTATAATGTGGTCCATTTGATTTAGTGGGAAGAGCTTTTAGCTGCAGGAGGTTGGTCAGTGCACCAGCAGTAGTACCTGTGGAGTCCTTAAACGTACTTGAGGGCAACCTAAAGACGCATAATACATAGATTCACATCAGTGGCTCCTGGGTTCAGCCCACTGCCTACCCTTGGCTACCCTAGTTTAGGAGCATGCCTCCTTTCACAGAGTGGACCAGAGTCAGGTGGCATTTCCCTGAACACCCTGATTGCCTAGTAGCCCTTTCAGATCTGTATGTTTAGATGAGTCCTTAAATTCCCACTTCTGGAATCACCTCCTTCTTTGGCTCCCTTACTCTTTAAAAAATGAAAAGTTGTCTTAAAAACCCTGGAAAGTGGCAGGCCAGTTCTTTTGGCCCATAGGAGGGTGGACAGTTTATCTGGGAATGAGTTTCCTACTGGATGGGCTAGCTTTGCTCTTGGGTGGTTTGACAGTGTTCTGGTTCTCAAACCCATGCTACCAACCCCGCTTGTTGTGATTCCTTTGGTTCTCTTGGTTTCAGAAACTCTCCTGGACTCTTCTTCCTTTATTGGGTACTATGAAGTTCATCTGGCTTCCTATGATAAGCAGACCCTTTTATGCTAGTTTGCTGTAGTCTAGGATAAAGCTCTGACAGTACTTGTTAAAACTCATGTGGATGAGTACAAGTATGTCAATTTAGAGAGACATGATTATACATGGGCTCTATTCTTTTTGGTCTCCCTATGTCCTGTGAGGAGGAGGGGGTAAGCCACTCACACAGATGACCAAACGTGCAGTACCACATGTGAAGTGCAGGTAGGGGCTATGGAGGCTTCGACGAGGGACAGTTACATTCCCTTACAGACACAGGGTGCTTAGAGGAAAAGGTACCACGTAGGATACGTAAGATGTCAATGAACTGGAGCAGCAGGAAACTTGTGAAGAAATGCCCTACATGTCTCCTTCCTGTAGGGTCAGGTGGCCTCTGGGATGAAATGTTTGCATCCCTGGGGTACTTGAGATTTGTATGTCACTAGAAGGTACCTGAAAACATGGTTGTTCTGTTAAGACTTTTTGGGGCAGAGGAACATGGAGTGGGGTATATAGAACCTGAGAAATACACCTTTGGGTTCTGAAAGATAGGTGGGTTTGTGATGCCTCTTTGTCAACAGTAAGAGGGGCCGTAGGGCTTTCAGGGACCTTCAGCAGGAAATCAGAAACAACAAGATCCTTGCCTGTGAAATCTGAGATTATGGTTAAATCTTTCCCACGCACGCTTCCAATATTTTTTTCTCAAACCATTTTCTTTTCCTAGAATGCCCTTCACTGCTTCTATTTGCTTTTATCTGCTCATTCTTCAGTGCCTTAATTAACTGTATTTTTTTTGTGATACCTTCATCGGTTCCCCATAAAAATCATATGCTCATTCCATGAGCTCCTGTGGCTTTTTATACTTTTTAAAGTATAACATTAATTATGCACTGCCTTGTGGTCTCTTGATGATTGTATACACTCCATGTCCCATAATAGAATGTGGTCCCATTATTTAGCAAGCACCATGCTAGAAACACATTGACTCTGCACTTTGTTGAATAAATGATGGATGAGCGAGTATTCAGACAGATTTTTGTCTAGATCAATGGTTGCATTACTATGTCCTAAGGGGTGTTTTGGAAATTTATGGGGGGCACCTTTGGCTATCATAATGATTGGGGGGAATCACTTACTAGATATGAACCAGCTATGCTAGACGTCCTGCAATATGTGGTACAGTCCTTCCTCATGAATAATCCTGAGTCTCACAAGAGTTTTGAATGACCCGCCAGATATTCAAGTAGGTGGAAAACACGTTTATAATCATTTGAACCTAGAAGCAAACTCCTCCATTCTATATATTCACACAAAGTTTATTTTTTGCACCATTTTGCTCTATACAGAATTCTCCAGGAATGCAACCTGTGTGATTGAGAAAAAATTGTTCTCTTTTTTGTTTGGAATTTTACCAAGTGTTGGTTCACCATTTTGGAAAATCTCATCACTGACAGTAGTGCTGCTTATAATAACTGAATCACCAATATAGTGCAGCTGCATAGATTTGTATTTGTAGAGGCTTCATTCATGGAGCAACCATCTGACTATTTTATGTGTTTTGGGTAGGCATGCCCAAACATTCACTTACTAAAATACATATTATTTTATTATAAATTGCTTTCTTTTTACTTCTCTTTTATATTACCAATAGGACATTTTGTTATTTTAAAATTGTGCACAGAAAGGGTATATAGTGTCTTTGAATTTCATTTCGGGATAGCAAAAGGGGCATTTGGTATAATGAGGTTGAAAACTGCTCATCTAGATTGTCAGATTTTCTATCTATTAACTGGAAAATTTGGGTGCCTTGCTGCAGTTCTTGAAATGTTGTCTAAGGTGTTCTCAGTGAAAATAAACTCAATTTATGTGAAGAAAAGGGAACCCTCCTACACTGTTGGTGGGGATGTAGTTTGGTACAGTCATTATAGAAAACAGTATGGAGATTCCTTAAAAAACTGAAAATAGACTTATCATATGATCCAGCAATCCCACTCCTGGGCATATATCCAGAGGGAACTCTAATTGAAAAAGATACGTGCACCCCAGTGTTCACAGCAGCACTATTTACAGTAGTCAAGATGTGGAAGCAATCTAAATGTCCATGGACAGATGATTGGATAAAGAAGTTGTGTCACATACACACACACACACACAGTGGAATACTACTCAGCCATAAAAATATAGGGTAGAATAATACCATTTGCAGCAACATGGATACACCTGGAGATTGTCATACTAAGTGAAAAATACCATATGATATCACTTATATGTGGAGTTTTAAAATATGAAACAAATGAACTTAACAAAATAGAAACAGATTCACAGACATAGAAAACAAACTTATGGTTATCAGTGGGGAAATGGGGGAAACTAGAGGGATAAACTGAGAGTTCAAGATTTGCAGATACTAACTACAATATATAAAATAGATAAACAACAAGATCCTACTGTGTAGCACAGGGAACTATATTCAATACCCTGTAATAACCCGTAATGAAAAAGAATAGGAAAAGAAATATATATATATATATTTATATATATATATATAATAATATATATAAATATTTAAATATATATATATATATATATATATAAATCACTATGTTGTACATCAGAAATTACCACAACATTGTAAACTGACTGTACTTCAATTAAAAAAAGTGAGGTGGGGGAAGGAAAAATAAATCCAATTTACACCAGTGGCCTCAGTTAAAAGCTGACATTTCAACATAACTTGAGGGATATCTGGGGAGTTGTTTGCAGTATAATCACTGGAAGTCACATGACAGGGTGAAATTTTCAGAAATGTTAAGATGACCAGATCTTCTAATTCAGGGGCAGTCCACCCTTTAAGCCTGCCCTGGGTACTCTCATTTTCTGGGCCTCCCTCATGATTCTGGCAGTACTGGTAAAGTTTAGCATCTTTTAGAACAGTGGTCCTTGCATTTAGGATGCATCAGAATCAATGGAAAGCTAAGTAAAATACAGACCACTGAGCCCTGTCCTCAGAGTTGCTAGTTCAGTATGCCTGAGGTGGAGCTTGAGGTTTTGCAGTTTCAACAAGTCCTCAGGTGCTGCTGCTGCTGCTGCTGCTGCTGCTGCTGCTGCTGCTGCTGCTGCTGCTGCTGCTGCTGCTGCTGCTGCTGCTGCTGCTCAGGAGCCCACATGCTGAGAGCTGCTTGGGAGATGCTAAAAGTTAATATATATTTATTTGCCCCTGCCTTGTTCCAATATGGACTTAAAGCAAGTAATATATTTTTGAAAGAGGAGAAAAAAGAAGAAAAACGTGGAACCAGAAATTAGTCTAATACAAACATGCAAATCTAAGGATCTCATACAATTGCTGAGGGGGTGGGTTGGGTACAAATATAGCGCTAAGGTTTTTGAAAGGCTTTACTGTCAGAAACGCTACATGTTTTTAAGGTAGAAATCACTGAAAGCACCTGGAAAAGAACCAGTACACTATTCAGAGCTTCGGTGTGGGTCAGAGTTTCCATGGCCAGCCTGGGGTGGGAGGGGCCTGGTGATTCATTATAATGTATTTTAAGAAGATGAACACACATAGGCTCGTGCACACACACACACACAAGCATACACTTAGGGGATGGATTGAGTAGCAGATTCACCATGTGCTTCAATTCAAGCAGTTGTGTCATAGCCATTTAATTTTAAGTAAAGGACAAGAGTTAGAAGCTCTAACACCATTTCTTGTTCCATCAATGTAGTTCATTTTTCACTTGCAGATACTTAACTGGGGGAAAAAAACTAGGTGGTAAGTGGAGGAAGCTGCCGGTGTAAACCTTCTTCCCAAAGGGACAGGGCAGATTCCATTTTATTTATTGTCCTTTATATAAAAATCAGGTCTGATAGTCACAATGAATCCTTCACACACGACCAAGCTATTCTTTGTTTCTGATTGTCTCCTACAGCGTTTATCTCAATGCTCTTCCATGTGTATAATTTTCCGGAAAATTTAGTACTTAATATTCTGATGGTTTCCAGTACATGTTTTGTCTTCCCACTGAGACAGTAAGTGATTCAAGGGCAAAATCTATGCCTTACACCATTTCTTTATCTTCCGGTGCTGAGCCCACGTGAGGTCTAAATAGCTGGAGCAGCAGTTCTTCACGTGGGGTAGGGGTGAGAGGATGCATGGGAATCACATGGGGAGCTTTTAAAAAACACGCACACCATGGAACGTCTCGCAGTTGTTAAGGTACTAGATTTAAAGTTTTTATTCGTATTATTTGTATTTCCAACGATATTTCAACCTACCTTTTCAAAGTCTACTACCTTAAATATGGGAACTGGGTCTATGATAAAGTCATCACTAAAAAACCAATAGGTAAAAAGTTGGATTATTTTGTAGCAAATTATAAGGATACTGGTTCACTTATTTGGACAGGAAGACTAGCTGAACCCTTTAATTAAATCATATAAAATATGTTATTTCATTTATTTACCTGGATTCCCTACTATATGCCAAGTGCTTTTTTTAGAGTTTGAGGAAAAAGCTATGAAGAAAAGAGACAATGAGTTGCTGTTCTTATGAAGCTTTCACCCTAGTGGGGTTCTGTGGACAATTAACATACACATACACAAATATATTTATATACAAATGCATCCTATTTATATACATACATGTATACAGATATATTTATATACAAACACATTTGTCCCTAGTCAAAATGCTATAAAGGAAACAAAAGCATGATAAGACAGTAGGGCCAGTATGTTCTTTTACATGGGGAAGTCCTATCTGAGAAGGTGACAACTGGGCTGAAGTACTAGCAAAAGGAAGAAGTAGGGCGTGAAACAATCTGAGAAAATCATTCTGGGTGGAGGAAACAAGTGACCGCAAAGGTCTTCAGGCAGAAAGGAGCTTTCCTGGCTTTTCGAGGAACAACACAAAGGCCAATGAGATGCAGTAGAGTAAGTGAGTGGGAATGTATTAGGAGAGTGGGGGAGGTGTGTGTATCTTTGTCCTTGATGGTTGAGAGTGGGAATTGGAGAATGAGCTGGAGTAAGCTGAGGGACTAACAAAATCCAGGAATGGGGCCATAACGTTTTTCCAAATGCGAATGTATGTTTAACCCCTTATAGGAAGGCCACTGGACTCCACTCAGCAGGTGTTAATTCCCATGCCTCAGACTTTAAGTTGAGTGATGTGGCTAATGACATTGGGCAAGATGTGGTGTCACCAAGCATAAGGAGATCTTGGTAACTGTCTTTGGGCTGTTATGACAAAATACCGCATACTTGGTGGCTTATAAACAGAAATTTATTTCTCACAGTCCTAGAGGCTAGAAATCTGAGAACAGCGTGCCAGCAGAGTTTTGTGAGAGCCGCTTCTTGGGTCACAGACTCCTCATTATATCCTCACATGGGAGAAGGGGCTAGGGAGCTCTGTGGGATCTCTTCTGAGAGCAGTAATCTCATTCATGAGGGCACCACTCTCTTGACCTAATCATCTCCCAAAGATCTCACCTACTATTACCATCATCTTTAAGGGGTTAGGGCTTCAACATATGGATTTTGGGGGACACAAACATTCAGATCACAGCAGTTCCCCAAGTAGAGAAGGAAGTAACAGGTGCTCACAGTGGGCAATGTGAGGTGGTCGTATCTTGAGAAAACCCCTCTGGATGTAGCAGAGTTTGCCTCATTTGTGGATCAGAGTGTTGCCCAAGCTTCTTTCTGGATGGAAGGAGTATGGGTTGTCCTCCCTTTGAAAAGTTCCACTGGGGAAGAGTGTGGAAGGTTGGGCTTCATTTCTCCCTTACCTTTTTTATTCCTGCCTCGAATCTATCCTGTCTAGGGAGGGTTTCTTTCAGTACAATCAAACATGAACATTAAGCTTGGATTGGCATCCCATCGAAGCAAGATTTTAAAGGCTTGAAAGATCTAAGCCTGTTAGAAGCTTTAGATCTACTCCCAGCCTTCTAGGAATTTGCTCATACTATTGTAGGGGCTGGCCAATCTGAACTTTGTTGGGCAGTTTGGTGGGCTGGAAATTGAGTTGATGTTGCAAGTCTTGCATCCTAATTCCACAGGACAGCAGGCTGGAAACTCAGCCAGGTATGTTGCAGTCTTCTTTTCTAAAAAGCATTTTTTCCTCTCTCTTTAACATCTATGTTTATTTTTTTCCAGCTTTACTGAGGTATAATTGACAAATAAATTGCATATATTTAAAATGTACAGTGTGATGATTTGACATATGTATACATTGTGAAATATCACAGTCAACTTTAATTAACATATCCATCACCTCAGCAGATACCTTTTTTTATTTTTCTTTCCCCATGGTGTGAATGCTTAAGATCTACTCTCTCAGTAAATTTCAAGTATGCAATGCAGTCTATGTTGCAGTCTTGGGTAGAATTCCTATTTCAGGGAACCTCAGTTTTTGTTCCTAAGGCCTTCCATGCTTAGATGAGGTCCACCCATGTTATGGAGGGGAATTTGATGATTTATTTACTCAAAGTCTACTGATTTACTTATTTACTAATTTTTACTGATTTAATTGTTTACTTATTATTTATTTACTTATGATTTACTCATTCACTGATTTAATGATTTTCTTATAGTCTATATACCTAAAAATATCTTTATAGAGACATCTAGACTGGTGTTGAAGCAAGCAACCTGGCACGTAGCCTAGCTAAGATGACACATAATGATCACAGAGTCTTCACTAAGCTGCCTTATATATTAAAATGAACTGGATTTTCCTTGGGTATAGAAATTGTTCTTTGGGTTTACAGTATGTAAAAGTTCAGACCATTATCTCTAGAATTAGATTCCTGGGTTTGAATCATAACCTCACCATGTACCAGTTCTCTAAACTTTGGATAATTAATCTGTGCTTTAGCCTTCTCATCTGTAAAATATGGCTAGTCTCATCACATAAGGCTAGTAGAAGGACTGCATGAATTAATGTAAACAAAGGACCTAAAACTGTCATACGGAAGTGCTCAGTAAATACTAGCTACAAGTTGTGAACATGACTATCGTTATTAGATGGTTTTGAGGACAGGGGCTGGGGGCCCACGAAACAGGCAAAGACAAGTCAGTGGAAGGAACTGTTACAAGCAAGGACAGACCTCAGCAACAGGGCCAGGGCTAAGGAGGGAAAGGATCAGTAAAGGTAAGGAATGCGTTATAGCTAGTAGATTTTAGAAGTACTTAAGTTTTCATTTTTAGTCTTGTAATTTACTGTGACATCCTCAAGTGTTCAGGGAAGTTGGTTAAGTACTACAGTCCAGTGCCAGTCATGGTTTACAGTTGCCTTGGGGACTAGAAGCACTCCGTGTTTGCATTCCCAGGGAATTGTGTGATAGGGAAGTGATTTAGGGACTCCAGTGATTTTATTTGAACATTAAAAGAAAGAATGACTCTGGAATTGGAATGCTGGGGGACATTTCAGTAATACACACATATGCCACTGCTTTCCATCTGGTATCTTGTGCACCAGCCATGCTCACTGCTCGTTTTCTGCCATGTTGACCTGTTCTTTTCTGTCTCTTGATTTTTGTGTATGTGAAAACAATGCCTTTGGATATTTGGGGGGATATTTTTTACTTTGCTTAGAACAGATTCAAACAAGTAAAGAGGGAGAATTGTTAAAATCAGGTGTTTGGGATACTCTCTGGCAGCTCTGGTCAGGCTAACAGTGGTTGGGCACATTGTGACAATACTCCGGAGCAAAGTCGGTTAAACTTTGATTGCTCACCTCATCCTGAAGATGTGGGTTCCAGACCCAGCCTTAGGACTCGAAAAGGCCAGTTTGAGATTGGTCGGACTTGAGCACCTTGCAAACAGCTATCACAAGCCAAGTCACTGGTGCCCAGCAAGGAAATTAGCATTTATCGCATTTCAGTAAAAATGATGTGGCCCAGTTAAATTAGATTTCCTTTCATTTACAATAGAGTTAAAATCCTATTTAGCTATAATCCAGCCATTGTAAAATTGGTTACAAGGATCCTAATTTTCTGAGATATTGAAGCCTCTCCTTTCTATCAGAGCATCTTGATTTTATCCATTTTCATCCATCGTTAAATTTCTTATAGCTGAGAATGCCAGAGGCGACCTACCTTTCCAATCCGTTGCTGAATTCAGCAGTAACTGGATTGAGATCGGAAACATTTATTTTAGTCAATGCCTTATCTGTTCTTTTCCACTATTTTAAACACTACTGAGGGTCAGACTGAAAAGCCTTCTCTGATTCTAACTGTAATCAAGCGGGAAATAGTTTTATTTTATTTTAAACTAATATCAAGCCTAAGAAGACAGCATCATTTTGTGCAATGGGATTGAATGGCCCATTCTGCCATTGCTGAAAATTTACAGTTTGCGTATCTTACCACAAAATCCGTGTTCATGTGGTGTTTCAACTTGAAATTCTCTGAGCCTTCTTTTGACTTAAATTGACGTCTCTCTCATTTGGGAGCCAGCTCAGGCTTCACCACCTCTAGGAACTAGTCTCAGGTGACCTCTGTCCTTCATGTGAATTCCTGCTGCTCTGAAGTCCTTTGTTACCTGCTCAGTCTGCTCATCCACAGTGTGGTGTCCGTAGCTGCTTCTATGTGAGTCTTGCCTCACCATCCAAATAGGACACTGTGAAGGCTGGTACTGTGGCTCAGATGGCTCCATCTGCTTCATTTAGTTGACAGAGAACACCTGCTGATGAATTGATTACAACAAGGGGAAGCCTTGTGTGCCAGGTTTTCTGGGTTCCTGACATGGATCCTTAGAATGTTAAGAAGATAATCCTAAAAGGAGCTTCTTACTCCTTCCCTTCAGTTCCTTCTAGGCCTTAGTACTTTCCAGGGAGCTGTCAGTTAGCTCAGCAGCTCAAGGTGTGAGGTACTGTGTGATCTGGGAGGTGCGGGCGGGGTGGAGTCAGGGCAGCTGTGCCTCATGGTGCGTGCTGAGCTCACTGGTTTCCCAGGCACTGCTGCTTCCTTCCCTGAAGAGCAGGGATTGACTCTGCCATGAGTCCTCACCATTCCTCCTCCTTGCCCTGGGTGCACGATGGACACTACAGCTTTCCCTTGGAGTCATCTGCAAAGAGACACAGAGGACAGGATTAGAGTGTTTGTATGGAACTTAGGTTGCTTTGATTCAGAGCAGGAGATGGGGCAGGAAGCAGCACTTGTGGTCCTGACCTTGGTGCTCAGTATTCTCGGTGAGCTGGAGAGTGAGTGTGCGTGAAACCAGGATGCCACCACCAGCAGCACGTCCCTGAGACAAGGCTGCCTGAGCACATGCTTCAGTCCTGCTCTGTGGGTGGTGTGAGGGTTTGGGGTGCACAGACTTGTCTAATATGGCGCCTGCATTTGAGTTGCTGAACCCTCTACCTGGGGAGACTAAACCGGAGCCCAGTGCCAGGCTACATATCCTCTGGGTCCCAAAATTCAAAGAAGAGGAATTCCCTGAGGCAGGTAGTGGGGTAGGGAGAGAGACATGTAGAAGGATCAGGGAAAACGGAATTTTATCTATTTGTTATTCAACAAACCTAATGAACTCTCATCAGCCAGAATGTACAGAAATGAAAATGTTCTTTCCTTGAGGGGGAGGAAGCAAGGGGCAGTAACAATAGGGCGTGACATGAGCTGTGTCATGGAGAGCATGGGAGCTGCGACAGCCCCAGGCAGGGGCACTTCACCAGCCGAGGCTTCCTGGAGCTGAAGACGCAGAAGGCATGAAAAAGACTGTCAAAGTGCCTTTCTTTTTCAAACTTATTAAACAGAGTATCACCCAGAGTGCCGACAGAAAGAACTGCTCACTGTTCCAGAAAGTTTGGGTCAAGTGTTTTTGGCTCTGTTATTTTGTTTTCCAAAGTCAAATCACCTATTATGATAACTTTGTGAAGAAGGAATCTTCTGAGGCTCTCTCTGGAATAAATCACATTTTACCACAGAAAATACACTGAAGGAAGAGTTAAACCCGAGCCCGGGCTGCCCCCAGTACCTTCCTCAGTTACATGGGCGCTGGGCAGCTGTGGTTGCAGCCCTTTGCCGAGGAGACCCCTCCTTGCAGGGCCCATAGCTCTCCTTCCTCTCACAGATGACTGTCCTCTGAGATGGTGCACAGAATATGGAATGAACTTAGAAGGGGGAGCCACTCTCTGACACAGGCCTGACCTGGCCTGGGGTCTGGCTCACCTTTTTGTTCTCCTTGTCTACTGAGGACCTTCTGAGTTTTTCTCAGGGAGACTTTGTCATCTCACCTTCATCCACAATGAGCCCCATTCCCCATCCTTGGTTAAGAATGTGGTGTCAACAGGATTAATGTCCGAGGGCAGAGAACATGGCTTCACGATTGCTTTGTTGTTCCAGGTACCCTTAGAGGTTGTCACCAGAGGAACACAGGGATTCTGAATGTGATGGATATAGGGCCTCCATCTGAATAATCCAATAGGACCCTCAGAGAAGGTCAGGGCTCTCTTTGGCTTAGCCATTCAAACCCCTTCCTCTTCTAAGTTCTCTATTATTACAGGAGTTGGCTCCCCAAGCTCTGCGGGGCAGGGACAGTCTGGCTGGGGAGCTCTGTCTGGTAGAAATGGGGAAAATGGCAGTGCATTTCTCCCTCAATGGCAGTATGAGTGAGGCAACTCCTGCTGCATTAGTCACGTGGACCAGAGGCACTGTTGCAAGTCAACCAGCAGAGGTTGGGGAGCCTTCTTCCTAGAATGCCTTGGTGGGAAGGAGTCTGGGCAAGCCACACTGAGTCACTAAGGTTGAGGGACCTCACAGTCAAATCCAAGGGAGCATTTCTCCTCCTCTGATCCAGGCTTTTCTCTCTTGAACTGAGCTTTCTCATAGCTCAGACATGCTGTTCTGAAAGATACACTGTGAGAGATAAGGTAAGATTTGAAGTCATAGGCCAAAGACTCCTGTATCTGTTCTCCTAGGGACACAGACTTCTGCACAAAGCCCTTCCCCAATTCACCATAGCCCTCTTACAGTTTTCATGGTGGGAACTTAAGGATGGTAGAATGGAGACCCTAGAATTGGAATTAACCACCTGGATGTTGTTTAACAGAAGAGCGGGGGGTCCAGGCCCATGGCTCTGTCTAAGTTATCTTTATCCTTCTGCTATCTGTCAGGCCTTGTGCTTTGTAGCCTTGAGAAAATGATCTTACCTTTTTGAACCATATCTGTAAATTGGGGTTATTAATGCCCATCTCACAGGGTTTTCAGAAGAGTATATCAAAATAGAGGATTTCATATAGTGCCTGGCAAATAGTAAACCCCTTTGAAAATGGCAGTTATTATTATGAGGCTTTGATCATGAAAACTGGATGACCACAGCTGCTCCTGAGGGCCAGGACACCCCAACCTCTGAGGATAGTGGTGGAGCTGGACAGGGAAGTCTGGCCTTATGATGTTTGACCCTATTACTCTATTCTCTCTGGTAGCCAGACTTGCTACAGAGATGATTCACCTTTGCCTAGTGCCAAGGCTGCCTGAGATTCTGGTCTGTATTCTACTGAGGCCTGGAACAAAGCCAGGGAGACACAATGAAGGATGTTTCCCTTTGTGTCTACAGCTGCTTCCTGGTTACAATGGGCCATTGTTGTGCTAGGCCACAATGGAAGGGAAGTGTGACTGATTGGCCAATTGATTCTGTCTCATGGGCCTCAGAGGCTCTTCTCTGTCGGGGGCATCTGAGGTTTAAGAAGTTGTCTCAAACAGTATATTAGTTATTACTGACTGGCAGGTGGACTGTTGAACTTAACTGTTTTCTCCTTCTCTATAATAGAATGATGCCTTCATGAGTTTTGTCCTGTGACTTTGGTGTACATCCCAACCAATGGGATACTAGTATATATGATGTGAGCAGACTCTGTGAGTGCGGTTGGGTTGTTTGGCTTGATCTCTTGTATTTCTGCTCTCTGCCAAGGAATAACATGCTTTGGATAGCTCTAATCCATGATAAGATACATGGAACATACCTGAACTCTATCTTTAGTCCAGATCCAAACCTAGCAGAGCCCAGTTATCTGTAGACCTATGAGGGAGAAAAATGAGTGTTTGTTGTTATAAGCCAGTGAGATTTGGGGAGTGTTTGTCTTGCACATTGTTTTGAAGCAGTAGCTGACTAATGCAATGACATGTGGGTTCTCTAGTAAAGAAAGGATCAGCAGGAGAATCTGATGGCTCCATATTGATGTAAGCCCCTTGGAGAAAGACATACTTTTCTGAACTAGAATGCTCAATTATCTTTTATCCTGGAGGAGACCATAGAAAGCACAGGTTGGGCATGGTTTGTCCCCTTTCTGCTCCGAATACCCAACTTGGAGCCCTCTTCAGAGTAGAGTTGATAATATATGTTAGATATTATTGGAATGAGTTGAAACACAGCCAGGCTAGGGAGGGCTTTATCTCTGAAAACAAGGCTTTCTGTAGGAGCTTCCAAGATGCAAATCAGAGAAAAGGCCATGAGAAGGGCAGACCTAGCCTACCCAGGACAAGACCAGCTGCAAGAGAAATTTTAGAAATGCTCTGAGGCTTTGAAGAGTGTGGGCAGATTTTGTTCTCCAAAGGTTGCTAGAGAATACACTTAATGTATCATTTTCTGCCTCAGTCAGTCCTGGCTGCTGTGGTGGAATATTGCAAACAAGGTAGCTTAAACAACAGGAATTTATTTCCCACAGTTCTGGAGCCTGGAAAGTCTGAGATCAGGGTGCAAACATGGCTGGGTTTTGGTGAGAACTCTCTTCCTTGTTTGCAGATGGCTGTCTTCTTGATGTCCCCACATGGCCAAGAGCAGAGAGACAAAGCAAGCAAGCTCTCTCCTGTGTCTTCTTCTAAGGGCACTAATCCCATCAGGGGTTCCACCTGCATGACCTAATATCCTCTCAAAGGCCCTACCTGCACACACTATCAAATTGGAAATTAGGGTTTCAACGTTTGAATTTTGAGAGGACACAAACATTCAGTCGATAGCATTTTCCCTTCCAGAAACAACTCTTGACTATGTAATTTAATGCCCTCCACCCTCCTTTCTCTGAGCTCTCTCCTGATCTCTCCCCCAAAGCAAAACAAAACAAAAAACAAAAACCAGGCACCTCTGTGAATATTTTAACTCAGCAAAGTCTGGCTCTCAGTTGGCCCCACCAACCTGATTCCATGTAGATGTGAGAATAGTCCTTCCCAACTCTAAGCTTCTAGGATTATACAGGAGGGGACTCTCAGGGAGGTGAGGTTTCAAATGGGCCTTGAGGAACAGGAAGGCAAAGGAGAGAAGGGAGAACACACCAGGTGAGCCAAAGGAGTTCCAGCTTCTCTCTGTTCCTTCACCCTGGGTGACAAAGGTATACCTCTGGGGTAGATTAGTTTTCTCTGAAAGAAGCTCTGTGGGCCATATAGGGCTCAAGCATTCGGCTTCTTTATCTTTATTCTGGATCAAGGAGTTAACAGCTGTGTTGTTTAGTGGTCAAGGAATCTGCCAAGTGGTCAGTACTAGAGAGGCGTCCCTGGAGAAGACAGGCTTGTTGCTCTTCTGGACTGCCAGGCCATAGTCCATGTCCCCCATCAGTGGTCCCATAATTGTTCTTTATAACCCAGACTAGTTTTTGAAAAGACAATATAAGTAAACTCAATGGGTCTGCCTCTTCTAGCACCCTCTGTGACGTCCTTCTTTTCCCAGAATGTATTCTTTTTTTTTTTTTTTTTCTCCAGGGGACTTCAGCAGGTAATTTAAAAGACTAACAAACTTTGGCATAGATCACTTTAAGAGCCAGAGAGCTAGCCAGAATGTTAATGAAGCCGTCTAGTGATGGAGTTGCTTCCTGATGCGGGAACATATCAAAGAGGTTAGGTCCGTGAGTGTTGCTCTGCAGAGTCCCATCTCTATTATCTAGCTTTTAATTACTTCATTAAAATTCAGCAGAGAAGCTGCCCAAATCCGGTAGCGTGCCCAAGGCTTGCTGGGTGATTTCCCTGCCTCTGGCCATACGCGATTTTTAGTTCCTTAGATCTCCAGAGATTGGAGGCCAGATCTTAGGCAGACAGATCTGCTGCTGCTGGCTGCATTAACTCGCAGTGCTGGGGCTGCTACCTGCCTTGTGCACAGCTGGATTTCTGCCCTCCTTTCCCACAGGCAGCAGGACCCCCTGCTTTTCTTGTGTCCTTCGGGAAGGAGCTGCCCTACAAAAGTGTTCACCGATCTCAGAAGTCTCCTTGGTTAGATACGTGGGCTCTCTGAAACTCTTTGTAAGAGATAGATTGCCCCTTGCCCGTTCTCTTTAAAGCAGCAGTCACCATTTCAGCTTGGGTGGCTCATCTCGGAGAAGTGGACATGGTGGGCTTTGAATGAGAATGCTTTGGCTCTGTCCCTAGTTTTTCAGCCTCCTTGAGTCTCAGTTTTCCTATCTATAGAATGAAGCTGTGAAGTCGCCTGGTCCCTCCGTAACTCTACATTCTCTTGATCTTTAGGAGTACCAGTTTTCAACTAGGGGTGTAATACAGCAACGTTTGGATAAGAATCTGTACCAGTCAGCTTCTATCCTAAACTGTCCTTGTTGACTTTCATTTCTAAATGCTGTTCCTTTTAGTGATACTTTTGGTCACTGCCCTCTTTAACTAACCCTGGGATCAGGAAAACTGCCTTAGGCGTCTTTATTTTTAAACAATTTTTAGTCTACAGGGAATTCCATGAAGGTGGTACTACCTCTTTTTCAGAGTCCAGTAAGTGCGTGGACTTTTTGATTGCTGTGATGGCTGTTTTTAGATCCAGAGGCCCTTTTAATGTCTCTGGGTTTCCATCTGTGTTCCAAGTGGAGTGGATTTTTTTAGAAACACACTGAGTCAGCAAAAGACAATGCATCTAAGCGTGTCTGCCACTTGGTGGAGGCAACATGTGCTTGTCAGTAAAAGTTGTAGAAGTTTCATCTGTCCTTTCTTTTGCTCCTTCTGCTTACCTTTGTTTATTTCACTTTTCTTCTAATCACTGTATCTATCAAAGGGAAGAACAAGGGGGAGTTCAGGGTGTTCTGGGTTGTGGCCACTGGCGTCTCCAAGGGGCCTGCCATGGAGATCCTGATGTGACAAGCTTGGCTGAGGGCTTAGCAGCAGACAGGCTCAGGAAGCGTGCAGGGCTGAGCCCCCGGGCAGTAGGTCAGGGAGGAGCACAGCCTTTTGAAGAAGGAAGATTAAGGAGAAGAAGTTGTGCTGAAGTTGGAACCAGTCACACAGTGAGCCAGACAGATTTCCAACAGACTGTTAAAAAAAAAAAAAAGTGTGTACTTTCTGAGTATTTCTAAGGTATCAGGAGCCTTCGACGAGCTCAGGGCCTTCTTCCCAGTAAGAGGGGAACCTGGGGCCCTTCTCAGCCCCAGCCCTTGGCTTTCTGGGGCATTTCTAAATTGAAGAGGTAAGGAGGCATAGGTGATATTTGAGGACTTAGCATTTGGCAAGTAACTGGCTCCAGAGCCAGATACCGCCTCTGGCCTTCGGAAGACACTAGATAGAAGTCCTTGGATGGCATGGCGTTACTCAGAGAACTTCCTTATGCTTTCCCCCACTTTGGTGGATAAAACTTTATGCAAAGGGTGCTCTTTTTTTTATCATGTTTCTTTCTTCTGAATTTATTCGTCACTTAAAATGGTCATAACTCCCACAGTTTTATTTGAACTCCTCAGGTTTCTTTTTAAAAAGTCCTTTTGCTTTGTTTCTTTGTCTGGCTCAGTGTCTTCCTGTCTCTTTGGTGGTGGGGTGCATATGCTATTTGGTAAAGGATGATCTCTCTGTACTGTGTGACTGGTCTTGAGGACATGTGGCACTGAATAGCTGCTTGGCACAGCTGTTGGTTTAGTTATAATGGTGCTGTGGGAAAGGGCCCAGACTTGTTAGGCGCTTGGCATCCCTGTATGTTAAATGTTTGTTGATGGAAATGCTGTCTACCTTCTCTGCTTTGGAGACTTGTTATGAATGTCAGATGAACTATAGTCTATGAAAGAGTCTTGAAATGGTAGAAATTTGAAGTTTGAGGTCACACGTTCTTTTGGCCAGGTCCTTGTGAAAACAGTGCCCATGGTAAGAATTAAAGTGCTAACGCTTTGTTTGGGAGGTGCCAGCCGAAGGTGATGGGAGTACAGGCAGAAGGGGAAGTGAGGCAAGGCAAGATGAAGCATAAAGCCGTGCTGTGTGTTGCTGTGCTGGCTGGAGGCTTGTGGTAAGCATCACGGAGATGCACTAGATCCTCACCAGGCATGTTCCCGTGGCTCACTGGACTTCTCGGGAAAAAACACACTTTAAAGCAGTTCACATTGAGGAGAAAAGATGGTATTTATCTGTCCAACTTCCCGCCGTCTTTATTTCTCTTTGGTCAAGGTTGCATCCACAGGGAGTGACCACTTTTCGGTCGTGTCATCTAGCTTCTAGCAGGTGTTCAGAAAGCCAGAGCCCATGCCCTGTGATGTTGTATTTCGTACAGGTGCAGAAGTGAGGGGACAGCTTGGCATAGGTGGGGCTCAGCCGAGAGAAAGAAAGAGACGGTTGAGGGAATCTGAGAAGGTGGTGTATGGGCTTTGAGTCCTATATACTGACCTCTCCTTCTCAAGGTTAGGAGAGCTTGGAATCTGATGGAGTGAGGGGGTAGATACGACTCAACTTCTCAATTCCTTCCTTCATCTCCATCTGCTGGAAATGACCATATCCTGCTGACAGGCTCCTCAGCTCAGAATCCTCCTCCAGGGGCTTAGCAGTAACAGAATAGCTTCTGTTGCCCCACCTCGGCCTCCCCTGGGGACCCAATCCAGCCTTATCCTCTCCACAATCCCTTACGAGAGGCCCAGATCCTTATTAAGAAACACTATGGATTTTTAGAGTAAAAAATCTATACAGGGACTTCAGAAACAGTCTGGGGAGATTATAAAGAAATGTGGGCCAGTTTTCCAAGGAGATTTTATAGAATATTCAATAGCACTCATGTCATAAAAGGCCTATGGAGGTTTCCAAAGCTGAGTCTGGCCCTGAATTATGATTCCCTGATGCAGAGCCCAGCAAAAGGTCACAGCATAACAGATCAGGGCTTGCTTCTGCGGCGCTTATGAAAATAGAGCCACCTCACTAAAACGCAGTGGGGATATTAATTTCCAGGGCTGAAGTTCAATTTAACAGAAAGACAGAGTAGAAAATAGAGCTGTCTTTTCAATCCCAGTGGTCATAATAGAACCCCACCCTGAACCTCTCTGCAAACTGTCTCCCAGCCAGCTCCCAGACATTCTAAAACGTGCCATGTGCTTTTTTTTTTTTTTTCTATGATAACTGGAGCTGGGTGGCTGGAGGGGCAGCAATTACTGTCCACAGATGAGGAACCTGAGGCATTTGCAGGTTAATCTACTCTCTCACGGGCACAGAACAAGTCAGAGGACGAGACAGTTTGCAGTTAGTAAAATCCTACTCCCAACTGGGAGCAGATGACCACATTTACATTTAACTTTTATTCAAGAAGGAAGGGTATTAATGTGTATCCCTACTGGGTGTCCTTGTGTGAAGAGCTTGACATACATCTTTACACGTAATTTTACAGTGAATCTGACAGATCAGTATTGTCTCCATCTCTTAGGAAACTGAGGCTCAGGAAGGTAAGGAAATTTCTCCAAATAATCTGCATCGTCCTTGAAAGGCCTAGAGCTGATACCTGTGTCAGATGGCCTGAGCGTCATAGATTCATTCTCCTCTTGGCCCCACGGGCCTCTCTTCTGTCTTCTCAGCTTATCTGAATCCTCTGCTAGATTGGGAACTGTGTCCCGGCTCCCCTCCTGCACAGTACCCTGCTCAGTGCCCAGGGAGATTTCTGGGGTGTTGAGAATATCTGGCCTATTATTCTTTGAAACTGGTCTTGAACTTTAACTAGAACTTTCTCTCCTTACCGTAAGATTCAGTGAAATGCTAGTCTCTCTGGGTAGATGAGGAGCACTTGAGGGTGAATTTGTCCAGTTAAATGAGAATGGAAGCTTGAGGGCAGAGACGTTTGAAGGTCAGACAAGGGACCTCAGTTGATGGGGTGCAGAATTATAAATGGAAATGTCCTGAGATTTCACTAATTTTAAGGTGGACTCACAGTAGGCACTTAATCAACATCTCCTGGGACTGTGACAGTTTCTTCCTTGGACTCTCACCATTGGTCAACAATGGCTGCTACCTAGGCTGCAGCGCAGCAGAATGGCCAACCCCCATGACCAGTTGTGGTGGGAGGGTCTCAGCTCTATGAGGGTCCGAGGCCTTAACACCTGCATGAGGGCAGATGTTGCCCTCACACGTGTTCTCTGTAGGGCCTGTTGCCAAGGGCTCCTCCCGGAGGCAGAGGGGAACAGAGGTAGAGGCTGACCAGAGGCTATGGGTCATGTATGGGCTTTGGGCTCTGCCCCACCTGCGACTGAACTGAGGGAGGAACTATGAGAAATGTGAATGAAAGTACCACAGAAATAGTCTGTGCTCTTATTCTCTGTCTGCCTTGCTGCCTTGATTTGCCAGCCACTCACCTGGCTGCCTATCAGGGGCATCAGCAGGGTGAAGGCATTCTACTGTCCCCACGGCAGTAATCACTGTGGTGAACAAATGAGGACGTTATCTGAGGCAGTGATGGCCGCATGACCATGACCCTGGCTTGGGCTTATAAACAGGAACCCAGGTTCCGCTGTGGTCTGTGGCACTTGTTGCTGCAGTCTGTATCACACTCAAAAGGATCTCATTAGTGCCTGGGGAAATCTTCCCCGGCCCCTTCCTCTTCTAACGGTGAGCAGTTTTAATTGCATTCGATCACCTTTTTTGATGACCTTGATGTCATCAACATCTCCATTTTCTTATCTCCCTGATACTCCAAGACTGTATTTGTGCGTGTTGCTTGCACCTAGTGGGTGTGAGATGGTTGCACACGCGACTGAGCAGGGGCGTAGACTGATGTTTAATGGCATTTAGTGGGGAGTGCCGCAGCCTCCATATTTGTGCACAGTGGAGAATCTATTTTCAGCTCACACCCCATCTGCAAGTTACTTTTCTAGGCAAAAGGAGCAGAATTTACCCACCCACTTCCTATTACCACTGTGTGACCAGAACACAGAGGTAGCTAGGCAGAACAAAAGGTTTGAATAAGAGCAGTTGGCTCTCAAATTTCAATGTGTGTTACACCTCTAGTACTTGGGTGGTGGTGTTAAAATGCAAGTGCATGATCTGCATCCTCAGAGACTCTGATTTAGTAGATCTAAAGTAGAGACCAGGCACCTGAATTTTGAACAACCTCTTCAGGCCATTTCCATTTGTGGGCCACACTTTTAGAACCACTGGGTTCGAAAAAAATGAATCAGAGGCAGGACCCTCCGCATGGAGAGAAAAGCTTTTCCTGGGTAATAGTTAATTAGCAGCTGTCGGATGTAAACCTCTTCAATGAGGCAGTTGATAAAATCTTAAAGTTTGGCTGGCCATATGCCCTGTTTTATCTGGGTTCATGGGTTGTTGTAGATCAATTAATACCTGTTAATTATTTTTAGTGCCTCTTCTCCCTCTCAAAAAAGTGTCTGGGTCTGGACAATAAATTATACAGTTACCCTAATTTAAAGCGAACTTTGAACAAGCTTTGTAAAGGAAAGAGACGTTTCTTCCTGCCGACGCAAGTTCTGGAGATAAGTTAATCACTTCTCCAACCAGTGTCCTTGGAATCTGAGGGAAGGAGGAATGAGCGCATCACGTGTGCTGAGCTCCCCCCTCCTGTGTCCCCAGCTAAGGGGTCCCCCTAGGAAGGTTAAAAAGCCCCTGATCTCATTGAGGTCTCTGAGGCATAAATGATTCAAAAAGGCCACAGGCGTGTTTCCAAAAGCCTAACAATCTTATTAAAATCATGACTTACTCTCAGTAGATTCAAATCTGTTTATATCCAACTCACATATGGTAGCAACAGAAAACCTTCATTTTTTTCCCTAATCTCAACAATCTTCTGTCTTGTTCAACATTCAGATTTTATTTCCACAAACAGAGAGAGCGTTCTACATTTGAGGATGTCATTTAAGGCCAAGAAACTCCAATAAAAAAGCACTTATCAGCAGTAAAGTTTGAGGATTACCTGCTGTGAAGAAAGGCAAGCTCCCCTTTTAAACTGAAGCATGCTATTTCGGGAATGTGACCCCTTTCATGAATAAATGACATGGTGACATTTACAGATAAAGCAAGATTTAACTGCTATGAAAGAAGGTGACAAATGTCAGGATGTCAATAATGATCCGTGAACATAATGGTTTCTTGCCTGAGCGCTGAGCAGATACATAATGTAACTGCTGTCTGCCAGCATTCTGCAGAGAATGAGCCCCGCGGTCTGGGAATAGTCGAGAAGCACCCAGAACCAAGGGAGTCACGAGTCTGGGATGGTGAGTGCATGAGGCAGAGGTCTGAGTGCGATCTGGCTAAGAAATGAGCCCATTAATTCCTTCACATTGCTCTCATGTCTGCATTTCGGGAAGGATAAAGTTTTTCCATCATCTGTGGCTAAACGTTGTCTGTTAGAGGAGGATTCGGATGTGAAAACAACTTGCTGATTATGCCTTCATTTTCCTAAAGAGCCAAGGGTGTAGAGGAAATGTCAGGAAAAAGTCTGAGCTGTCACTAGCATGGGGAGGCCAGGGCCATGGGTGATGCCTGACCGGGTTTTGCAGGCTCAGAAGCCCATGCCAAGGCCACTTCCCTCTCCGACACGGAGCCAGCCAGTTCACAGAGCACGGAGCCAGAGTGTGGGTGGCTCAGCTGTCCTGGCTCAACACCTGTGAAGATCCTTTCCTCTGGGCCCTGTCTCCTTCCTTGGATTCAGGGTACTGTTCCCTTCTGGTTCTGCTCCAACATCTTTGAAGCTGTTTTATGCTTGCTTTTACTGGCCTTGTTTTTCTCCTTTCTTAAAATTAGATGCCCCTGGTCAGTGGTAAATGTTTAACACCCAGCTCTTGGAAAACAAGCCCCAATTAGTTTGCAGTTTTTTGTGGTGTGTATACTGCCCCCCTTCCCTGCCCCGATTTTAAACTCCTTTTCAGCACGAAGTTCACTGAACAGCGTTGAGAAGACGTGCACATCCAGCATCAATACTGTGTGGTGATCTCCCAGGTCCTCTTTGCTTTTCTACACTCACGCTCCACCTCAGTTACTACTGTCTTCCCCCAGGTGGGACTGTTTTTTCATATGAAAAACCCCAAGTGCATATTCCAACCTCCATGTCTCTCCCCAGATCCAGCCACGTGCAGCCAGCCCAGAAGATGACTTCCTCTGCTCCCACCTTTGCAGTTGTCTGCCTGATCCCCTCCTTCCTCTTTCACCTTCTAAGATAAGATCATACCTGACGTTTCCTCCTCCGTGATGCTTTCTGGGTCTGGCTCATGGTCTCCAGGTTGATCATAGCACCCCTACTCCTAACCCCCAGTCTGGGCAGTCTCTTTTCTCATCATATGTTAAGGCTCATGAGTGTCCAGCTGTTACCTCATTTAACAATAAAATTGAGAAAACAGAGGCTCTCATATGTTTACTGACTTGCTGGAGATCCTCAGTGTATCATATCCAAGTTGTGTGTAGAATGCAGGTTTCTTGATTCCCAGGACTAGTGCCTTTTCCTGTGTGGCTCCGTATTCTCCATTACTCCTAAAGGTCCAGGCCCCGTTCAGATCTCCATCTCCTCAGCACCTCCACCCCCGGCCCGACCTCTTGCCACACAGTGACTCCCAGGCCCTCCTCTGAGTTCCTGTGACAGGGTAGGGCCACATCAGTGTTGACAGTTGTCATTCTGGAGCCTCTGGTACCACATGGTGGCACATTTTGCTCAGTCTTCTTTCAGCCTCTTGGTATAGATGTGATTTCCTTGACAAATACCATGGTCCTGTCCCCTGTGGCTGCCAGGAAAGCTGTGAACTTTAAGAACAAGAGCAGGTCAGGAAGCAAGGTTGTCAACCAGTGCTGACAGGCCACCAACCTCCATCAGCAGTGTGGGGCAACACTTTGGGTTTTTGCCTTGGTAGGTGGGCATTTTTCCCTATGTGGGGAAGTCTTTCTAAGACAAACAAAGGGAATGACATTCTGCGTCTTTCTGCCCTTTGTGGGTCTGGATCACACATCCTACCTTGGGTGTATAGCAACCCTGTGCTCAGTTATGCTGTTGAGGTGAAGCCAGAGGCCCCCCCACACCCAGAATCTGAGGCTGAATCTGAGTGACAGGATTCAGTTCAGGGAAAGGAGAAGGTTTTGTTGGCTGGAAGAATCAAGGATAATATTTTGGCTGAGAAAAGGTGTGAGCAGAGCTTCGAAAAATGGTCAGTATTTTGTGTGGAAGACAGAGTTAGGACACTGGGGAGAGGAAGGCTTCAGTGAAGTTGAGTTTCAGGGTGGGAAAGAGGGGTTCTCTCTCATATTCTTGCAGCTGCCAGTGGGTGCTCAGTCTGAGAAAGCAGGTCCCCCATGGGGGAGACTTGAGGGTGTAAATGTCTTCTGACCTTTCCCTGAAGGAGGTAGATGATGGGGCCTCTACCAAGAATACTCCTTCCTGTGGGGGCCGCAGAGTGGAGTGGGCCTAGTTCATGGGGTCAGGGCTGCCATCTACCTGCTCGCTGCCCTGTGTGCAGCCTACCGCCTCTGGCTGCAGAGAAGCCATTGCTTCGGCCATTCTGAGAGGTCAATGGGGCCACCGTGGGCAGTACAGGCACAGACTGTGGGCCCTCCCTGCACCTTCTTAGCGGGTTCTGAGGCAATTAGCATCCCAACTGACATTTTTTTCCTCAACGCTAACTCACTTCCATCCTGCTTTGCTCTTACAAACTGACAAGATTTCAACCCAAAGCAGGAGACTCACGATGCTGTCATCAAGTACATGTGGAGAAAAGCTGAGAGGTAAATGCATTTCACTGGAAGTCAATTTTGTCTGGAAGTTTCCCTGTGGTTGGAAGTTTCTTTGAAAACTTGGTGATTATTAAGATGTCAGTGGTAGAAAGAGTTTGCCGCTGCCTTCCTGCTGCTTGTCCCTGTCTGCTCTGACAGCCCTCCTCCTCGGGCCTCTCCACAGAGCAGGGCAGAGAAAAGGGAAGGGATGCTGAAGGGTGATGGGTGGCAAAGACCACTCCCTCACTGAGGCCAGGGCCTGCGATGCTTGGTGGGTGAGCCCCGCCACCTGTGCTGGAGGCCCTTCAACGTTTTTCCTTCCCTCTTTGCAGGGCAGATCCCAGATAGTTGAGCTCCCACAAAGTCACACAGAGTCAACTAATCTGTAATCTAGGAGTGGCTGCAGAATCTGTCTTTGAAGGAACAGTGTTCTTTGGCCTGGGAAGCTTTTCTAGTGAGCTCTTTGCGTATGCAGAAAGCAAGGCCTGAGCCTAACCTGGGCGGGAGAGGGTGACAAAGGGGCCCTACCGCTGCTCTGCCTATGGATGGACAGGCTGTGCCATCGCTGCGGTCAGGGCAAGGGCTCGGTGTAAGCTGCTGAGGAAAGCAGGATGTGGGACTCCTGATTTGGGGAGTAAGGAGAGAACTCCAGTGACCTGCCATCTGGGAATGTCCCCAGTACCCAGCAGAGTGTGTGGGTGTATGTGTGACATGCGGGTGAGGCTCTGTGTTCCCTAAAGAACGATCTGCCCTCCACCATGAAATTGCAGCCTTGATGGGCACTGGAAGCTGTGGGTTCTGAAATGGACTTTGAGGCTTTCCTTTTCAGCACTGGCACATCCTCAGACTGCACCGAGTTCTGAAATCCTACAGCTGAGTGTCAGCCTCGGTGTGGGGAATGCCAGGAGAGAGGGTGCCCACATGTCAGGGGAGCAGAGTAGGAGGCACAGGGAGGGTCCCCAGAGACCAATGTCAGCAGGAAGGGGCTCAGAGCATCCATGGACCGAACGGTAAGGAGCGGCCCCTGGGGTACTTGGCTGCCCGCCTTTCCTGGGCTTCAGAGCGCTATTAAGAGAGAGGACCTGCTAAGAGACAAGGTCTTTCTGCAGTCACAGAGGAGGAACTGGATTATTTTATTTCAGTAGAAAAGACATTGGTGACCCTGGAAGATGGGAAAACTAGGAATTCTGGCATTTAGCACTTGATGCATTTAGATAACCTGTTGAACAGTATTTTAGGTTCAAGCTCTGTCAAGGATACAGAGGAGAAAAAGATCCAGTGTGTGTCCTCAAGAATCTTTCGCCAGGGCTAGTGATTTATCATCATCATCATCATCATCATCATCACCACCACCACCACCATCATCATCATCATCATGACTACTACTACTATTACAGCAGAGTCTTATATGATTTAGGAAATTTGCAACCTTTAAGGAGAAGGCTGGCTCTGTCCAGAACTCACCACAGCTGCTGGCGATGCTGTGGTCTTGTACTCTTGTCTGCAGTCAGCTGTGGGTTGTGGCTTCCTGATGAGAAAGGGCAGAGAACACAAGAGCAGAGGGAAATTGCACTCATTTTTATTCTGCTGAAATGATTTTACTCTGAGAAGTCCACACAGTTCAGAGCAGTGTGCGTGCAGGCTGGAACTGGCACTCTGAAGACGGTCTCAAGTTTCAGCCCAGATCATGCATTTAAGAGCTTTAACATCTCTCCATGTTCTTCAGTACTGTAGTCAGGATGCCTGGCCTGCTGGAGTGCAGGGTTCTGGAATTCAGATATCTTCCCCAGAGAGCAGGGCATGAGTCTGAATACCTAGCAGGTCCCAGTCAACCTCAGCTGAGTTAAACAAAGGACATAGAACCAGCTTCAGAGGGGTTTCCTCTCTCTCCACCAGTCAGCTTGAAATTAGCAGCCATCGGTGTTCACAGTCCCCTGAGCAGGATTTTTGGGCAAGCAACTTGGGCCTTCCCTTTTCGTCTTAGCTCAGGCTACTGTAACAAAACACTGTAGACTGGATGGCTTAAACATCAGAAATTTATTTCTCACAGTTCTGGAGGCTGGACGTCTAAGATCAAGGTGCCAGCCAATTGAATTCCTGGCGAGGGCCCTCTTCGTGGTTTGCAGAGTTCAGTCGTCTAGATGTGCCCTCCTGTGGTGGAAGGAGAGAGGGCTAGCTCTCTTGTGTCTCTTCTGATGACACCAATCCCATCAAGTGGTCTCCACTGTCTTGACCTGCGTACCTGCCGAAGCCCCATCTTGGAATACCATCAAATTGAATATGAGGTTTTCAACGTAACGATTTTGGAGGGACACAAACATGTAGTCTGTAACACTCTTCGTGCCCTCTTATCCCTGCCTTTGGGCCTTCTTGATTCCTTCACCCGGAGACACACAGGGCCCACCGTCCCCCTCTGGTGATCCTGTGTTCTGCTAGGGCTCCAGCACTGGTCCCTCACACTTCGAGAGAATTCAGGAGCTGGGTTTTCAGCCCAGTTGCTCCAGGGAGGAAGGGATGTCTCCTGGAAATGAAGTTCTCAACTTAAGCCTGTGCCTCTGAAATTTTTTTTTTTTTACTTTGGTCAGTTTGGTCCAAATTCAGACTCGGCTGGTGTCCTTTTGACTCAGGTCCCTGGGTTCTGTGCCTAGAGCATGTCCTGTGGCCTCTGCTGCTGGAACTGTGCATATCACTGATATTCCTGGTAAAACCATGGCCCTGGGAATGCTAAAGTGGATAGAGGCTTTTCATTCTCAGAGTTTTATCCTATCAAAATGCCAGGGATGTAATGATACAGGGAGCATGGGAGAAGTTAGGATGAATCTAAAGCTTTATTTTAATGTATCTGTGGAAATAAATGTGGCATGCACCAGTGTTTTGGGAAGAAAAGTGCATGTCTGTGTGTAGACCCATGCATGTATGTGTCTGTATTAAAGCATACAAAGCAGTGTAGCTAGATTAGTGTTCTAACGTATAAATCTAGAAGGAGACACTGAGCTACAGCTTGTGCATCTATATTTGAAAGTATTTTCTTAACTACCGCAGTGAGACGCTCACATGTGTGGAGCCAGGGCACAGGCAGGATGAGCAGGGTGGGCTGCGGGGCTCACCCAGGCCCAGGGGCAGTGCCTGTGCCTGTGCTTTACCCGGTCCTACGGTCGGAAGAACTGCTCTCTGTGACTTTTAAACTTCCAGGGGGAAGGGCACGATGCCAGTTTTCAGGCGTGGCATTTCTGTGAACGAGTCAAAAGCCATTGGGGAACCATAAACTTGTGCATATGATGGTGCAGTATGTTGCCGCTGGGCCTCGAGGGCTGATGTTCCCCATATCCCACAGTTTTATGACCCCACACCTTTAAACATTCATTTCCATCGCCCTGCATGAGGACATAAAGTCAGGTGGCGCGTCCACCAGTCCTGGCGGGCGCCGATCCCGAGCCCTGCAGTCCTAACAGCGGCTTCCCTGGGAGAGGAGAGCCGCCTCCTCCCCAGCCGATCCGCCAGAGAGTGTCGGCACCAGGCCAGGCCTGCGGCCAGTGTCCCAGTGTCCTCTGCCCGCGGTCACCTCAAGGCACTCTTCCCTCGTCCCTTGTTTTCCCGGTATCAGACCTGGTGACTGCATTTATACATGTGTGTCTGGGGTAACACACCGGGGAGGTTGTGCTCGCCTCTCCCTTTAACCCGTGGCCTGCCACTGCTCCTGAAACTCGCTGGTGGTTGGTACCCATTTGCTGAACTGATGAATGACTGTCCCCTGTAAGAGCTGCTTCTTCACTGATGGTGGCTTTCACAAGCTAGTTAACACTGGGCTGTGAATAAAATATGCTGCAGAAAGCTCGAGTGACGAGGCCACACTGCCAGGTGGAGAGCCAGAGTTACTCATTTGCTTCTTCGCGTGTAACAGTCCAGAGCCTGGCTGTTTGCTGGAGGTAAGGCCTGTGTTAGGGGATGTGGCACCCAGTCTCCCCATAGCACCAGCCAGGCCAGGTGTGGACGACTGAGCTTCAGATGCACTTGAAGATCCCCTTTAGCATGTGGTCCTCACAGCTAGCAGTGAATCTTTGGGCTGAAGAGAATTACTTTGCTGCTGAAACTGCTTGTCATTTATAACAGAGTGACATAAGCTGAATGCAGTTTTTTCCCCCTAGGGAGGATCCCCAATTTCTTCAGTTTCTTGGCACTTGGACACGTTGTGGAAGTGCTGATAAAGGTCAGTCATTTCCGGTATGTACACAGTCACCGTTACTGGCAAAGGTGTCAGTTCTAGAGTGGTCAGAGAGTCTGGACCTGGGGCAGGGCCCACAATATCCCACAACAGACACTCAACTCAATCGTTTCATATCTCTGTGTTTAATTTTCTTAGAATGACATCTCTGCACAGTTCATCTGAGGTCAAGTTAGTGAATATAGTCATTGAATGAGAAGGAATGCTCAGATTTAAGGGCATAGAATGTCGAAATGTGTCATGATAAGACATAATGATGGAACACCTGTCCATCCCAGCATTTGATAGGCATTTATACTCTCCAGTATATATTGCATTTCTCTGTAAGAGCTGGACACAGCACACTGGATAGACACATTCTCCTCACCCGAGTACCACTTCTGGGTTTAATTGTAACAAAGTGACACAGAGTGAGAGTCAGGGATGTGGTCAGGTGGTCCCACATCCAGGCATTTCCCATGAAATGGGAAGCATCACATTACAGCCATCAAAGCTACACTTGCTACCTGAAGCTCACTTTGTGTCTCAGCATATAACTTAGGGGATCACTTGTCTTCCCGCATCTTCTATGCCTTCTTCTGTTGTCAGTGTTGATACCGGCTGCATGATGGAAACTCCTGCATTACCGGTTACAAAACACTTCCCTGTCCAACAGCAGCCTTGGTTCTCACACTAACCCTGTGAGGTGGACCAGATGGCTATTGTCCTGGTGACTGTTGCACACAGATCTACAAACTAATGTTCCGTGAGGTCATGTGACTTATTCAGAACCATCTAGCTGACTGGGGACAGGGCTGGCTCCAGAGCTCTGGACATCTGAGTTCTAATCTAGTACCATGTATACTGCCCAGCACGATGCTGTCCTAACCCAAGAACTGTCTTTGTGAAAAGGCACATCAAGTTTTCCCCAATGATGCTTGACCTCAGTAAGTCCTTTCAATCATAGTCTTCAAAACTTCTGAAGTAAACCCTAGTTTTGTCTTTCAACACTCTCCTTTCCAGTCTCTTGGCTCCATTTCTGGGTGCTGACCTGATGCCATTCCAGCCCTGTGGATGAGATTATTTCCAATCCCTTCTACTCTTCGCTCCTCCATGTGTCCTTTGAAAGCAGCCTGGACATATCCAGGAGTGGGCAGTGAGTAAGTGTGCATTATTCTAGCTAGCTTCTCCTTGGGGAGGGGATTATAAGACAGAACATGAGTGAATGCACCTGTGCAAGGCTGGGCACACAGAAGAGAATTAATAAACATCAGTTCAATTAAAAGTTTAGAATCAAAACAGTGCTATAAGGGGACGAATGGGCTACCTGGTGAGCTAAGGCATTTGTCTTTGGGGTCTCTTGTCATCTCTCTTTCAGCCACTCCCCCCAGTGCTCACTGGCGCCCACTTTCAGAGGATTTGTGCTTATCCTTTTCCAAACATGCTCTCAAAATGGCCAGAGAGTCATCAGTTCTTACAAATGAGTGGAGCTGGTTTTCAGGTAGACTTGGAGCATGGGAAGAAATGAAGCCCAAATAAAGATAGGAAATTCTGGTGACAGGATTCTTGACATTGGCCAACATGTGAGGCCAAGAGTGAAATCAAGGGAAAGAATCTTTGGATTCCCAGCTCTGAGATAACACTCTGGGGGCTACTACCCATGGAAGAGTGAATAAAGTTCTTCAAACATGGCTGGAATCGGGTGCTTAGAAAAGATTTTAGATGCTTCAGCATTGCACCAGTGAGCTGTGCTTTCGACTCCATTCTGGGCATATCACAGTCCCGTTCCTTCCGGAGCCAACTGAATTAATTGGGAAAGGGAGAGAGCCCCAGTGACTTGTGCTCTGACAAGCCCTTGGTCTCTTTGAGCTCCGGTGACAGGCAGCCAGACTTCAAAGGCCCTCCGTGCCCTCCTCCTTTTACCCTGCCTGTCAAGAGAGGCTGCAGAGGAGTGAATGCTGGGGCTAAGGGAGGGCAGCGGGGAGTGGATCCTCCTGACATTTGTCCTTCCCTCACTGCCGACAGCCAACTCGAGACCGGCTCTGTAGCCCGCTGCCACAGCTCTCCAACCTCTCACACCAGGGAGACAGCTCAGCCTCTAAATTTAGCAGGAGAAGGGGAAGGGGAGGTCAGTGTGTCCAGGGTGAGGGCTGAAGGTGGACACGGAATAAAAGAGACAGTGGACAAGCAGGGGCAGTGAGAAAGAGAAGAGTGAGTGAGGGGAGGGGCTTCAAGTCAGAGTAGCCATTACTGATTGAGAGAGAAGAGAGTCTTTTAAAGAGTTTGTAAAAATGTAGTGTGTGAATCTTTCACTGTTAGTGCCAGGAGCATTGCTAATGTGTGCTAATGGGAACGGTCAGTTTGCATTTGTGAGGAGGCTGAACTAGAGCTCTCTTTTAGTGCAGCACCCGGCTGTTTAAGCAGTCAGAGCTACTGTGACTGTAATGAGCCCAATGACATTTCTGATCCGTGGAAGGCAAGGCGGTGGAGGGGGTACTTACTAAGCACCTATTATGAGCCAGGACTGGAATTTGCACGATTCATTACTTAGCTCATTTAATCTTACAATAGCTGGATGTGATTGCTTCCAGGATAATTTTCTTTTTTGAATTAATGGATTAAGGTGAGGTTCAACTTGTTGGCTTTAAGTGACTAGGCTAGGATTCAGGTAGATTGGTCTGATCATAAAATGCTTTTTCCACTCCTATGGTAAGTGAATGTGAATACTCTGAAACCCCTCCCACCAGAATGCTAGTCTATGGCACTAACCACTTCCTTTATAAAGGTCACATTTTAACCTTCTTTTTAACGGACATTACACTGATTTGTCCTTTTAATTCTCTGGCGATTTTGTTTACACTGTTGCTCAATTTAGCACACCATGTCTGTCTTGAAGGAGGCTCAGATGAGTTTTAGGAAGATTTTGTCATCAGATCAGAGCCAAAATTCTGAATCAAAGCACCTATGTGGATTGACTGGCTCTATGAAATCTTAATGTCTTCGGTAACCAGTGCATGCTGCCTGAAATAATACTGGTATAGATCCTGACAATCTCAATGGGAAACTTCTGGGCAGGAGAAGCATATGGATAAAAACACGTCCCTAACCAGACAGGAACACCACATTCAGTCAGGACACAACTGCAGCGTGGCAACTGTATGCATCCTCCTGATTCTACAATTCTCCAAGGAAGAATTTTTTTTTAATGATTTAATGACGAAATTCAGAAGATTATTATGAAGTATGTTTATTTATTATTGTACTAGCACCACCTGTTGCTTGGCAACCAGTCATAAGTGAAAGGAGCAACATTTCCAGTTCCTCTGTCTGGCTCGGCTGGCATCAATGTGGGGCTTGGCGCTGGACTGGAGATACTCAGCTGGCCTCTGCTTTGTCCCAGAAAGTTGCTTAGCAAACAGGATGCACTTACAAGCATGCCTTCATGACTAAATAGTCAGATGAATGAAGGAAGGGCTGTCCCCAAAGGATCTTACTTAAAATTTTTTTTTTTAAGTTAACCTCCCAATGAATCCTGGAAGTAGTTTTTAACAGGGAAAGGGTGGAGCAGAACTTTGAAAGGTGTGAAAGTGTGTATGTATGTGTGTGAAGGAAGAGAGGGAGGGGAAAGATGAAGTCCTGGGAATGGAGAAAGGGAAAGCCTCGAGGGCTTGTGGGTTCTCTTGGCACTTGCCATCCTGTCAACCACATATGCCTCCATGCAGGTCACTCTGCAGGTCAGGAGCCTGGCCACCCTCCATCCCAGTGTCACGCTTTCTCTTCAGTCCTCCTGATCACTGCTGCTCCCCTCAGTGCCTGGGGCTGACTGGGAAGGTGGGTTGTTTGCTCTCTAACAGGTCAGGATTCTGCTTCTTCCACCTCACCTGGTAGGTGAGATGCTGACCTCTAGATAGTCAGAAGCACAGGATCCTCTGTTAAGCCCCGATACTTCCATGTGAGCAGTTCAGGCCGATTTGTCGTACAAGAAATGACTGCTACATTATGAATTATGACTCATTTCTAGCTAACATGCATTGTTTCCCCTGCAGCTCTTTTTATGTTAAAGCCTGTCTCTCCCAGTGTTATCTGATGGTTTCCTAGGAGATGCCCTCACCGGCCATGCTCTCCACTGATGCCAGAGTTGGATATTATCTATAAGCACTAAATATCTGCTTTGTTCACTCAGCACTGCTCTGCCCTTTCTCCCAGGGCTGGCGGCTACTTTCTCGCCAGGGTCCCTAATGGCTGTGCAGAGAGAGGGAAAGACTAAATGTGTCTGCCTTCCCACATCTTCCGCAGTCGTGAGCTGGGCTCCCAGCCCGCTCTGATAGATGTACTCACTGGTAACTTTCAATCTAATGTAAAGAATTGTTTGTTGCTGGTGGGTTTTCCAAATTGAGACAAAAACATTGTCTCAGAAACATGGCCAGATTTCATATGAAGGGGAACAGAGACCCCCTTCTTCAGAAGTGTAGGTTATTTATTCTCCTTCTGCCCCACTTCTAGCTCCATAAAATGGAACTTCTGCGGTACCATCTAGAAGCATCAGCAACGGCTACTGGAAACTTCAAGTAGGGAGCTTTACTTCCTGTTTCTTAGTCTTCTTTGACAGAAAGGTCCAAATATAGCTCCAGGCTGGCTTTCCATAATGTGATGAGAAGACAGGGAGTCCCAGAAGTTTGAGAGAGCTGCTGTCACCATGGGAAGAGGGCTTGACAACTTGGGCAGTATCCACACAAAGATACAATTTCTAATCTGTCAAAATTGCTTTTTCTTAGAAGCCCTGATTATGTTAATACATTCTCTATCTGATCTGATTGTCTCTCTTAGAAATTTTCTTCTTACAACTGTAACCAAAGCCAAACAAATTATATTCAGATCAGGAAATAAATATGCTCTTTAGGGGAAAGTGTAGGCATACATATTATTTCTGGAGCTAAGTTTAAAGATAGATCACATATATCATGGGTTAGCACTAGAATTTTGAGGTGAGAAGTGGTAGAAGATGGCAAACAGGAACTGAAAAGAAACAAGAACTGTTAGAAGGAAATCTGATCACTGCTGAGAATCTGAGTAAAATGCAGTTCAAACTATTTCCTTTATGGCACAAGTACAGGAAATAAAACAAAGATAGTAGACTATTATTTGATTAAGTAAAGCAAATAATTCCAAGAGACCAAATTAATCAGCATTTATTCCAAAAAAGAAAACCTTCTGCTTATCTCCTCCCTTCCCCTGCTCTGTCTGGGGATCCATGGAGCGACATGTGTTGGTTTGAATTCATGACAGAGTCCTCAAAAATGAGTGCAAGTGCTTGAAAAGGTGACAGAGGCTACCCCATACGGCTGCTGTTTGCAAACAGAATTATTCCATCTGTGCTCTGACGACTTCACTTATCTATTCTTTAGCCGTAGATTTTTGTCTCTGAGTGAGCCAGCTAATGTGGTCACAGTTGAAGATGACATCATGACATTATGGGTGACAAGCTGAACCCAATTCTTGTGCCTAAAACAAGTCCATACAGAGCGTTGCCTGGAGGCTCCATTCAGACCGTCTGAGTACCATGCAAAGTAATGACATTCAGACTTGTTTGATTGGGACCCACTGCTAAAAACATATATTTGATGGCACCAACTAGTAGGTGCATACATATATAAAAATATCTGCATGTGTATGCAAATCAAGCAAACGTATAATAAAACAGTACTTCATCTCACTATGTGGGATGAACTGATACTTTTCATTCCTTTCCATTTCATTCCACTGCAGATAATTGATTATGACTCTCTAAATAAATTTTACTGCTCTGACAGTGATTTCAATACAGGTGTAGGGTAGGAAAGGGACACCTTGGAACCATGTCTTCAAGGTGGTTGTTCTACCTGCAGGCCTGGAAGAGGACAGTGTCACATAGCAGCTCCTACGTATTTGAGTAACATCTGACAAATACTGCAAAAACACAGACCATTTAAAACATTTGGTGGATTACCATTTTGCTTCAGCATAATAGGTTGAATAAAATACAACTTATTTGAAATGAATTTTAATATAAGTAGTATATAATTTGGTAAAAATTTTTTTTCTTTAAATTTAGTTTGAAAAGAAAACAGTAGTAAAGGGTATTAATATTTATTGAGGCCTTATATGTGCCTAGTATATTATACAAGTTATTTTTCTTAGTCCTTAGGGTCACCGTGAAAGGAAGGTATTGTTATCATCATTTTACAGGTAAGGAAACTGAGGTATAGAGGAGTTTACGTGACGTAACTAATTCCATGCAACTCGTCAGTAAAGGACCCAAGATTCGTTCATGTGTGAGTCTGTTTCACCATAAAGCAGGTGCCCTTTCCCCTGCACTCTGCTACATTCCCTGTAAGCCTCCACTGAGCTCCAGCTTCATTAGGTTGGCAAGCACTGACGATTGACACTTCTCCAAGGAGTCATTTGATTTCTCCTTTGTTCAGAGATATCCTTAAAGTTACTGCATAAGGGTTTTGACTCCATCAATAAACATTTCCAGGGCAGGGGACTCTGTTTCTTAGAACACAAGTTGAACTTGCAGTCAAACCAGTGCTGTTGTCAGGATTTTTTCAAACACAAAACCTATGAATGATCATACACACTTGGGATCAGAAATACTCTGCTCTTCCAAAGAGCAGGCTACACCAGCCTGCCAAGAGACCAAGCCATTGCTGGGGGCTGTTTGGCTGGATGATTTGACTGTTGGTCAAGGGTTACTAAATAAGAGACAGGATGGTCTCATGGGAGGGAGGGCTGGCTCTGGACAACAGAGCAGTGGGTTCCAACATAGAGTGGGCTGCTAGGTGGCTGTGAAAATTTGCAAAAACTACTTAATCCCCTGGGCTTGTTTTCTCATCTGGAAAATAAGGTAAATTATTATATCTATTTATGGAATTGTTGTGTGAGAATAATATAAGTAAAGCACATAGTAATATTATTAGATTTTATCACTGTTATTATTTGTCACTCAAAGCATTCAGCTTTGCTCTTTTCAATACTCAACAGTTGCATTTATGTCCAAATTTAAGTGCTAGATAGAAATGAAGCTTTTGTACTTGCCAGCAGAGAGGGCTATTTATTTTTCATCATTGCCTGCCAGAAACCCACAAAATCACCATTTCCCTATCCAAAGATACCTGATTTTCAATGTTTAATGTTATTAAATATTTGAAAGCAGTGAGGCCTTAAGGAGAAATTAGATTATGCCCTCAAATCCTTTAGAAATTTCTATTTGCTGCTCTCTTCTCTCTGCCCCTCTTATCTAGGAGGAAAGACATGTTGTGGCTTTTGACTCAATAAAGGGACCCATATTAATAAAAAAGAAATTTCAAAAGCAGAGAGAAAACTGGCAGAATGGGAGAAAAGGCAAATGGATATTTAAAAAACGTCCTGCCAAATACTTTGAATTGATGAAGGCACAGCTGAGAATGTCTCCCAACGTGTAGGCATAAGCAGCCATTTTGCTTTATACAGCCTCAGAGAAGTGCCTCTGGAGAAATTAGCCAGAGTTGAGTAGGAATGGATTGAAGAAGGAACAGAAGGCTTAACTGAGCAGTGAAGGCAGATAAAAACCCGGGTCCTCAGCTTGGAGTTTCTACAGAGTCCAGCCTCTCCCTCGTCCTCTCTGTTGCTGGTTCCACAGATGAAATCAGAGGAGATGGCCGGAGGATTATGTTATATCATCTCAGACCAGTCACTTGTGCAAAAGGATCACCATTGGGAAGAAATTCACTAGTATTTGAGGAAAACAAGTTAGAAGTCCGTGTTTTAGGTTGGGACATCCTGAGAAGCATTACTCTGAGAGTAACAACAGACCACAAATCGGAATGAAGCTCCAAGTTAGGGTTTGCCCTTGTCTGGGACTGAGTAGCCTGTCAGACAGACTGGGTGTGGGCGGCAGTGGCCGATAGTGGGCTGTGAGGCATCTTGCTGGCTGGAGTTGTTTGAGGAAGATGGGCTGTCCCTGCAGGGGCCACAGGCTGCTCAGAAGGTTTGTCATGATTCAAATGTTGCTCAGTTATTGGAAGGACAGTGGTGCCCAAGAGCTGGACCATCATCCTGGATCTTTCCTTGAGGTGACTAACCTAGTAATGGAGAAACACTCTGTCTGTCACTGGTCAGCATGCAGCCTTGGTTTCTGGCTGCTGGTCACGCCCTGACCCTGGTGGAGAGCCAACAACAAAATGAGTCATCTTACATTTTATTCTGTGCCTTTTGCTTCAGGCTCTGCCTCTGTCATGGGGCATCTGTAGGCAGCAGTCGGTTCCTATGTGACTTGCTGGGTTCAGGAAACCAATTCTCCATCCTTCTGTAAGTGTTACAGAGTACATAGGGATTCAAGGAAGACGCCTGTCCCCCTGTGCATTCCATCCTGGGCCATGACCTTCACATGTATCTTACCTGCTCAGTCCTGTCTCCCCCTAACAAATCCTGGTGAAAGTGTGAATTCAGGTTCTCTCTGGCCTCCCTCCTCACCCCAGCTCTCCCTTTTTACCTCAGATTTCAGGGTCTACTGCCAGCCCCTGTTTATCAATATTCTACCCCATCTTGCTATCAAAAATCAACATGAAAGTCTTCCTCATAAAGATAAATGACTGACATCATTTAAAAGCATGACTGTTTCTCAAGGATATTTGTAGCTGAACAGGGTGGCAGTGTCTCTAACAGACCAATGCCTCTTTACTCTTTTCTGCACCTTTTAATTCATGCTTTCTGTTTACCCCTTTATTTCTACACCCATACCTCCATCCTCTACTGCCTCCAAAACTGATTGCTGCTTCTTCAATTATTAATTAATCATATGAATCAAATTTTTTTGTCCTTGCTTTTTATCTCCTCTTTGGTTTCAACAGCTATCTGGTATCCCAGTGTCAGAACTGTTTCTTTTGTTTCCAGTCCCTAATACCTACCCATAGGTACCCCGGTATCCAGATTTTCTCTATCACTAGACAAACCTAAAGCCTTGAATCTGAGTTAGGATTTTCCAGCCACAATCTACATGCTTCCCTTTTTCTCCACTTCCATGTCTAACTGAACTTTTCTGTCTTAATTGGGCTTGCCAATAGCTTCTACTCTTCAAATTGAGTTGAATCCACTTTGAATTTATCTGAATCCTTGCATTTCCTGAATTCCATTACCATTCTGTCAAAGATTCTCAAATCAATATCCAAGACTCCACGTGCCCTAAACTATCTCTGAGTTTGCCATACCATCTTCTTCCTCAAAGAGTACCATCCTTATGAAGATGACTAAAGAAGGTCAACAAACCAAGCAGACCTACATCTCAGGAAAGCTTGGATTTGGGGGGGCTATGGGTCTTTTGCACAATTGGGTGGCAGGATCCCACCTGTCTGAGTGTTATGTCTTTTCCTCTATCCAATCTAAGACACCTCTGTCATTTGAGGAGACTCTTAAGCGGGGATTTACTGTGACTGCCACCTGGAAAGGTTGAGAGATTTAAGTGCTCCAACTCACAAAGAGGCAGCTCAAGAGAAATAAACATTGTGGCATTTAAGAAGCAAAAAGAGCATTTACTCTGGGTTGGATGTGTCACTGTGTATCACCACAGTGGACTGCCCTGTGCCCACTGTGAAGTCCCAGGTAATGAGCTGCACCCAGTAACAGAGCTGACTTTGAGTCCACAGATCTGCTCCTTTGGAGTCTGGTACTTGAGTTTCTCATATGTTATATGTAACTCCTTCCTCCTGCATTGCATGTAACAGCCTTCACGGTGTGGCCCACAGGATGGTCCATCTGCTATGGAGGGAACCCCAGTGAGCTCCCAGCCTGTAGGGCATGATTTTCATTGTGGATTATCATATCATAGTCTTCTGGCAAATTCAGAACCTTCCCACCATTCCAAGATGGTTAGTGTTCACTTAATTTCAGCTTAATATTTAGCCGACATTTTTGAAGCATGTGTTAAATTTGAAGCACTATGTTCAGTTACGTATATACAGAAAGAAGACAGACATGGATACTGTCCTCAAGAAATAACTTGACCTAGTGAGCTGGAGACGAGTGTATACATGTCTATAAATAGTGAAAAGTGAATTAAGTATTAAACTGCAAATAATAACCAAAACTCATGAGAACATAGATGAAGGAATGAGGAATTCTGATGGAGGAATAGGTGAAGAATGAGGAAATCTTTGTAGATGAGCTGGCATTTGAGTTTTGCCGTGAAGAGCAGATATGTCTAAATGGGCAGAGATGAGGAGAGAACAGAGACAGGAGAAGGATTAAAGGAGGAGGGAACAGAGTGAGAAAAAGGCTGTGATCGAACCAGGGGCTGAGACAAGTATGTGAAGTCTAGATGTTTGGGGTGGGAGGGGAGAGTGAGGTGAAGCATCAAAGGGAAATTGAATAGGCTTCAAGTTTAACAGTCAATAAATGCCAATAGCTGTGCAAAGCACAGGGTTAGCCCCTGACAAGGGAAGGAGGGATACAGAAGTTTTCCCTCTGTGGCCAGAAAGTAGAAGCCACACAAATCCAAAGGCTGCTTTCGGAGCTGTGAGTGGACCCAGAGCTGTCATGGCCGTGGGTTTGTTTTTTTTTTTTTTTTTAATTGCTTGAGTTCTCTTGATCGTCTCTTTCTCTTGGCATTCTGAGTGCTCACCCTCAGTCTTTTCTTCTTTTGTTAAACCCTGATGATGTGAACCATCTGATGACCCTTCCTAGTCTCCAGTTTTTGTCTATGTTGTTGACTCTGATCAGTTCTCTACCGAATAAACGACGACCTAATTCTTCTGTGCTCTGGCTGGCCCTGAGTGGAGTTTGTCTTCATATAAATGCAGACATATTTTGCCTCTGTAATTCTTGCTTCTCCTGCATGGTTTTCCCTCCAGGCACTTACTGTGTTGTTATGTAGGCACACAGATTCAACGCCTGGGATGGTTTTCAGTGTTATGGATGCACCAGGAAAAACACAACACAAAAACTGTCACAATCAAAAGCGTTCCGACTTCAATGAGCAGTGAAGTTGCATGAATTCCAACTTGTGGTTCCAAAGGATTTTCATAAGCCTCTTGATTTCCAAATGAGAAAATCATGATAAGCAGTTAATTAGCTCCTTAAGCAAAGGCGAGCCACCACCGACACTGCTGTGCACTCCAAGCTCTCAGGAGAGGGAGGCAAGCACCACATCCTGAAAAACATGCAGTGCAAGCATGAAATCAGAGTTCATATACATTCAAGTAATGTCCTTTGACTTTTCATTAAGCTGGACGTGTCCCAGTTACCCCTTGGGGACTTTCTTAATGTTATCATGGCAACATACAATTAAGTCAGATTACATTTTTTTATATGCAGGGAGAGGTGCTAAGATACCATTCTAAATTATTCATCAGTTCACTTTTCACAAAACAACCCCAGATATGACTTTAAGATGTGCAATATTAAAAAATAGCAGGTAATGTGATATTGCTAGATCATGTAAAGAAGCCTTTCTCCCTTTCCCCGGGGAGAACAAAAGACTTAATCGAGCTCCACACGTGTCGCTGTGCTTATCACAGCTTACCGTATTACTCTGATTTATGTGGCAGATTGTGAACTGGAGAATTAACCCAAGTTTCTTCCTCAGGGCTGGAATATTCTGATTTCAGCCTTACAGAGCCAGGGATAGCTTGGAAAGGAAGCTGAATCACTTTTTCTCTTTTTCTCCTCCTTCTCCCTCACCTTGTGTGTGTGTGTGTAGGTGTGTGTAAGTTTGACCCTCGGTTTTCATATCACAGTCACTAAGGAGTTATTAAGGAGACTGATGAAATAAAAGCACCTTTAGAAGGGTCTCATCCCCATGAGCCATAAAGCCCAACCCCTACCTTTGACTTTAGAAAAAGACGCCTGCTTCAAAGGAGAGAGACAGCATTAGGATGTTGAGTTACACAGGTGGAGGCTGGCCCTGGTGGGATAAGGTTTAGTGTGGAGAGACTCTTTTATGGGTCTCTTGTGCTTCTATACATCTTGCTTGATATGCCAGGATTGTGAGGCCTTGAACGCTCTTTATCTGGGCCATTTTTCAAGGTTTGTTTGCAGCAAGTAACCTTGAGGGATGAGGTAATGTCTCCTCCAAGATAGAGAGCTGGTTTTCTTGCACATTCTTATAAAAAGATGGGTTCTGAGGCTCAGTACTCCTCTCTTTTAATGCAGCCCACTTCCTATGCATCTATCTAGGTCCACCTGCGCTGCCCCTGAGGGAATGGAGGCTCTGTGATCTGTGCTGACCCTCTGGCCACTGCTTTTGTTGTGAGTAACAAAGGCTTTTGTCTCTGACTCAAGAAAGCCTTCATGAAATTGTGGCAAGTTAACTTGTTAGCTTGCAAGATAGTGTAATATCTCAGACCATTTGCAGACCCTGACAGTCAACGTGCAATGCTGTGGTTGCCTTTCCCTTCCCCTGTCTATTCTGAAGATATAGTTCTTCTTAATGGAATGTCCTGTTCTCCTGGTTACTGTCCTGTGTAGGCTACAGTCTGAATAGAAGCTTTCTTTCTTAAGATCTCAAGAAGTGTAGTCTATGTTTGCCCTCTAAGAAATAAAATGCCGCGCATAAATCCCGAATGTGCCAGGTCTCCTCTCTCCTGAATGTCCTTCATGAGTGCTGGCTCCTTTATCCCTTGTTGGCAGGGTAGACAGAATCTGATGTGTGGCTAATGATTGCTGCCTAGGTCTCACACACAGAATTTTTTGACACTATGCACTGGGGCGAAGTTGAGGTGTATTATTAAGTGTGCACTTTTGGGCCCTGTCCCCAAATTCAGACTCAGGTTATACCAGAAGCTGTGTCTTTGGAAGTTGCTTTGATGGTGGGGCACCAGACACTGATTTGTAGGCACTGCTGTGTTTTGATAGGTACATGTGGACACACATAAGGATGAGCTGATGAGCAATTGCAGCTCTCCCTTCTAGATCTTCTCTCCTGTCCAGCAGGAAATTGTCATGTTGTGCTTGTTTTGAGAAGGAATGTGGTTCCTCTTCAGCTGGTCATACCCCTTCTCCAGCTGCAATGCTTGCTATCATCATTATGTCCTACTTCTGAGGGGCCGGCCTGGTAAACACAGCTACAACTATTTCAACCATCACCAATTGCGGTTCTTCACGTGGTAATTGACTCCTATGTACTGGGTACCTTAAATCTATGCTCTTTAAAGTACACAGCAACCATGAGAAGTGGGTATCACACTGCTCACTTTATCCCAAGGAGTCAGGAACTAACTCAACAGGACTACATCGCTTCTGAGTACTAAAGCTAGGATTATAGCCCAGAGCTGTCTGAGTTCAAACCCTTTCCTTCTTGTGCTGGTGCCTCTCTAATCCTGCTTTCTTCATAAAGGCTCAGCAAGATGAGACGTGGTCTGTGAGATTCGTAAAGACTGTCATTCCATAGTTCAAACACCTCTGAAAAATCCATATCTCTTACAGAATATAGTCCAGTCTTCCTGCCTTTCAGTCGATTCCTCTTTCCACCTACATTATCTACTGTTTACCCACAAGCAGACCTTAAACCTTAGCCAAATGTAAATATTAATAATTCCCTGCAGTGTTATCAATTTTTCTCACTATGCTTTCGATCAGGCACCCTCAGCTTCAAATAGTCCATTTTTCTCTAAAAATCACCTAAAATCCTACCCATCTTTAAAGATCTTAAATCAAGTACAACCTCTGTGAAGCCATTCCTGATCTCAAAACTGAATGTGAACTTTCTTTTCGACATGGCAGTTCTGTGCTGTACTTTAAGGCCCTGGTTGCACACTGCTTTAGTGCACCCATCTCCTTGGAGATTGTGGGCTTCTGGAAAGACAGTTGTTCCAGAAGCCCGGAAATTCTTGCGCTTTGGATCCATATATGCGCCTGCCTACTAGGTCTCTCCCCTTAGGAACTCCACTGGGTGTCTTAACCTCAGTACAGCCAGAACTGAGCTCCTAACTCCCTCCCAAACTTGTGCCTCCTCTAGTGCTCCTCATTTCCGTGAAGGCTCTCCTACACCCGTTTGCTCAAGTCAGAAATACAGATGCCATCACTGAGCCCTTTTTCTCCATCAGTTGTCACATCCGGTCATTTAATTCTACTACATTTATTTCTTGAATACTTCTCAAATCTAAAACTTGATCTGTATTTTTATTGTAATTTCCCAAGTCCAAGTGGCCATCATTTGCTATCATGGCAGCCTTCCTTCTGTTCGACCTCCAGACTTTAGGTTTGCCTCATCTAAACTGATCCTCACTACCAGAGTCAGAGGGAGCCCTAAAAAAAAAAAAATGCAAATCTGACATGTCAGTCTCCTACTCAGAAAACTCTCCAGCTCAGAAATTGCCCTTAGAATAAAATCTAAACGAATGGTTTACATGCCTTTTCTTTGCGTGACTCTTTCATACCTGTCTAGCTGTATCTTTCAGAATTTCTCCCTTTTTCCCTTTATGCTTTGGCCATTCTAAACCCAATTCCGTTCTTCCGAAAAGCAGTGGTCATTCTCACATGTTTTCTTTTATCTCCATGATACGCTGCGTCTGCCCCTCCCCAGCATATACATTTTTGCCTGGCTACTCCTCTGCTGTATCTCAGTTTAGATATAACTTCTGAGAAACTTTCTCTGACCTCACGAAGACTGGGTTGGTGCTCTTCAATTCCTCTTTAACTCTCTCTACCCTTCCCATCACAGTAAAGTGTTAAGAGATTCTGCTTTAGTGTCCTGTCTACCTCACTGTACTGATTAGAACATATCCATTAAAACTGAATGTCCGTGGAATTTTTTCTGCATTTTGTTTGGGGATTCATATAGTTATGAACCTCCATGGAGCCTAGTGCATGGAAGGCATACTAAAAATTGTCCTTTTGCTTAGTTGAGAAGAAGACAGGCATTTCCAATCTAAAATGCTTGCACCTTGTCACACAGATTATTGGAGATATTCTCGAGTCTTTTAATTGCCATAGTTTTTTGTTTATTGTTGTTAAATTAATACTGTCTTGATGGCAAGCAAGGGTTAATAGCTATTTAAAAAAGACCCAGGGAAAGTAGGAAAGAACATGTCTATGTTCACGATGACATTAATTTATGAGGAAGGGTTGGAGGAACAAGCCAATCAAATACTGGATGCCAAATTACCATATATCATACAATTTACGAGGCAGTCAAAAGTGTTATTAAATTGGAGACCAGAACAACCTTCTTAATTCATCCTTATGGCAGTGATTGTAATGACTCTAAGAACCTGGTTTAACCTGAGTTCATTTTATGAAAGGTCTTTCATTTTTAAGCATTACATTTATTGAATTTAAAAGAAAGCTTGTCTTAAAATGTATACAGTTACTGCATAATAAAAATGCCTCAATAATAAATCCATATTCAATACCTCGGTCAACATCAGCATCCATGGGGGGCATGCGGTGGATTCTGGTTTTCAAAAATCTGGTATCAATGTGTTTTTCTCTTTATCTCTATAAAACAAAATAATTAATCTTCAGATTTCACTATAGTAATCTTGCCTCCCACCCCACCCCCCCGCCCCCGTTTTATGCTCCCAAGGCCTCAGTGTCTCTCACCAGAACCTAATTTTTCTATTCTGGTAACTCTGGAGGAGTCAGTCTGCTGGCCAGCAGTGAGCTCCTCCTTAATCATTATGCTTTGCAGGTGAAGCCAGCACCCATAAACCCAAGAGGAGCCCTGGTTAAGGATGAGGGTATGTTCTTATGACTGTTTTGGGTCTCACTGATCCTTGGCTTTGTGGACTCAAATGAAAACCACAAGTACAGCGTTGACTCCATTTGTGGTGTTGACTCCGAAGGTGCTGGGACAGTGTTGGATGCAGGAAGCTTGCATGGCTCCTTATCCCTGCCTGCAGCCCCCAGTTCTAAGCACAAAATGGATGTTCAATAGCTCTAGTGCATTGTTAAAAAAAACTTTTATTTAGTCAATTTTTCCATTTCTTGACTTTCATAATCCATTATTTTATGCTATCAGTTCAAGACTGATGCAGATAAGGACCCACCTCTGGTGCTTTTTCCCCTGGGGCTGCCCTGCCCAGGGCATTGCTGTACTTTGTTAAAGTCATGGGGGCAGGATGTGCTCTGCTAAATCTTATGTGTTCTGTGTGCTCTGACCTTGGGTTTTACAGCAGCTGGCTCCCTTGGTGGCTGCTGATCAGCCTGTGGTGGTAGAGTTTCTGTCACTGTGCTGGGGTGGCTCTTAGTATTCTGCAGAAGCTAGGCACCCTGGAGAACAAAGTAGCTCCTTTGAACAAAGTAGATCTCAGATGAGCCTCTTTCCTAAAAGCACATTTATAAGGGCTCTTAAAGTGGGGCCTGGGCTCTGAGAGGGCCTGGTACCAACTGGTTTAGATTTTGGCCATGTAATCTTGAAATGATTAAACACAGAGGGCCCAGCATGTGCGTCAGACCACACTTAATAATGGTCAGTACCCTTTCCTACCATTCTTTCACCCTGATTCTGGGTCCACTTTTATCCCTTTAGTGATGCTACCTGGCTTTTGGTTGGAGGGATGGGGGAAGCAAGGAATTAAAAAGAGTCTAAAATTGTGATGTCTGAGCTGACCTTGAAAAGTGAATGTGAATTATTTATACAAACAAGATTAGAAAGATGTTTTAGGGAGAAGCAACAACTTAAACCAAGACAAGGATAAGAAATAATAAGGAATACATGGAAAATTCCATGGAAGTCAGTGTGAGGCAGGAGTGGCTAGAATTGAGGGTAGAGAGTTATGGCTAAATTTTTGGGGACCTGCTAGATGGTGCTAAAGATGATAGACTTTGTTCTGAAGTTAATGAGGAGACATTGGAGCATTTTAAGTGGTGCTAGGTAATATGATCAGCTCTTCATTTCTGAAAGATCATTCACTGGCTGCAGTGTGGAGGATAGATTTGAAAGCAAGAGTCTGAGGAATTAGTTTAGGAAGCTGATGTAGAAAAGTTGTTAAGAGACACTGGGGCCTGAGCTAGAGCAGTGGGATGGAGAGGAAGAGATGCTGCTCCCGCTCCCCACAGAACTCCTCTACTCTGTAATTCTTCATTTCTACTGAGGTGCTTGTGATTCCGTTGCAAGCTGTCTCCCTCCCCACCCCTCACATCTTCAACGGCGACCGAAGCTTTGTGATAAAAGGTCAACCTCAATGTGGGCATGTCAGGAATCAACGAGTAGAGCAGCAGTTTCAGGAGAGCACAGGCCTTTTAGGGTCCCTAATGTCATACCATTTTGCTGGCTGCCCTGGTTGTATGTTCATAAGACCTTTCATGCTCTGATCCAGGGTGACTTTCAGGGACTGACCTGTGGGTGCTCTGTCTCTCTGCTTCACCCCGAGCTGCTCACCCAGCATGTCCAACATCTCCAGCCCGACTTACAGCACACAGAGAGGCATCAAGGGGCTGCTAGAATTTGGTCTAAGATGTTCCTTAAGCAGAATGGATGCCCAGTATTGTTCTCTGATTTCACTAGCAGGGGTTGGGGACCTTTTTAAAATTTGCTTGTCATGTAGCCACATGTTTCGAGCCATTACTTTGACTCTTCCTAATATTTTAGAATCTATGACCAGTGATTTCTTCTTATACCCAAATGTGAAAATATAAGACTATCCTTGCTAATGTCCAGCATGTGTTTGAAAATGTCCATCAACAGGGAGATGTCTATCTTTAATGGAAGAACTTCCTGCATTAGGATAATCTGTTTCTACTTACATTGTTAAAAAAATCTATGTCTTTATACTTTCCATACATTGAATTTTATTCTATTTTCTGAACCTACTATAACATGACCAAATTGAGGATATTCATTGTAAACCTTCATGTCTTGCAGAGTGTTCTACTTTTCAGGGTAAACATCTTCCATACCTGGGATTATTTCCCAAATTATGTGGTTTCTAATACCACTTCCATTTTCACTTTTCTTTGATACACTTCTCGTTTAGTGTGGGCCCACAGCTGACTCGAGGTAGAGCAATTAGCATTCTTATAAATAATTGGGTAAACCTGGTGGAGATCATTTGACGGTGATCTGAGGGCAAAGCTCTGAGGGAAGGAAGCACAGGATAAGAACAGGGGAGGCGTTAACATTCAGAAATCTCTCCCACTGCGGATAGGCTTCTGCAATGTAGCAGCGTAGGGAGAGAGCAGGTCCATGGTCAAATGCAGGCTGCCATCCCTCCGGCTTTGGAACTTGTTTGGTAAGGGGCAGTCAAATATAAAGCCTGATGGATGTGACTTGGGTTGCGCTATCATCCCTGAGCCAATCATTGTGACTTGAGGGATGGGCTATCGCATTGGGTGACACCTGTGTTGTCAGACTTTCCTGTAGGTGGGGAGTGGAGGAAGCACTGTGGTCAGGAGTAGGGGAGAGGCAATCCTCTAGAGGCAGAGGAGTGGCCTCCAGAAGAAGGGGGAAAGGATGTCTGGTAGTTAAAACCCAATGATGTTCTCTGCAGAGACTGAGGAAGAAACAGAGGTGGAGAGAATGACTGAAGGGATTGCAGCATAAACTTATTCTTAAACTTCACCGTTTAGCCAAAGTCACTGGAAGAGGCTGGTTTTAAATGCCGGAGGTCTGTGCCTCTAAAACTTTTACTCCCCTGCTTTGAGAATGGCATCCATACAGCACCAGGAAGTGTTTCTTGAGTCAGCTTGTGTAAAAGCAGGCCCCTGGGAGCCTGAGGTTTTGTCCAGGTTAGGCAATGGGGCATTCCGGCTCCGTCTGCCATTGCCCAGATGATTCCCGTTCTCCCCCCTTGAGTTATGGAATCACAGTGTAAAGATTATGTCAACAGGCTTCTGAGATGATGCTCAGCACATATTTGTAGACAGAAGCTGAGAAGAGAGGCCATGATCTGGTCCTGGCTCTGGGACCCTGGATTTTCACCCACTCTGAAAAATTCTCCTTGACTTCAGTTCACCTTAACACACCTAAAATTTGACCTTATAATTCAATGAATAGCCAATTAAAGACAATCTTAATAAGCATTTGCTGCCCAAATATCACCCTTATGTGGATGTTTTGAAAAGTTGTTTCAGCCTCTTTAAGCTTAACGCCTGCCTGTACTTTATCGTAATGATTCTCTCAACACCTCAGCTCTCCAGAGCATTTGTACATTGTAAGTACCTTCTGTTTGCTGCTTAAGCTATTTATTAATCACATTCTTTCCTGTTCAGCCCCAACCAGGGGAAATGACAATTTCCAGCATTTCTCATTTACCTACTATAAATTGGCCCAATAATTATATGATCTTATAGACTATTCCTTGGGGTGTTTCACCCACTCCAGCATTGTAATTGGTTTGCTAAAAAGGAAAAAGGAAAAAAAAAAAAAAAAAAGAAACCTGGGTCCTTATGCTGTGCTCTGGGGTTTTGTTGGATCCCAAGTTTTCTCTTAAATGGTTAAAGGAGTTTTAGGTGTATATCATCATTGCAGCAGTCACATTTAATGAACACATAAATGCTCACTGCAGTTTTAGTGAGAATATCCCATTTTTGACATTTATAAACCTGGAAATGGAGGCTCTTTCTCTGTCTTCCCACGCAGGGTAGGCTGTGGGATTGAAAATCTAAATTGGATGCCGTAACCATTCACTAAAGATTGGAAAATGTTCCCCTCACAATCAGGGCACATGAGCATCATTTATTTTGTCTTTCTAGAAATTCCTCCGAGGTGGCTTGATGTTTGCCCGATATCCCTGCCTCCTCCACAGAAGGAGAAGCCATTTTTTAAGCTTCATCATTTGGGGTGTTGAGGGAACACAGTGTCCTTATGAGATGCCGGAGGCTGAGTTTCAGGGACACGTGGAAGCAGAGCAGGGGAGGAGAGTGTGGGTGTAAAACTGTATCAAGCAGGTGATTCCCTGGTTTATGTCCTGGAGTGGTCCTTACCTCTGAGGATTCCACAAACTGGCACACTGTGCCCGTTGTCTTTGGGACCTGGATTTTATATCATTGGGCTATTTTTGGAAAAGCAAAATTACAAGTTGGAGATGGTACTATGTGAGATGGTTAAGGAAGCCTTCCGCTTGTCTCATGAACATTTCCAGCTTCCTTCAAGACTCAGTTCAGGTTTTGTGCTGTCCTGAAAGTCATTTCTGAACTGCAGGCTGAATTAGTGACCCAGATCTAAGCTTCAGCACCGTATGCCTCCTAACACTTATGTCATTGCATTAAATGATCTGCTCATGTCTGACTTCCTTCCCAAGGCAGGGACTCTGTCTTGTTACCCTGCGCGTCCCTGACACACAGTATGGGGCCTAATGCCATAATACATGGGCAAGTAATAAGCCTAGTGCTTATCACATGACTGTGGAATCTGACATGGGCTCAGGGCGTAGTATCCAGGGGAGCCCTCTCATCAGGAACACAATAAAGTTTTCATAGTCATAGACTACATGGGGCAGAAGGTGAAGGATTGTTTCAAGTGATATTTTCCTTCTGGGGTTTTGATAAGGAATGCAAAAAAGAGGGAGCTGCTATTTTGGGGCATGGGCTCAGCCTGCTGCATTTGGTCAGGGGGCAGCCATAGCGCCAGCAGGGGTGTGCACTGGGTTTATGGAAGCAGAAAGGTCTCCTGGATGGGGTAAGAGGAAGGCAGATTGGTGCCAGGGGTCCTAGGCGAAGCCTCCCTCCTCAGCAGTGAGAGAGCTGTTGCTCACAGGTGACATTGGTGGCCGATTTGTAATCCGCGGGAGCTCTGCTGCCTCCCCAGGTTATTTGGGGGCATCCCTTTAATCTTACTGTTGGAATGGGTTTCTTAGAGAGACAGCCCCATAGGCATTGCCTCCTGTATTCGATCTTGTGGTCTCCTGGACATTGCTATACATGTGGAGAGATGGGTAACTGGCTGACCCTCTAAGGCCCCAATGCCGGGGTTAGAATGTCGTCTTTTCCTTAAAGTTGCCTCTGTAATTAGCCTCATCTATTAAATGTACTGTGTCATCCTTCACTGCCATGCACTTAATTATGCATTGTGGAAGGGTTTAAATAACAACTTTTACTTCTAAAAACCTTCTCCCAGTCCTCCAGCATTACTAATAGAAATCCCAAAGAGTAAAGCCTGTATTAAAATAGAAAATAAAAAATGCATAAACTGCACCAAGCCAATGTGATGAAAATCTTGCCAAAAACATAAAAAGCATATGCATAATATTTTATTAAACTTAAGAAACACACATAAATTCCTCTGTGGTATCCAACTATATTAGTAATAAACATACTGTAAAACTCAGTTACTCAACCGTTATAAAAGACAGCACAGACCAAGAAAATACTGCCATTTTAAAGGGCACATTTCAAAATGAGAGAAAAAAGACATTTACCATGTAATTGCAACTGGGAAAATGACAGTGATATACTCAACAGCCACGAGTCATTTCTGGGCAGCTCCAGACCTAATGGCAACAGTGGGTGCTGTCTTACTCAGAATTTTCTAGAGAAACAGAACCAGTGATCTACATTTACATCTATATCCCCCATCTGTGTATCTATATCTAAGTCTCATTGTATATGTATATAAATGTATATAGATTATATGTGTGTATATATATTAGAAATTATATACAGCATATGGTTAGTTAGTAAGTAAGTAAATAAGTAAATAAGTAAATAAGTAAATAAGTAAATAAATAAATAAATAAATAAATAAAGGAATTGGCTCACGTGATTGTGGAGGCTGAGAAGTCCCAAGACTGCAGTTGGCAAGCTGGAGACCTAGGAGAGCCAATGGTGTAAGTTCTAGTCCAAGTCTGAGTCCGAGTTTGAAGTCAGGAGGAGACTGATGTGCTGACTTGACGACAGTCAGGCAGAGAGAAAATTCTCTAGATGACTTAGGTGACAAAATGGCATTTGTATAACAGAACTCTGCTAGGATGGAGTAAAGGGAACCAGAAAACCAGCAACTGTATTCTCATGAATCAGGGCATGTTTCTTGAACTTGGGTGCCCATAGCCCTGGGGATATGCAAAGATACAGAACAAACATGGCATCTTTTTGAAGCACCAATTCTGTCTAATATTTTGGGGAAAATGACCTTATATTAATCAAACAGATGCTTCACTGAGAAGAACACAGAATTCACAACAGTTAGAAAAATTCCACCATGTGAGTCCAAGGAAATTCCACACTCAGTATCACCTGCTATGGGTTATAGCCCCTTGCCTTGGGGTATGTGAATACCCTCTTCTGTAATTAAAGAGATTTAGTTGGAAAAGTTTGAGAGCTCTGGCAAAGACCATTTGCAGGTAAGAGGCTTGGTTTCTAGACTGAAACATGTTGTTGATTCGCTGTATGACTCTGAGCAATATATCTGTTCTCTCTTTACCTTGCACCTCACCTATAAAGCTGAAATAAAGCTTTATTTGTCTGATCTCTGGAACATCTTGGCGTTCTTGGCCCTTTGATTTTCATGGGGCTTAAGAGGAGGGAAGAACTCTCAGAGCATTTGGGATGTGGTCCATTTTCTGCTCCATTCAAACAAGTGTTTTGATTGTCCTCTTTGGAATCCCCCAAAAGAAGCAGGAACTCACTGCTGATGCAGAGTACTTCCCTATCTCCCTCGTCATGATATACACATTTCTGTCTCATTGGGAAAGAGTGATGGCAACCACCTAGCAGGTGACAAGCTCCAGTCAACCTAGTGGGGGTAGCTGTGGAACACACACCTTATTAAACATAGCCCATGACAGATTGAAGTGCTGTGAACACTTGCTAAATGGTTTGGCAAAGGCACAGATTCTTTTGCCAAGGAAAGTCTAGAAACTAAAAATCTCAAATCCATTATAGAGCAGCTTTATACTGAAGACTTAGCTGCTTTGCAGATTTCTAAAAAGTAATATGCTACTGACAGGTTTTTTTTTGTTTGTTTGTTTGTTTGTTTTTTAGATATTTGCACAGAAAATGGATCCTTTTTGTGATTCCAAGTCATTTTTGTTTTGGGGAAATCACATGTGAGTGTAAATTCAGTAAAATGTAGGAAAAAAATATTTGGGCTCTTTGGGATAATCTATTTGTGAATGCAGCTGGCAGTTTGCCCATGAGTTGTTGAACTGTGGGAGAACCCACAGGAGGGATCGGCTCTGTAGACTTTTGTTTGTAGGGAAGAAAAAGATGGGATACTGACTTTCCATCTGTAGCTGTGCCAATGTCTTTTCCCCTAAGGTGGTGAAGTGAAGGTCCCATCTTTCCTTCCCCAAGAGCTCAACATTCTCTGCACTGCTGTATTCTAGGCCAAGTCGTTATATACTTCTGGTCCCAACTCCAGGCATTGTCATCAGTGACCCAGGTACACTGGGTCTTTGCCTTGACTGAAACCCTCTGCATTTACTCACTTGTATATTCAGTAAATATGTTTGAGCACATACCATGGATTTTGAAAACCTAACTCTTCCCTTTTACTCCTTTTTAACATACCTACAGGTGTCTAGTGGTCTTAGAACTAGGAAGTGTTCAGTTTCCTGAGACCCTACTGCACGTCACCCCATGACACCCAGTACTTCTGCTATAATAGCAGTTACACTGCATTGTAGCTTCTTATTTGATTCTGTCACCCCTGCTAGACAGGAAGCTCTATGAGGGCAACGATGGTATCTCCCTTCTTCATTGTTGTATCCCTAAAGCTTACACACATGTCTGTGTACCTAAAAAGCACCCAACAAATACTTACTGATTAAAAAAATACTTTATTGCCTTTGACTTCCTGATCGATTCCAGCAGAGGTAAAGCAGGGTTCTCCAATGATACTCATCCCTTGTTTCTTGACTCCCCAGTATGCTTTAGACTCAGTGTAATTCAGAGGCTGGAGTCTAGTTAGACCCACTGAGAATGTATGTGTATTTGGCTACTACCAGGGAACTAATTTCAGGGAACTAATTTCACTTCAAATGATAGTGAGACAGAAAGCAAATATAACTTAGAACTGTGTTGTTTTGAGCCTCAGTAAATAACAATCCAAAGGCTTTAATATTTTAGTAAAATAGCATCATTTCCAAGAAAGTTGGAGCCATTAATCAAATTCTAGAGTAAAAGCCAAATATTTTTTGCTGTTTCTTTTTCATTTCCACACTTTTCATTCAGATGATAGTAGATTTGGTAGGATGAGAAAGAATAATAAATACACAAAACAACAATTTTGTTCTAATGAATTCTTACTTAAGCCCGTAGTTTATTCCAGAATGATATGGTACCATCATCTTCCTGTGGAATATGGAAATGTATAGTCAAAGCAACCAACTTTGCCTTTAGCAAATTCTTGTGGCCTCATGAAAACATAAATAATGCAGTTTAAACTGTTTTGTCTATAAATACAGAATTGTTAGAAGCAAAATATATGGCATATACATTTTAATGGGTGATTCACTGACAATTGTGATTGTTTGAAAATGTAGCTGAATTTGGGGAAATAATGAAAACTGTAGGACTTGAGAAAAAATTTGTGAACCATATAGCACTTGTATAATGATTATTGAAATGCTTCCTCTTTTTCTCTATGCACAAGGCCTAATGGATGCAAAGTTGAATAGACAGTTTCTTCCCTTAAAGACCATTGTCTCAGTGGGAGACAAACATATAAACTTGGAATTACAGAGCCCTGTGCTCTGAGAAAGTTTTAGGCAGAATATTGAGGGAGCACAAAAGAGAGAACTAACTAGACTCATATGAGACCTGACATCTAAGCCAAATCTTCAAAGCTGAGTTGGAAGTCTGCAGGTAGAAAGGAGGGGACAGTGTACTTTTAAGTAGAAAGCAAAAAATATGCAGACGTTAAGATATCAAAGAGCTTGGTGTATTGAGGAATGTTTAGGAGTGTGTTGTGGCTAAAGAGGAGCAGTGATCTCATGAAAATATGAACAATGCAGTTTACGAGAGGGATAGAAGATGAAGTGAGAAAGATGGTTTGCTGTGAGCTATGAAGGAGCCTGGGTGCCAGGGTCAGGGTTGAAGTGCACAGACAATAAGAGCAAAGGGAGAATTGGGAGAATATTATATGGAGATAGCAATGCTAAGACATTGCCATTCCAACTCACATAACAAGACCTTTTATAATGCTAAATTAAAGTAGCATTTGTGAAAGACAAGGGCCAGTTATCCTAATTAGGGGCCAGGAAAGGCTTTCTGAAGGAGTCTGTACCTGAAGCATAAACAGAAAGAGCCAGGGGAAACAAGAAGGGAATAAACTATTCCAGGAAGAAGGACCATCTTGTAGAAAGTGATGAATTAGGGAGGAGAAAAGGGGGGGAACAGGGGGGGAGGAGAGGGAAAGTAAAGAATGAGAAAAGGGAAGGGAAGGGAAGGGAGGGAAGGAGAGGAGAGGGGAGGAGAGAGAAGGATATGGGAGGGGAGGAGGGGAGAGGAGGAGAGGAGATATATTTCCAGAACTGAAAGTCCTTGAGTATGGGTGTAGGATGGAAGCAGAAGTTAGTGAAGGGGAGTTGGAGGAGAGGACTTTAGAGATGAAAGCAGTGGCCACACCAAGCAGGTCCTTGTAAGCAATCTCAGTATAGGGGAACCTCTGAAATATTGAAAACAGGGCGATGATGTGATCAGGTTTGCAGTTAAGGAAGGTTACTCTAGAGAATTGATTGGAGAATCTTTGGGATCAATTAGTTAGCTGTTTCAGTAGTTTAGAAAAAAGGCGATGATAGTCCAAATTAGGATATTTATTGGCAAGAGAGTTGAAAATATTGTCAAGAAAGAAACTAAATGAGGCCAGTGGAGTTTAAACTCTTTAAGAAAGAAAGTGAAGAGGAGAAGGAGACCATATCGACTTAGAGGTGCTGGTGTGAAAGGACTGAAAAGCTCCATGGGATTGAAGATTGGTTGTGGGAAGTGTGGGAGGGATCACTTGTAAGAATGTGGTTCTCAGAAGGCAGTGTCTAATTTATTTTTCATTTTACAAGTGGAATGGTTGTTGGCAATAATAAACTGCCCATGATGTAGAATGGGGAAGAGAAATGGAGGAAGCCAGTGGAGGGGACACAGACTGAGTGAGTGCACTGCTGGAAGGCCACCACTTGGGCCTGGGAGAGTTCTAGGTAGAGGTGAGAACTGCGGGCCAGCTGCTACAGCCTCTGTTGACTGAGGCATGACGTGGGAGTGGATGGATGATGATGATGAGGGGCATAAAGTGGTCCATAAACAGAATGACACAAATCTAAAAGGAGCAGAGGGCTTTTGCAAGAAAACAGTGGAGAAATAGTCCAGAAATAGAATTGAGCAGTTAGCAGAGGATGTGCAAGAATGCTTCGTCTCAAATTGAGAGGGAAGCAGAAGTGATTCCTCAGGAGAAAGCCACATTTTACATAAGGCAAGAGGGGAAAGGAGCTGTTGTTGGAAAGACCTAGACCATGTGGAGCTGGACTGGGGTCTGGAGAATGCAGATTTAGGAAAGAAAGGGGTAGCTGCAGACTGAGTGGGTGACTGAATTTAATGTGGATAGGAGGCATGTGGGTTTTGATGGCTGTAAGGTTTCTAAAACTGCTGGAAGGAGAGGGTTGCTCAAGCTTTTAGAGAGGATTAGCCATGCATACTTTTATTAAATGTGAAAATAAGAGGCTACCAGTTCCCCTAAGTGGATTTTGTGCATAGAACTGGAGCCATAGCTTTGTGGTGCTGCCAGTTGGCCTTATATCTGAACAAAGATCAAGCGTACAAAGCCATAGAGCATCTGTGGAGATCTGTATCCTGGGCACAAGCTGTTGGTTGCATTACTGGCCACTCAAATTGGTGTATAATGATCGTATATCTAGATAGGATGTTGCAGTGGCCAAAAAAATTCACCCTGAAAAGACTTTAATCTCCAAATCTTTTCAGAGACTTCCTCAGTAAAGACACATTTTCTCTTTTCGTGTGTTTAAAGGAATAAGCTCTAACCTTGAGGGAAGACAGAATCAAAGATCTGGCAACATTTATCATAAATAATGAATGAAAAAACATTGAAAAATTAATTGGGAAAAATTAGATATCAGTGTAGTACTTGTGCAGATTGGCTCCTGGGAGTTGTAGTAGCTTTGCCTCACTGATGAGCTGTCTCTAGGAGATTCTCCTCCCATGGCACCCTCTGGGCACTGCTTGGGTTCCTCCTCCCTGGGTAGCTCCTTCTGTTTTCCTCCTCTGGCCCCTAAGTGAGTGTTCCCCAATACTCAACTCTCAAGCTTGTGGACCCTTTCAAACATTTGTCTTTCAGGCTTTCATTATTTTTTTCCAAAGCTATATGGCCCATTCCTTTCTCTGACCTAGAATCTAGATTCTTACAACTAGAGAAATACCTATAGAACACCTTTCCTAAAATGTACAATTATTGTCATCTCAGCAAACTCATTTGGAATCTCATCTCATTATCTGTCTTCCCAAACTCTCATTCTCTCTCAGAGGTGACCTTATCATGCTGGACATTCCAGGCCCCAAATCTTTCTCTATCTCTTTCAGACTGTTTCTAGATCATGCCAGTTCTTTTCTTTGCAATTCTTTTTTTGTTTTACTGTTTTCACTCTTTCTCTTTTGATTCCATTGCCATGTGACTGGTCCCTAATTCCTTTTCCTCACACCGTCAAATCTATCCTGCTCACAAAGCCAGTCTTGTCAAAGCACTGATTTATTTTGTCCCTACTCTATAGAAAAAAAAAATCCATGGAATAGTCTCCATATCTCTCTCTCCTGTCTCAATCCTATATTCTAAGGCCCAGCTCCAATTCCATCTCCTCTGGGAAGCAACAATTTCCACACAGAACTCCATCTCTTCATCTTGGCATCTGCTTCCAAAGAATCCAACCTGTGAAAATTGATACTGAGAGTGGTCCAGGAAAGCAGATGATATGATGCGGTTTTAGATCACTAGCCTTCAGGTTGCAATAGACCCAAATCTCTGGTGCACAGATAGCCCTTGGCCAAACGTATCAGTCCGCTTGTTAAAAATTTCACTGTGGTGAAGTGAAATGGTGAACTGGTGGAAGGAAATGTACTAGCATGCAGGATGTAATAGACTTTTGAGATCAATGTATGAGATCAGTAAATAGTGTCTATTAAGATGATAGGATTAGATGGCTTTTGCTAAATAATACTGATGCTGTACAGAAAGATAATGATCAGCTGAAGGTGAGTAAAGGCAGTAGAAAGCCAAGTATGAAAGCCAGAGGGCATCTTTGGTTATATACAAAGAAGATCGTATTTTCAAAACTAAGAACTGAGCTAGAACTTCATAGTGATAGTGGTTGAACTTCAAAGACTGTTAAATGCCCAACCATGGCAAGTCTGTTATATTAAAGTTCACCCAGAACCAACATTATTGCCTGAAGAGGTGGCTAAGCCTCTAAGAAGGACCATGTAGCACCATGGCATATGTGCACAGTAATGGTTTCCCGAGACCTTCTCCAAAGAGAGCTGAGATCACTTACATGGATAACCATACTCTGGGGAAAGAGGAACATCAAGACATTCCAAGGACTGCTGCACACAGGATTTGAGTTGATATTGATTTCCAGAGACCCAAATCATATGGTCCTCCTGTTAGAAAAGGGGCATGTGGGGTCCTGGACATGATCTGGTATTCATTTTCCCATCCTCAGGTACACAATTGGTTTGACATACTCGGCAGTAGGTGCAACCACCATATTGATTCAGTAGTCTGTGGAGTCAAAGCTGCTATAGAGAAAATCTCTGACCTGTCCCTTAACCTTTGTTCCCCTCCAGCCAAGATAGTGAATCAGACCAATTATGCATTCTGGATGGGATGATTGAGATTAGTGTCATACTTAAAGCATCTGAGGGATGCAGGTGGTGGCCCTCATCATATTTCCATTTAATTCATGAGTCCAGTCCTTACAAAAACTGTATGAAACTTGGAGAATGAAGGGAGACTACTACAAGCTGAACAAAGCAGTAGCCCCAATCACAGCTGCCTTGCCAGGTGTGTTATCTTTGGTAAAGCAGGTTAATGTAGACTTAGGTACATAGTATGCAACCACTGATTTGGTGACAGGCTCTTTTCTGTCACTGTCACAAGGAAGGACCAGAAACAGCTCACAATTCACATCGTATGGAATGGATAACTGTGTATATTTACAATTTTGCTCCAGGGCTGTGCTAACTTTCCTACTCTTTGTTATAATATAGGCTGAGGAACTCTGGACCAGAGCTGTCCAATATAAATAACATGTGAGTTGCACATATAATTTATATTTTCTAACAGCCACATTAAAAAAGTAAAAGGAAACAGATGAATTAATTTTAATAATTTATTTTATTTAATCCCAAGATTTCCAAAATATTATCATTCTAACATGCGATCAATATAAAAATTATTAGATTTATTTGTAAAAAGTTATCTGTACTTTTGATGTGTTTTATGTTTTGTTATTTTTTTGTTTGTTTGGGGGGAAGTAATTAGGTTTATTTATTTATTTTGATGGAGATACTGGGGATTGAACCCAGGACCTTGTGCATGTTAGGTACAGACTCTACCACTCAGCTATACCCTCCTCCTTTAATGTGTTTTATACTTACCGCATATCTTAATTCAGATGTTAAATTTTCATGGGATAATCTCGATCTCATAAAATTTATAGTTGAAAACACAGATTCACATGCACAAGTTGTTGCAAACATACTTAAAACTTAGCCAATAACTGAATCAACTATCAAAAAAATTTTTCCTTTAATATTTGTATCCACGTTAATAACACTGGTTTATCTTTTTTAAAGAATTGAGTTGACTTTGAAGCAAATGTGCATCAGCTTTAAAACTATGATTATTAAAATGAAGTAAATTCATTATTTGTCAACTCATTATTATTAAAACTTAATCCAAAAGGATAGTACATAAATTGAAAAGCAACTCTAAGTTTATTAAGGTCAAAAAGTGTTCTTCAAAGTTTTTTATAGTTTTTTTTAAACTATTTAATAACATTGTCAAGTACAATTAAAATAATCATATTGATGATGTTGAAAAATATATAAAATAATTTTTATTGATTTATATTACAAAAGTTTTCAGTTTCAACACAAATTTGCATACAAGTACAGCTGGGTCATAAATAAACTTTTCCTTTCCTCACTGCTTCAAAGTTAGTTTACTCATATGCAGTGTGAAATCAATGAGAAAATACATGCATTACATTTTTTTTACCTTTGATTATTATATATTTGGCAAGCACTCTTTTTGTCTTAAGGAGTTTATAGTTTATTAGTATTGACATTTATAGCTCAGGAAATCTTTCTATAACTCTTCCATGACTTAACCAATGAGTATAAGATCATTAAATTTGTCTTCCATTTTTTCTCAGAAGTTTAACAAACTAATGTGGATTTTGGTACATATATGCTGCATAATTTTAACAACTATGTCAGTGGTACTTTTGCTAGAGTTTGCTTCAGAAAACTAAACACAAATATTTTCAGTATGTATCATACAGTGGGATAAATCTACAGGGAAATATCAATGTCTTATTTTAAAATTTCAGTAAATTCCAATTTTTTCCTTTTTCTTTTTTTATATTGAAGGTTAGTTGATGTACAATGTTGTATTAGTTTCTGGTGTACATAGTGCTTTAGTTACACACACAAATATATAGAGTTTTTCATTATAGGTTATTATAAGATACTGAATACATATTTCCCTGTGCTATACAGTAGGACCTTGTTGTTTATCTATTTTATATACAGTATTTAGTACTACAAGCCATATCACTAATTTATCCCTCCTCCTCCCATTCCCCTTTGGTAACTATAAGTTTGTTTTATATGTTTGTGAGTCTCTTTCTGTTTTGCAAATAAGTTCATTTGTGTCATTTTTTAAGATTCCACATATAAATGATGTCATAAGATATTTGTCTTTCTCTGTCTGACTTAGTCACTTAGTATGATAATCTCTAGGTCCATCCATGTTGCTGCAAATGGCATTATTTTATTCATTTTTATGGCTGAGTTTTATTCCATTGTATGTGGATACCACATCTTCTTTTTCTAATCATCTGTCGATGAACATTTAAGTTACTTCCATGTCTTTGTTGTTGTAAATAATGCTGCTATGAACATTGACTGCATGTATCTTTTTGAATTAGAGATTTTATCTTTTCAGGATATATGCCCAGGAGTGGGATTGCTGGATCATATGATAAATGGATTTTTAGTTTTTTAAGGAAGCTCTATACTGTTTTACATAGTGGCTGCAACAAATTACATTCCCACCAATAGTATAGGAGTGTTTCCTTTTCTCCACACCCTCTCCAGCATTTATTGTTTGTGGGCTTTTTAATGATGGCCATTCTGACCGGAGTGAAATGACACCTAATTGTAGTTTTGACTTAACATAGTTGAAGCACCATTCATTCACAGGAGCTTTGAAACTAATTTTTCATATCAAGATAAAACTTTTCTTTGAGAGAGGTAGAACATTAAAAAATGCCTATGTCATGAGTCTGCTATTTCAGTTTTCAAATTGGTGTATGTTTAAAAATTTGAAAGGCAAATTGAGGCACAGGCAAGTACCAGAGCAGTTTGCCCATGCCCTGTGACATCCACCACTGCTGCATTAGTGACTCTCCCTCAGCTCAGGCCTGTGGCAGTGTAGGAGTCCCATACAGTTGAAGAAGGGACAAAAAGACTGACCTTGGTTTGAAAATGGGCCAACTCGTCTTGTGAGTAGAAGCTAAAAACAGGCAGCAGCAACACTGTAGCCTCAGGGTGGCCTTGAAAGATAGCAGTGAGGGAAAATTCTCCCAGTTCTAAGAGTTTTGGATAATACATTTGGCTGTCCATTTTGTATGAAAGAGAAATGGTTCCAAGGTTTAATGTGTATGGGCTCATGGGCAGTGGTGAATAGAAACAGATGGAAAGGTTAGGAACAAAGAAGTCTGGGTTAATGACATATGGATGGACAAATGGGAGTCGTCATGATGTGTGAAGATTTTTATAGTGCACGTTAATACCCACCAGAGAGCGTCCGTAACAGAAGAGACACTAGACAACCAAGCGGGCAAACTTAGCCACTCGATGCCAGCCAGCCTCTGTCATCAGCCACCTGAATATTGGCATGATGGACACATGAACAGAGTGGCTGCTGTGGCGGAGATGGAGGATACACAGGGGTTCAACAGCATGAATTCTGACTTTCCAAGATTAATCTATCTATTGCCCCTGCCAACTGTCCATTCTGCCAGCAACAGAGACCAATCCCAAGCATCCAGATGAGCAGCATTCCTTGAAAATATCAAGTGGTCATTTGATAGCGATATGACAACATTGGGCCCCTGTCATCCTAAGAGGCTAGTTCACTTCCACAGGAATAGGCACGTGTAACTTATTTAGTATACCCTTTTTGCCTGCAGGGCTTCAGCCAGCACCACTGCTTATGGGTTTGTGTAGTCTTAGATCATGGAGAGAGGGAGAGGCAGAGAGAGAGAGAAAGATAAATATTGAAAGTCCTGCATTCCCAGAATTGAAAGGAGTTCAAATGAGTGCCTGGGGAACCCGAGGAGTTGGCAAAAGGGAACTGGGAGATGAAATTGGAGAGGTCCTTAAGGAGTAAGTCATGAAAAGCCTTTGTAAGCCATACTAAGAAGTTTGGGCCATATGGATATGGGTAACCAACAAAAGGTTTTAACAAGGCAAGTGACATGATCAGATTGACCATGAACTTCTTATTATCTTGGACTTCACTTCCTACCTTATTTGTTGAGAAGAGGAGGAATGTGAGGTTCTGAACTGAGTGTGTGAGCCAGGCCTTTGTCCTGTTTATCATAGGAGAAAGCCCGCTCATTTTTACAATAATACAATTGCCAAGATTATATTTTTTTCAAGTGACAAAAACATACAAATGGGGTAGGGGGGTATTTGCCTGCTCATATTTGTGAAAACTGAAAAGAGAATATAGAAATGCTCAAAGAGCATGTTTGAATACATCTCTTTGTAAAACATGACAGAAAGGAGTGATTATTTAAATTGGACAGGACTGCATTCCTGGCTTGGTGGCAATGCCTTTTGTCTGAACTCTCTTACTAGAAAAATGTCACAAAGGATAAAAAATGAGTCCAATAAGTTTTATTCAATTTTAGAGTCTATTATATATTCTGTTTTACACAAAGCATATAATTTTAAATTTCATAGATAGGCACACCGAACATGCACTCGGTAGATATACAGCTATTTGTATGGGTGAAATGGAAACCCTCCAGGGAGGGTACATTAATAATTCCTTACTTGTAAGACAGAACAGCCATCTCACATTCCAAACGAAGCCCAGCCAGCACAAAAATGATTCATGGTCATTTATAAAAACTGATTACCAATCACCAGATCTTAAAGCCATGGCAACCTTTATTTTTCAATCTCATAAACAATAAAGCTCCCTTTTGTTTAACACATGAGGGACTTCTTTCCTATGGAGGAGTTAGTAAACGCAAAAGCTAATTTTCCATGTCTGACAGCCTGCATGAAAGCTTATGAATACATATATGATAAATATGTATTTCAGTAGAAAGAAAATATTAATGTATATATATTTATGTAGAGTTTTCTTTCACTGGGCTGTTGATCTAACAGGGGAAAAGATCCAGAAGCTGACTGCTTTGTTTTAGTACCCCAAAAGCAAAAATTTTCCAAAATATTCACTTTGTTAATCCTAGATAAAATCCTTATTTAGCTTAAATAGTTCTTCTGAACAATATATTAAAATAATAGTTTCTATATTTCATAGTGGAAAATAAGAGATTATCATAATTCCTGATTTGTAGCTTAATCCCAATGGTTGGTAAAGACATTAGACAAATCATTCATTAATTTTCGATCACCTAGAAGTCCCAAGACTCAGGTAGAACCAGCATGACTCTAACTAACAGGTCCTTCTGGGGCTCCTTTCCCCTGTGTCAGTGGTTGAGCGACAGGCCAGGGAGATGAGAGAAAGTAACAACGTCATTTGTCTACTTGACCTTCACTTGTTCTGTCAGTGTCTGTTGTGTGTGTCATTGAGACAGTAACTTCTCCAAGGTCACCTTGAAAGCCTGGAAGTACGTTCATCCATCATGTAGTCAGAAGTGCCTGTGACGGGGGGCAAAGCCCAACGGTCAGTAAAGAGACAAGACAGATGGTGGGAAGGCAAATCTACGCTGATGTCCCATGCTTGCTCTTGCATTTGGAAGAGTTCCTTAAAACATTTTAATTCAGAGTGAGCTGAAGAAGTCTGAAGAATAATTAGTCCTAAGTCATATGATATTTGGGGTCATGTTTAAGGGTAACGTGATCAGAGCTGAGCAACAGTTGAAATCTTATTGACAGAAGTCCACTGGTATCTTTGGTCTCCATATCATGAGTAAGTAATTGTGCTTTTAGGCCACTTGGCTTTTCCTACTCAAACTCTTGAGTCCCAATTTGGAGCACTAGCCCTGGACTTAGTCCTTCTAGAACCTTAGGACTTTCATGTCTGGATCTTCATTAAAGGAATTAACTCCCTTTCTTCCTTGTCCTTTGGCCAAGCTCTGTGCATTGAAGTGCTCTGGGCTTAAGCCCCCTTACTCTCTGTAATATAATTTCATCTATTCTTGTTGCAGATCTTGACTAGTGGTGTTATGAATGGTACACTGACTATCTTAGTCAAAAATGGCTAGGTTCCTGCCTTCTTGCCTGCTTGCAGTAGGATTTCCTAGTTCAGTTTGAAAGGAGGTTTATTTGTGGGGGTAAAGGTAGTTCAAAAATTCAGTCCAGTTCTGGCCATAAGAACAATCTTCAGTTCTTATTCTGCACCAACTATATAATCCCTCCTGGTCTGTTCTAAGCTGTGTAAGCAGATAATTTCCAGTTTTTCAATGGCATTTTTAATAGTTGCCTTCTGGAATTCAGCTTTCAAGGGATTTCCTGATAAGAGCTATGTAATCAGGATGGAATCTCTTATTAAAAAGACTTTCCTTTTCCAAAGCTTGAAAAAAGTCTGTTTCTCTCTTCTCAATTATCAGGCTATCTATCAATAATTGAAGTTGAGATCGAAACTCTGACCTTGGCAGGTAGTGCAGAGGATTTGCTAAAGTTGTTCAATAGTGTGAGCTATTTTTTAGATTATGTGTTTTTGTAGTCTATTAAAAGTAAACTTCTTTTCACACTCTTGAGGGTCCTGGGAACAGGTTCATTTATTCAACAAACATTTCACTTATTCAACAAACAGTACTATGAATGTAGAGGAAGAGAACAAACTGAGGAGGTTTCCGGCTGTCCTTTCACACTGACTGTCTTTGGCACATAACTGTAAAAGGGTCCGTCCTTGGCCGAGTTACCATAATGTCTCACAGTTCTGTGTTTATCCCTTTGTAAATGATGCACCAGGCCTAGTATATACAGACCTTCATCTGAGTGACCTGGGGATTTTAATGAAATGCAGATTGAGTCCAAGCTACATATGGTCAGTATCTAAATAGAAGGCTTGGAATGTGTGTTTTGACAAGTTCCCTAGATGATTCTTCTGGAAACTAAAGTGTGAGAATATTGTATCAGAAATTGTGGCTGGAATCCCGCCTCTCTAAGTTAATAGCATGACTTTGGACAATATATTTAACCTCGCAGTCCATCTCTTTCCTCAGCTGTAAAATGTCAGGTAACAATAGTGTCGATCTCATGGGGTCATTGTAGGGATCACATGAATTAATGTATGCAGTTAATACATGATCATTGCTCAGACTAGTGCTTAGGAAGTGCTATGGAGCGGTTTTCTGTTACTGTCATTATCAATAGTAGTAGTGCCTATAGCAGGAGATTCAGCTTGTTAGGGTTTCCCTATGGAAAACCAGTATGCCCAGTTTGAAACCTAGGCAGGGTATCACGAGGCAAGATCTGTCTTGTGCTTGACTGAGTTAGCATGAGCAGGGGCCACACTGTGCAGCTAGGGGGCTGGGAGAGCACGGGGCAGTGGAAAGAGTGTGGTGCTTGAGGCCAGCTTCAGTTTGAGTCCCAGTACTGCCTCTGAGTGGCCGTGTGACCTGAGGCAAGAGCCTAGTTCCCTTACCTGTGAAATGGAAGTAAGAAAATTAACATCTACTCCGTTCATCTTTTAAGGAGTACCTTTCGAAACAAACTGTTAAAATAGGACTTTTGCTGTTGATTAGATTTTGATATTGGGACCTCTAACCCTAAAGAGAGAAGGATGACTGTGCTAAAGATTGACTCCATGGTAAGCTGGTCACTCTTGGCCATCACCTTTCTCAAAGTTTTACATATATAAAGAGAGAGAATTAAGAGAGAAGGAAAGTGAGGAGTTCTTTGGAGAAAGAGTGTTAGTGTGTGCTGTGCATTTCTTCTTTTCCTGTCTTCTCTTTTCCTCACAGTCAAGTGGGCAAGGGCTTCAGAGAATGATCCAAGAAGCTTGATGTATGTCCACTGGGCTTTGAGAGCACCACGAGGGTGCCATGTTGGGGAGTGAGATGAGCTCTGCAGAAAGTGTACCGTTAGCTGTGGAAGCCATGCAGGATCGTGAGGGCATTGGCTGGGGTTGGCACCAGAGAACTGCCATCACAGCCTGGGGGCAGGAAGGGGGATCTCCAAACACCCACAAAAGCATCAGAGGAGAGAAAGAATCAAGTCCATATCCAGACCACTGCCACATGCACAGGTAGTTACCCCAGACTACACCTGTGCCCAACAAGAGGGACCTTCTCTTGCTCTTCTTATCTCTTCTTCTTTCCCTTTACCTGATTGTGCAGAGGCCAGAAATGGTCAGTGTGGGAGGAGGTGAAGCAAAACCAGAGCTGAATTTTTCACGCTCCTCCAACCCCCTGATGTAGGTTTTTGAGCCTGGCACAAACCCAAGCTCAGGGAGGGGAGAAATTTGATTTTAAATGAGAGCTTGAAACTTTAATATTAGACCAGACTAGGACTTTCAAAACCTTGAAGTGACTATAAAGCTGCAGGGTCTTTCTGGGATTTTATCCATCCAGCAACAGAGAAGACTGATTCTACAGTGTTAGGTTTAGAGGAACAGTGGTGAGACAAAGTTTCTTTTAGTTTGTTTGCTTCCAGGTTACAAAACCAGTTACCTTTGTAATGTTGCAAGAATCAAACAAGCTAATGGGTGGGAGAGCTCTCTGAATATTGTAAAATGTTATACATACTTTGCAATACTGCTTAAATGATTAAATGCATATACATATAACAACAACAACAAAAACCAGAAAACACCTAGTAAGCACCTGTTCTATGCAAAGAAGGCCGTGTGCCAGGTGTTTAGAGGATTTAAAAATAAATGTGACATTGTCCCTGCCTGCAGAGAGCTTACTGTCTCTACAAGGTGACAGTTGCATGTCCTGTGGTTTCCTTATCCAGCTTTCTGCACTGCCAAATGAAGTCAGCAAAGGTGGAAGTGATTAAGCTTGAAAGTTAAGTGCAGGCAGCTAATTCTCTATAGAAGTGATTCAAGCTAAAACAAAAGGAGAGTTTGTCTTCTTGCTGCCTGTCTTGGAGCTCCTCAGCTCAAGATTCTCTTATCTTCAAATGCCTGCCTCTTTCTGAGAATCTGCCTACTGCTCTGGTCCCAGTGCTGCTCAATGCCTGTTCCATTGTCTATTCCTTCTGAATTTTCCTTCTGCGAGGCCTCCTCATAGCCCTCTGCTCAGTTATTCTCTTTAACCTGAGGGAGAAGAATCACCTTCTTTGTGCCACTGGGATGTGGAATAGGAAAGAAGGAAGAGCTGGTATAATGCAAACCAAATGGACTTAAGGAGAAATCACGTCCAGTTCCCTCAGCCTGCAGCACATGGAAGCACAGCCGCCCTGCACACCATCTTGGTCCCTCTTAGGTGGCAGCATCTTGGTAGATGATGCTGTACCTGGTGCATAGCAGGAGCCTAATAAATGTCTGTGGCAGGTGGATGTCTTTACTTACCTTATATCGTTTTCTAGGTGAAAACAATGAAATTAATCCTTGGTCTTTCCAAATCCAGGCTACAGACAGCTTTCTGCCTCTTTTTCAAAATTGTGTTCTGGATGATCAAGGTATACAGATTGTTGATCTACTGCCATAGGATCAAGCTACAACATGGCAGTGTTAATATAACAGTATATGAAAGGAGATACTGGCTGCACTGGAAAAAAGAACGCTTGTCTGGTATGCACGAGTCTCTCAAGTATAAGGAAAGAATGCAGTTTGGTACTTTGGGGAAAAAAATGAGACAACAACAACAAAAATCCATCAAAAAATTCCCTGCAAAAAACAAACAAAAAACCCACGGCTCTGTGTTCTCCAGGGAGACAGTCTCTATACCGAGGTATGTTCAGCTTCACCATTGTGTTGTGTTGGCCTCCTGCTCGGAGGGCCACTCTGGTCCAGATGCACCAGCTACTTGTGATAGGGTGTAACCTTACCCTGACCCATACAGATGGTCTGAGTTATATTATCTTTCGGATAGTTCTACTACCTCTTGCAATATGCTGGTAAGATGTCCCTTCCAGTTTCTAGGGGTTGGGATCCCTGAGATGCTTAGGTAAGGAAAGAAGAAGAGCATGAAGAAGTGACGGCTGAAAGCCAAATTGCAACAGAGAGACAGGAATCTTCAAATAAAGACATAAAACCCCCCAAAAAACAGCAGTCTGTGGCTATTACATAAACAGTCTAAAACCTTTCAGTCTTCCTCCTACATTATAATGGGGCTTATTTTTAAAAATACACAATTTGGTGAATACAAATCATCAAAGAAAAGTTGGATTATTTTAGTAAAGATGGAAGTAAGGGTGTCATGTGTTGTGAAAAATTTTCCATTCAAAATAGATACAAAATGGAGGTGCAATTTTGCTTTAAGATGGTAAACTCATTCAGAATACTGCATTCCCAGAGAATATCAATTAAAAGCTAAGTAAATTGATCATCTGCTGCTCGCTTCTGTGTCAGACCCTTAGAGACTTTAAGGTATAGTATAAGATAGACTATAGGATATAGTGCCTGTCCTCAAGGTGCTTGCAGTTTTCTTTGCATCTCGCAGAAGGTGGGCAGTGACAGTTTCTCTGGGAGCCCTGATGTGCCTTTTAGTGACTCTTGCCTTGTTCTTCGCTCAAAGGGCAGGCTGCTGTGCCAGCTGGGGCCATTCTATCACAAAGAAGCACTCCATGACTCTGTTTCTCAGAGCTGTAAAAGTGATGTCCACCCTGGGGAAGGGATTGGGAAGAGCCCTAGAATCATCTCCAACCTAGTTAGAAAGGTTACATCACAGAGCATTGGCCCCCAGGTCCCACTTCAGTTTATGAAGCTCCAAGGAGAATCTTGACCTCACTGGAGGCAGCATGTGCTGTGGAGAGAGCTCAGCTGGCAAGTGGTGGCCTGGCTATCAGTCATGCCTCCGAAGCTGCCTGCTCTGGGTGAGATACTCTCTTTTGGGATCTCAGCTTCCCCATCTGAAAAACAAGAAGTCTGAACTCACACCCTCTTCAAGCCACGTTCTTCCTGGGCATTTTCTTGCTGGGCTGTTGTGGTCCACAGCCAGATCTGTTTCACTGAAATCTGTATTAAGCTCAGTGAAGCTCTGTATATGGTAATAGGGTGGACCCCTGCTTTCTGAAGCTCCTGTGTTCCCAACATCCCCAGCTGAAAACAGCATGAAAGGCCATGGCTCACGAGTCCTGTGTCTCTGACTGTATGGTTCCCACATTTTGTGCAGTAAACTTTGGTGAGGATCAAAGGGAGGCATTGAGAAGCCATGTCCATCCTCTCTTATCTTTGACCTTGAGTGTACCATTCATACTGCTTATTGGCTAATTGGCAGCAGTTTTAAAGGTTTTTTTTTTTCACCTTTAGATTTTTTTTTTTAAATTGAAGTATAGTCAGTTACAATGTGTCAGTTTCTGGTGTACGCATAATGTTTCAGTCATACCTACACATACATATATTTGTTTTCATATTCTTTTTCATTATAGGTAACTACAAGATATTGAATATAGTTCCATGTGCTATATACAAAAAACTTGTCATTTATCTATTTTATATATAGCAGTTAGTATCTGCAAATCTCAAACTCCTGATTTATTTCTTCCCACCCTCTTTTCCCCTGGTAACCATAAGTTTGTTTTCTATGTCTGTGAGTCTGTTTCTGTTTTGTAGATAAGGTCCTCTTTTTCTTTTTTTTGGATTCCATATATGAGTGGTATCATATGGTGTTTTTCTTTCTTTCTGACTTACTTCACCTAGAATGATGATCTCCAGGTCTATCCATGTTGCTGAAAATGGCATTATTTTATTCTTTTTTTTTTTTTTTTTTTTATCCCTGGGGAGTATTCCATTGTATAAATATACCACAACATCTTTATCCAGTAATCTGTCAATGAAGATTTGGATTGTTTCCATGTCTTGGCTATTATACAGAGTTCTGCTATGAATGTTGGTGTGCATGTGTCTTTTCAAATTAGAGTTCCCTCTGGATATATGCCTAAGAGTGGGATTGCTGGATCATATGATAAGTCTATTTTTAGTCTTTTGAGGAATCTCCATACTGTTTTCCATAATGGCTGCACCAAACTACATTCCCACCAACGGTATAGGACAATTCCCTTTTCTCCATACCCTCTCCAGCATTTATCATTTGTAGACATATTAATAATGGCCATTCTGACTGGTGTGAGGTGATACCTCATTGTAGTTTTCATTTGCATTACTCTGATAATTAGTGATATTGAGCATTTTTTCATGTATCTATTCGCTATTTGCATATCTTCATTGGAGAATTGCTTGTTTATGTCTTCTGCCCATTTTTGGATGGGGTTGTTTGTTTTTTGTTGTTGTTGTTATTAAGTTGTATGAGCTGTTTATATATTCTGGATATTAAGCCTGTGTCAGTTGCATCATTTGCAGATATTTTCTCCCATTTTGTAGGTTGTCGTTTCTAAGCCTCAGAAGCTCCCTTCCTGTCCCCACTGACCTCCCAGGTGGAGAGGAGGCGTCCCAGAATGAGGACGTTTTTCCTTCTCTGCTGCTCCTCTCTTGGAGATAGGTCTCATACCAATTTCCTTTTTCTTTTTTCTTTTTTTCTCCTACCCTTTTTTGTAAGAAGTCTTTTTGTATTTCTGAAGTAAGAGATAATTCTGCCAAAGTTCCCTAGACATTCTGTGCAAATTGTTCAGTCTGTAGTTGTAATTTTGGTGTACCCGTGGGAGAGATTCCTATGCATCCTTCTACCCCGCCATCTTGGCAATCCCTCAAATATTTCTCAGCCAAGATCCAGTTGACATTTTTGCCAGATGTTCACATCTGAACTAGACTTTATGTTTGCCCATAGGACATACAGTACCTGAATTATGAAATTAGAACCCTTTAAAGATTTTATTGATTCCTAATTATGTCTTCAAAACAAATAAATGACTGAATAAATAGTCAATGATTTATTTAATTTTTATTTGTTCAGGTTGGACATCTTAGGATGCCCTTTAGTCTTTTCTTTACCTTAGGCCTATTATCTAATCAGTAACTAAGCCTATTACTGCTTGTCCATAATGACCTTCCTCTCTGTGTCTGCCTTTACTACCTGAATTTAGGAGTGTATCACATATTATCTTGACTACTGCATTATCTTCCAAAATTGTTGCCATGTCTCACCTTTCAGCATTCCCAATCCCATTCATCATACGTGTATATTTATATCTGCTTCATAAATCTTAAACACTGGTCATACTTTTTCCTTATTCAGAAATGTCAGTGTTTTCTATTGGTCCAGAATAAAGTCTGAATTCCTCAGCGTCACGTTCACATTCCCTCCAGCCTCCTCCTCCAGTTCTTCATCTTCATCCTGATGCATTCTAATTCAAAACCTGGGCCCCATCTTCACTAATTTCTTCAGTGAACCTCAGGAGAACTTTAATTTTCTCCCGTTACCCATATATGTACATCCCGAAAACCTCCCACGATCCTGTCAGCTCTTTAGGGGTAGTATTCATGCCAGTTCACTAGGTCGTCCCACGTAGCAGCTAGCCCAGAGTGCAACACAGACTCATTTTCGGTAAATGTTTGTGGAACAGATCAGTGAGTGTACCCCCACGAAGCCATTGTCATTTCTACCTTGAAGTCTCCTCTCAAATAATGCTCTCTACTTGGAATGCTCTCTTCCATTCACTTTAAAATGTTTGCTAATTTTGGTAAGTCAAAGTTAACTTTCCTCTAAGCTTTCCCATTCAGTGACACAAAATCCTTCATAATCTCATTAATGTTTGTGGCATTTGTAATTAAGTACTTCTTTTCATTCCTCATATTGTTTATTCATATTTTCTCTATCTTTTATCTTTATCAATCTTGCTAGAGGTTTGTTAATTTTATTACTCTTTGCAAAGAATCAACTTTTGGCTTTTGTTTTGTCCTCTCTATTGTATGTTGGTTTTCTATTTTAATAACTTCGTCTCTTATCTTTATTATTTCCCCCTTCTACTTTCTTTGGGTTTAATTTGCTGTTTTCTGTTTCTATTTTTTAAACTAAGACAGATGCTTAGTTCAATAATTTTCAAACTTTTTTCTTTTTTAACTTGATCATTTGAGGTTGTACTTGTCACCACCAATACTGTGTTACTTGCATTTCACAATGCAGGGAACTCTCACATAGTCTTACTGTTTGCCTCTAGAGATTTTCTAACCTATAATATGATTTCTTCTTTCATGTACAAGTGATTTATTTGGGAGTATGTTTTTAAATTTTCGAATATGTTAAGTTTTTCCTAGTTATCTTTTAGCTACTATTTCTTACCTAATTGATTTACGCTCAGTGAACTTACTGTGACACCAAATCCTTTGAAATTTGTTGAGAATTTCTTTATGGTCCAATATATTGTTGATTTTGGTTGAAATAATTTTGCTGCCTCTTATTATTGGGTGGAATGTTCTATAAATGCCCATTAGGTTATGCAGTTAATAGTGTGATTCCAATGGGTATTCTTTTTTTCCCCTGCTTGGGCTAACAGTTACTAATTTTTTTTTCCATTAACATAGTAATTTGTCTGTTTTCCTCCATAATTGTAACCATTTTTTGCTTTGGATATTTTCACAATGTATATAGATATAGGAACGTTAAGAGTAATTGTGATTGATAAATTGAAACTTTCAACATTATATAGTGACCCTTTGTCTAGTTATGGTTTTTTTTTCTTTGCTACTTATGTTTTTCCTTAAAATCAGTTTAATCTGGTATTGATACAGGCTCCTTTCTTTACCATTTACCTAGAATATCTTTTCATTCTTTTACTTTTAATCTCTTTGTGTTCTGTGTCTTAGATGTGTCTCAAACAACACAGAGCTGGCTTTATTTTTATCATCTTCAATATTTATCTTTTAACTATAACAGTTTATGCGTTAATACTTATAATAATTACTGATGTTTATACACACTATATTTGTATTTCTATTTATGTATTCATATATATTGATACATATATAGTTATTTTGTGTTTTCTAATTATAATATCTTATTTTTCTATTTATTTTGTTCCCTATTTTTTCTCCTTTTTTGCCTTACATTTGACTGATTTTATATTTTGTTATTACATTTCCTTATTTTAGAAATGATGGACTCTGTTTTTCTTCTTGATTACTACAGTGGTTTTTAATATGCATATATAACTTGAAGTCTAGGATTAAACAACATTTTGACCTTTTTCTTCAACAATGATTCCATAAGTCACTCCCTCTGTCCCTCTCCTGCGTTGCTTTCTTTTTGTTGTTGTTGTTATCAGCTTTGAGGTATAATTTGCATAACATACAATTCACTCATTTGAAGTGTACAATTCACTGGTGTTTAGTATAGTCACAGAGTTGTGCAGCCATCGCCAATATCTACTTTTTTTTTTTTGGCTTTGTTTTCATTTTTTAATATATATATTTTTTATTGAAGTATAGTCAGTTTGCAATGTTGTGTCAGTTTCTGGTGTACAGCACAACACTTCAGTCATATAGGAACATACATATATTTGTTTTCATATTCTTTTTCACCATGTTACTATAAGATATTGAATATAGTTCCCTGTGCTATACAGTATAGACTTGTTGTTTATCTATTTTATATATAGAGGGTAGTATCTGCAAATCTCAAACTCCCAATTTATTCTTTCCCACCCTCTTTCCCCTCTGGTAACCATGTTTGTTTTCTATGTCTGAGAGTCTGTTTCTGTTTTGTAAAAAAGTTCTTTTGCCTTTTTTTTTTTTTTTGAGTCCACATATAAGTGATATCATATGGTGTTTTTCTTTCTTTTTTTGGCTTACTTCACTTAGAATGACATTCTCCAGGGAATTCCATGTTGCTACAAATGGCATTATTTTATTTTTATGGCTAAGTACTATTCCATTGTATAAATATACCACAACTTCTTTATCCAGTCATCTGTCCATGGACTTTTAGGTTGTTTCCATGTCTTGGCTATTATATATAGTGCTTCTAGGAACATTGGGGTGCATGTGTCTTTTTGAATTAAGATTACCTCTGGATATATGCCCAGGAGTTGGATTGCTGGATGATATGATAAGTCTATCTTTAGTTTTTTGAGGAATCTCACCACTATTTTCCATGATGGCTGCACCAAACTACATTCCCACCAACAGTGTGGGAGGGTTCCCTTTTCTCCACAGCCTCTCCAGCATTTATTGTTTTTTGGACTTTTGAATGATGGCCATTCTGATCAGTGTGAGGTTATACCTCATTGTAGTTTTGATTTGCCTTTCTCTGATAATTAGCTATATTGAATATTTTTTATGTGCTTATTGGCCATTTGTATGTTTTCATTGGAGAATTGCTTATTTAGGCCTTCTGCCCAAACGCTATATAATTTTAGAACATTTCCTTCATCCCCCACCCACCAAAAAAAAGCCATACCCATTAACAGTCACTCCCACTTTTCCTCCACCTCCTGGCTCCTGTCAACCTCTAATTTACTTTCTGCTTCTATGTATTTAACTATTTTGGACATTTCAAATAAATGGGTAATACAGTATTTTGTCTTTTGTGACTAGCTTCTTTGATTTAGCCTAATGTTTTCAAGATCCATACATTTTGTAGCATAAATTAGTACAATATTTCTTTTTACAGACAAATAATAATCCATTGTATTGATGTACCTTATATTCATGTTCTCTAGGTTTGGTAGGTGCTTTTAAAGCTAAAGTTGGCTTCAGTGATTATTTTAAATCTAAAGGTTCCTTAGTCATTTATTCTCTGGTTTGGAATTATTTACTTCAATGTTTATGCTTAATCAAGAAGTTAAATGAACTAAATGATGTTTTTAGATGTTTTTAGCAGGGGGTTCAATATGGGTCCCATATTGCTGGACACATTATTCATCCAAAGGCTCTCTTCTGTGCATTCAGCTTTCCTATCCATCCTTCTCCAACAGATTGTCCCCTCTCCACTAGCAAGCTTTTTCCCTGATCTGCTGGCGTATCAAGGTCTCTCTTACCTGACATTCCTTCAGCCTTGTTTTGGGGTTCTGGTCATATGCTTCCTGACACAGATGGCCTTGCGTTCAGTTACCACTCACTACGATGGGAGGCTCTGGGTGGGCACGGTTGGTCCCTGATGTTTCTGTCTGTATTCAGGAAAGCAGTCTGACTTAACATAGGGTGGGGCAGAAGGTGAGCATTCAAGAAATAACTGTTTGATAAATAAATGGACAGAGTCAAAGACTGCTATTTTCTTTCATGAAAATTGACTTCTCTGAGTGAAATTTCATGTATGAAGTTCCTGATCCCTGGATGAAGTGAGCTGAGATCAAGGTGCCAATATACTGCCCTGGGCACCTTCTCTGATTTGGCTCCTTGATCTCAGGGACATGGGAGGGGGCCAAAGGGCAAGCTCTCATTATTTACAGCCTCCACAGAGTGTGAGAGAGGACACCGAACAAATCACCTTCCCTGGTCTGGCTCCATTGATGCCTCGGACTCCTGAGGGCTGGGAGGCATGTTGCAGTTTTGATTTCCCAAGTTCAGAGGGGGCTTAGATATGTGTCTGTCTTAAGCTCCTTATTGTCTTTCTGCATATTAAGTAGCAAGACCAAGGTCTCAATGGAACATATTCAAAAGGGAGATCAAGAGAGGAATTTGGATCAGATCTGATTAAACCCTAATCTCCTCATTAGCATATTGTAGGAAAGCGCTGATGAGGACCAGTGGTGGGGCCTTTTTCGCGTAGCTGCTTACGTGGCTTGAGGACCCAGTGGCCGAGGAGGGCCTGTACTTGCCTCACAGGTGGGAGAGGCCTTTCTCTGAATTCGTAAATCTTTAAATTGAGCTGGGAATGAAGAGCCCTGAGGTTGAGCAGATGGGGCTGTGGCTACTCCCCTGTGGGCTAATGAGAAACCAGCATTCCCAGACAGCAAAGAGCACTGGAGGGACCCTGTCCCGCCAGCTGAGGAGAGTCCAGCGGAGGAACAGGGAGGCCTTGAAGAGCCATCACTGTGGTGCTTTCGGCTGCTTCACGGAACCAGAACACTGCCCTTACTCCTTCCTCCTGAAATCGCGGTTGGTTCATCAGGGATGTCTTATCTTGACACAGGTTAGAAACGTGTATCTCTTTTTTAAAAGATTGAATAAGTGGAGCAACAATGAAAATATGGTGCTGCAGCCTCGCCGTAACAGGGGAGGACTTCACGTAAACCAAATCTAATTTATAGTTGGCACTTGCAAAGGGTTGTGGAGCCTTACACATAATAGAGGCTTAATGGGTATTTGTTGAATTTAATGATTTGAATCATTTGTAGCAAAACAAATTCCACTTTGTCTGAATTGCTCAGATAGGTTTCCTCTTCGCTCCATTTAGCGCAGCAGGCGGGTTAAGATTTTCCATGTGCAGTTGAACCACAGGATGAGGGACCCCGGCCCATTTTTACCCTGTGCCCTAAGTCACAGAGGCACTTGACAACTGTACTGAAATCGAAGGACTTTGGCCTCAGTCCTGGCTTTCCAACTGACCGACTTGTAACAATATAGGACTTTTTGGTGAGAAGTAACATTTATGATGAAACAATGCAGTGTCTGGCACAATGTAGCTCTTAATAAATGTTGGTTACAAAAATACATTGTGATTTCCCCTTAAGATGATGTTGGGCAAGTCAGTGATTCAGCCTCAGGGTGCCCACTAAAATATCCATGCATTCTGGGGAAAGGTTGAAAAGTTCTAATAGCCTACAAGTGCTGGGCTGTCATCTGAGATGCTTTGCATTCATAATGAGAAGGTGTATATCTCTCTAAATGGAAGTCCAGATCATCAGTGCTGGGCCTTAGCCATCAGAAGGCACACCTATAGCCCGGAAGTGAGGTTAGGAGAGACACGTGATGAGAACACTGCACCAAATGGAAAACCCATAGCAAAAACTGCTTTCTAGAGGACTAAGAATGTTTGCGGTTTATTTCCTCTGATCAGTACCACTTTTTCTTCATGTGCCCAGACCATATAAATCCCAATTTTGTTGGGTGGTTTAGTTGTAGAAACTGGACAAGGGAGGAGCTTTGTAACCAGTAAAGTTAGAGGAAGGGGTTGTGGCAAAGAGGGTGCACTCAGGAGCTGGTTTTTGAGCTGCTGTTACTTGCGAATGTCTGGAAGTGGGGGGTCAGGCAAGGGGATGTTTTCAAAGCTCTTCATGTGAGTCTCTTATGTAGCTCGGGTTGCAATCCACTGTTTCACATTATCCGGGAATATGTTTTCCTCTAGGCGAGTGATAGAATCGAATCATTTTGCAGTCTAATAAAACAATGTTTCTTAAAATACTTGTTAAATATACAGATAATGGACCCTCACCCAAGATACAACAAATCAGAATCTCTGGGAAGGGGGTGAGAGTTGGGTCTTGAGAGTCTGCATTTTTAACAAACTCTTCAGCTGCCTCTTATGCTCACTTAAGTCTGAAATTGAATACCAGTGGATTGCAATGCTGACTACATTTTAGGATCATCTGGAGAGCTTAAAAAAAAAAGTTATATCTGGACCATTCCTAGAGATTTTTATTTCTATTAATTGGTCAGGCAAAGGCCCCAGGGATCAGCAAGTTTAAAAGCTCCCCAATGAATCCAATGTACTGTTAGGATTAAGAACCACCAAACTAGAGGTTATGTCTGTTAATAAACCAGTAAACTTAAAATAGAGGAAAATTCTACAGCAACTATGTAGGCAAAGAATCGATACTTATTGATTACACAAATTTCCAATCCCGAGATTATTAAACAGGTGAGACAAATATGGAACAGTGGGAAGTACTGCAGATCTATGGCAAACCGATCTTAACTGCCATCCCTGAGGATTAGACACAAGATGCATTTCCTTTACAACAGATCCATGTTCACTATTATTAACATTTGTTCTGGAAGTTTTAATGAAATAAGGCAAGACAAAAAATTAGAGGCAGAACTAGTGAAACAGGCCAACAAGTTTACCATTATCTTCTGATGATAGTCTTTGCCTAGTGAACCTAATATACAACTGCATAATGAGAATGCTTAGCAATTTGGTTAGCTATAAGGCAAAAATGTAAAAAAACGCTGTCTTTCCCTTATTTTAACATTAGCCAGTTAGGTAAAGTAATAGAAGATGATGTTATTCACATTAGCAATTAAAAGCTTAATGAGAAATCAGAAGGTCTGTAAGAAAACCACGAAATGGTTTGAGGAATGAGCAACATAAAAGATATCTTGTATAAATAGAGTCACCTTATTCTTAGAAACACTGATGTGTTATGATGTCAATTTTCTGCACATTAATTTATAGTTTTAATATAGTTCTCTAAAAGCCAGTGTTTGTTTATTTTAAAAAATAGATAAGAGTATTCTCAAGTCTACTAGCAGAACAAGTAAGATTATTTAATAAAATTGTGAAAAAGACATGTGTGACTTGCCTTACCATTTATAAAAATGTACAAAACCAAAGAAAAGTGCAGAGCAAGAACCTTTGAAGAAGAAAAAGAGACATTGATGACAGAATATAAAAACAAATTAAAAAAACAAAAAAGTAAAACTTCCCTAGAATACATTTAGCTTAATGATGTGATATTGATAATATTTCAGATCCCTGAGGAAAATTAATTATTTAACAGTTAGAATCAGGACAATTGATTAATACTAATGTTAAAATTTTACCTAATGTAGTATAACAAATTAATGCCATTTCAATTAAGTGTCTGTTTCTAAATCACCAGAAAAAGATGAGTACCTCAGTAGAAAATGTGTAAAGTTTCTGAAACATTAATAAAAGAAGAAATGTAAGTGAACATTAAGAATGTGAAAAATGTTCACCTTTACCAAACATCAAACAAAAAGTTAGGAACAATATATTTTTCATTTACTTACTTTGCAAAGAGAAAAATTATACAGCTTGTGGTAAATTGACCTCTCTTCTGCTCTGCTGTTGAGGATGTGAATTGATAGAATCATTTTTTGCAGGGCAATTTGGAAACATGTATTAAGAATTTTAAAGATATGCATTTTTAAAATGTCCAGAACCTTTCAATAAGTAATTTCGCTTCTAGGAAATTTTCTTTAGGACATAATCAGATATTTGTGTAATGATTACTGTATAAGGATGCTCAACACAGCATTAATTTTTAGAGAGAAAATTAGAGGCAATATAAATGCCCATAATGAGGGATTGCTTACATAAATTTTGGTTTAGCCCTATACTGTAGTTCTGTAAAACCTTAACAAACCATCTTTTGAAGAAAAATGACACAGAGAAAGTGTGTGCTGTTAATAAAGGCCAGAAATGACCACTAAAGTAATCCCGATATTGGCTTCTGGGGAGGAAGTTTAAATCTACCCCACACCTTCTGGCAGAATGATGAATATAACAGTGAAATCTGGGCATATTTTATGGAGTAATATTTTAACAGGTAGAATAACTTTGTATTATTATAAGGTCATGTTCATATAGAAGTGACTATTCTTGGCTTTTGTCCTGCCAGAATTATAATGGCACTTTTTATCTTTGGCTGACCTCCTTTATCGCTTCTTAGAGGGAGAGCTGAGAAAGTGGACGTGGAGGAGGGGGCGGAGGCTGCAGGCATTGGGGACACTGTTCTCTCCTACTATCTTTTTCTCAGTCCTTTCCTGCGGTGCTGCTGGAGTGGAAGGTGCTGGGCCCTCCTCCTTGTATTACAGTGGTGCATGGTGAGATCTCAGTTTGAATTTAGGGAAAACAGAGAGGCCTGCAACCCAGGCCTCTCCAGCACAGTAAGAAGAAGCAATCCTCCTCTAGCTTAATCAAAGTCATAGATTAGGGCTTGTGATCAAACATCAGTTACAAACATTATCTGGCCATATATCTTGTCCTCTGGATGTGTTTATTTCACTTGTGCTGGTCTAAGACAGCATTGGGCAATTTTAGGTCTTGATCTAATACCATCTTAATCTCATCAGAGTGTCTCTGTCTCTCTGTCTCCATCTTGAGAAACTGATTTTACAAACTGCTAGACCATATATAAAAAACAGAACTCGGACCCACAGCAACAATCTGGGAAGACAAACCACAGCCTCTGTAGTAGCTGGCTCAAAGCAGTCAGGATTTAATATAACTGACAGCTACCCTATTTTTTGCCCCTATTCAACCAGAAAAAGCCAAACATGCTCCCCTAACCAATCACATAGGATGCTTTGCTTTTAGTTAGCCTGCCTCTACCTCCCAGATGCAAAACTTCCAAGAAGGGCATGCCTGAGACTTCCCTTTATTTCAGTATACAGCTTTTACACCCCGCTTGCCTTTGGGTTTCTGTGAAATTCAGATGATAGTGGCTGACTCTCTTGCTACAGCAAGCTCAGAATAGTCTTTGCTTGTTTTCATTTGGGTAGTCTCTGTTTCTGTTTTTTCTATTTACCTATCTCCCTATATGAGTATGATTATATACAGAGAAATATGTATAAATATATATATATATACACACACACACTGTAAATGGGCAAATATTCTCTAACTGTAGAAATGCATATAGTAATTGCAATATATGTAAATTGCTTTTATCTTGGAAAATAAAATGCATGGGTTGGTCAGACTGGAATTCAAGGGAGGCCTTGCTCCCAGCAAAGTTCCAGGAAATGATAAAACTTCAGGGAGGAAGAAAAATACAGGTAGACTGGAATCAGGGAGGACACTGAGGGTAAGAAAGAAGCAGAGGCCAGCAGAAGCAGGAAATCTGAGGTCAGTGTGATTGATTTACCTCTCTGGCTATGGGATCATTCGCAGGTTCCTTAAATGGATTGACTGGGTGTAGTCCAGAAGTGCTCTGAGGAGTAGAGAGAGGAAAGGATGCTGGAGGCAGGGAAAATAGCCAGAGTTCTTATAACAGTGTAGGAGAGTTTCTGAAGTCATCCAAAAAATGGGATGGAAAGATCAGTCCTTAGAGTCATGCTGTGATGGTTATTTTATGTATCAACTTGACTGGGCTGGGCTGCCCATATATTTGGCCAAACATTATTCTGAGTGATTCTGTGAGAGTGTTTTTGGATGAGATTAACGTTTAAATCAGTAGACTGAATAAAACAGATTGCCCTCCATAATGTGGCAGCTTGCATGCAATCCATTGAAGGCCTGAATGGAACAAAAGGCTGACCCTCCCTAAGAGAGAATTCTGGCTTCAAGCTAGGACATTGACTCTTCCTGGTTCTACAGCCACCTCCAGCCTTTAGACTCAAACTGGGTTGTCACCTCTTCAGATATTTGCACTTGTCAGCCTCCATAATTGCATGAGCCAGTTCTTATAATAAATCAATCAATATCAGTCTCTCTCTCTCTTCCCCATCTTCCTCTTCCTCTCCCTCTCCCTTTCTTTCATTCTTTCTCTTTGTGTGTGTATATATGCACACAGGCCTAATACACACAGAACAGGAAAAATGTCTAGACTTTGATTAGCCTTTAAAGACTGACCTGGTATGATGCACAAAGGAAATGAAGGCTTTTAAGCTAAGAGAATTATTGATAAAAATGGAAAAATATAGAAGGCCAGGGCATATGGGGCAAAGGAAGGAGGGAATTGGCCAGTCCTCTTTGGAATATGTTGAGTTGAAACAGCAAGATATACAAGAGGAACTGGGGAGTGGACCTATGAAAGGTCTTCGGTAATGTTTCGTGAACGAAAGAAAATCAGTAAGATACAGTCTAATGAATTATAAATAGATTGGTTGTTTAAAACAATTATCTCCATCTCTGACACTACAGGTTATCATCAGTTTTCTTAAGGAATGTCAGCAAATTTTAATCAAAATTAATTTTAGTTTTTTTGCTCAGTATTCTTGATCTGAAACAGCCCACACTAGTGGGAATGATGTGGAATGAAGAAGTCTCTCTTATACTACTAGTATTTTGCAACTGAAAGCCAGCTCAATTGTTATGCAGGACTATCCAGGTTGCCTGTCTGTACTGAACTCAACAGGTGACCCCTTCAATCTCCAATTCTCTTTGCTTGTGCCTAGCCATTCTCAATGGTGGACAGAGGGATTACTCAAAAACATTGACTGTCAAATACAAAAACATTAACCAGGGTTAGAAAAACAGGATTAATGTAGCTGCTTAATGAATGTTCTCTGCTGAATGACTCCTCGGCAAGGAGGCAAATGTCCAATAGATTCAAGGATGTAACGAGAGCAGCCAGGAAGTGTCCACCGGTGGCATCTCTCCCTGAGCTGTCTGCTGCCCTGCTTTGCGCTTCAGTCCCTGCACACTGAATCGTTAACCTTTGGCACTGAGTAGGGTTCAGCATTTCAGAAGTGTCTTGATTATGAAAAATCTGCCAGCACTAATGGGGAACCTCTGACCCAGGTGCCAGCCCAGCCTCACAGCTCCACAGCTGCTGCGATTTTGATTGAAAAACAGGTCTCTGGTGTCAGGAACAAAGTAACTGGGAATTGGGCCACCTGTAATAGTCACACTTTTATGCAGACCATGAAGATTCTTCCTTTTCTTTTCTTTTTTTTTTCTTTTGCTGTCAAAAGACTGATTTCCTACATTATCTGAACACAAAATTTACAAATCACCATCTTCAACTGCCTTTTCACCCATCCACCTCATTTAGAGACCTACTACATGCCGGCTCTCTGTTGGTTACGGGGTTTTCTTAAATAACAGAGCCATGGTGTTACACACACACTCATGCACAAGCACACACACTCTAATGTCAGGTGCTGTAAGTCACATTGACATCTCCTGGTCATCAGATAAGAGGGAGATCAGTGTGGGCTAGAGTAGCTGGGAAGGCTTCTTGGAAGAGGTGGCAGTAGGACTAGGTATGGGACAATAGACAGGATAGGCAGAGAGGCAGGTGGAGGGTAACCTAAAGTTGAGAAAACAATTTGGACTGGTGCTTTAAGTCAGAATGTCCACTGGAATTACACTTTGAAAGTCACTTCTGCATCCCTGGAAATCAGCATACGGCAGACCACATTAGCTGATTAAATACTAAGTTACCTGTCTGTTAAGCTTGTGTAGCCAGGGGATAGTAGACAGTGAACCCTGGGTTTCTTAGAACTCTCCCTAAACAAGAAGACAGGAAAAAAAAAAAAAAAAAAAGGACAAACCATTCTTTCTTTAAGAGCCCAACTAAAGGTTTCTTTTGCTGAGGTTTTTTGCAACTTGTTTTTGTGAAGGGACATGATCACTGTACTTTTCTTTTGAGTGAGTCCAAGTTTATCTTTGAAGGCCTTAACAGAGTTCAGCTGACTCAGTCATTCAATAAATATTTCTGAAGATCTCTTATATGCCAGGCATTGTTCTAGGCACTGAATATACAACAGTGAAGGAAACGGACAAAAATTTCTGTCTTGATATAGCTTATTTTCTAGTATCTGTGATAGGGAAATCTACCATTTTAATATAATTAATAAGTAACTTATGTAACATATTAGAAGGTGGTAAGTGATGTAGAAAAATAAATATAGGCAGGTTAAGGGAATAGGTCCATGTACTAAGATGTATTTTATATTTTTATCATATAATTTTTTAATTGAGATATTCAGATGCCGATAAAATTCACCTTTTTAAAGTGTATAATTCATCCCCACTTTCTAATTCCAGAACACTTTCACCATCTCCTCAAAAACCTCTGTACCCATGAGTGGCTACTATGCCCCTCCCTCTGTCCCTTTCCTCCGGCTCCTTGAAACCACTAATATACCTTCTGTGTTCCTATGGATTTGCCAGTTCTGAGTATTTCCTATTAATGGAATCATTCTATATGTTGCCTGTTGCATCTGGCTTTTTTCACCTATAATGTTTTTTAAGATTCATCCGTGTTGGAGCTTTTTACAGCTGTATAGTAATCCATTGTATTGAAGTACTACATTTGTAGCTGATGGACATTTGGAGTGTGTTCAACTTTTGACTATTATGAATAAGACTGTATGAACATTTATGCACAAGTTTTTATAAGGCCATATGTTTTCAATTTTCTTGGGTATATACCTAAGAGTGGAATTGCTGTGTCAAATGGTAACTCTGTGTTTAACAGTTTTGTGGAATTTTCAAACTATTTTCCAAAGCACCTGCACCGTTTTACATTCCCAGCAGCAATACATGAGGGTTTTATTTTCTCCACATTTTCATCAGCACTTGTTATTGTCCGTCTTTTTTATTATAGCCATTCTAGTGGTATCCTATTGTAGTTATGATTTCTGTTTCCCTAAGGACTAATAATGGTGAGCATCTTTCCATGCTGATCATTTATATATCTTCAGAGATATGTCTTTTCAAACCTTTTGCCCATTTAAAAAAATACAGTTGTCTTTTACTGTTTATATTTTTACTGTTGAGTTGTAAGAGTTCTTTATATATTTTATATGTGTATGTTCTATATATATTCTTGTCAGATATAATACGGCTCAGAAATATTTTTTCCCATTCTGTGGATAGTATTTTCATTTTCTTGATAGTGTCTTTTGAAACACAAAACTCTTTAATTTTATTAAGCTCAATTTATCTATTTTTTTCTTTTGTTGTTTGTGCTTTTGGTGTCATATCTAGGAAACCAGTGTCTAATCCAAGATCATGAAGACTTACACCTATGTTTTCCTCAAATAATTTTATAGTTTTAGCTCCTCTATTTAGGTCTTTGATTCATTTTGAGTAAATTTTTGTGCATGTAGAATCCTGTTTTCCCAGTATAATTTGTTGAAGGACTGTTCCTTCCCCATTTAGTTGTCTTGGCACTCTTGCTGCAGATCTGTTGGCATTAGGTGTGTGGGTTTATTTCTGGAAAATTTCATTTCATTGAACTATATGTCTATTCTTGTAACATATTGCAGTGTTTTAATTATGTAGCTTGGTAGTAAATTTTGAAATTGGGACATGTTCTTCTTTTCTAGATTATTTTGACTATTTTGGTTTCCTTGCATATCTGTATGAATTTTAGAGTCAGCGTGTCAATATCTGCAAAACAGGCAGGTTGGATTTTGATAGAGATTAGGTTGATTCTGTACATAAGTTTGGGGAATATTGACATCCTTAGCAATATTAAGTTTTCCAGTCTATGAACATGAGGTATTTTTCCATTTATTTAGGTCTCTTTTAATTTTTTTTCAATGACATTGTGTAGTTTTCAGTGTATATCTTGTATTTCTTTTATACTCAAATTTAGTACTAAGTATTTTATTCTTTTTCATGCTATTGTAATTAGAATTGTTTTCTTAATTTCATTTTTGGATCATCATTAGTGTATAGAAATAAAATTGAACTCATTTTTTAGCTCTAAAATATTTTTTATTTTTTGAGAACTACTTAGGATTTTCTATATAAAAGATCTCATGTCACCTGGAAGTGGAGATAATTTTGCTTTTTCTTTTCCAATATGAATGCCTTTTATTTTGTTTTCTTATCATATTGCTAGGATGTGCAGTACAATTTTGAATAGAAGTGGTGATATTGCACATCCTTGTTTTATTTCTGATCTCTGGGGGCATGCAGGAAAATGCAATTTTAAATTAAATAGGATAGGTCTAAATAAAGAAGTGGCATTTGAGGAAAAATTTTAAGGGAAATTAAGGAGCCACATAGGCAGCTATACGTGGGGAAGTGTTCCAGGTAGAGGAAACAGTTAGTGCACAGAACCTGAAGGAGGAGTACAGCTAGGAGGGAGGGAGTGAGTGACACAACTAAGAGAAAAAGGTCAGAGAAATGATGAATGAGGTGCCACATTGAACAGGGCATTGGAAGCCATCAGAAGGGCCTTGGCTGACTAAAGTGGAGATCCACTAAGGGGTTTTAAACAGAGGAAAGACATGATTCAAGTTACTTTTCAAAATAATCACTTTGGTTAATGTTTGAAGAACACATAGCAGAGGAGCAAGGTAGGAAGGAGGTGGACCAGTTAGGAGGTAACTCAAAATCTAGGCAAGAGATGATAATGGCTTGAGCTGCTTGGTAATGGTCAAGTTAGTAAGAAGTGGTCAGATTCTATACCTATTTTACAGCCAAAGCTAAATGTACAATTCAAATGGAGAGAGAGATGTCCATGATGACTCCAATGTTCTTAGGTCTGAGCAACCAGAAGAGTCAACAGAGACGGCAAAGACCACCAGGTGGAGCACTGACGGGAGAGTGAAGAGGGGGAGAGCCGTCTTCCACACGTGGAAAGCGAGATGTCTATTTGAAGTTCAAGTGTAGTTATGGAGTAGATAGTTTGATTTATGAGTCTGAAGTTCAGGAGAAATGTCTATGCTGAATATATAAATTTGGGAGTCATTGAAATAAAGATGCTATTTAAAGCCATGAAGCTATAATGAAATCATCAAGGGAGTTATAATATATGGAGAGAAGATGAGAAAGCCAATGAATAAAGCCTAGGACACACAAGCGTTATGAATTCAGACTCCAGGGAGAATTGGAGGAACCAGCAAAGGAGACAAAAAGAGAAAAACCAGCCAAGTAAGGGACAAAAGTATACGGTGTCCTGGAAGCTAAATGGAAGGTAGAGTGTCAGTTCTTTTAATACTTTACAGGTTTTGAAGAACCATGTTAACCTCTTTAGCTCCTGAATGATAGGTGATATCTTCGTGGTTTCCCTGTCAGGGGAAAGTCTCATGATTTCAGATTTTGGGGACTTGGCTCCCTTCAAATATGTAGAGGAGAAGGAAAGGGCTTGGGGGTCGTGCACTGTGGGGAGATGATGAGAGAACTGACAGAGTTTTTATACATCTTCTCCCACTGTGGTTGTATTTGCCTGGAAATTTGCCCTGGTCTCCACAGTTGTTTTGAGCTGCTAATCAAGTATGCCAGATTTTCAGCGTCTAGTTTGCAAACTCAGATCCTGTCAGTTTTATCCCATTGGAGCAAGAGTTAATTAAAGCAAGATAAAAATGTTAATAATTTGGGGGGCAGTATGGTGAAAGCTTGGAGTCTCTGGAGATTGAGTAAGAAAGTTTTTCATGGAAACTGAAAGCATAAGGCAATGAAAAAAATCCATCTAAATTGTTAAACAAGTATAATTTCAGAATTGACTATTTGCTTTGGAGAACAATTATAATCTTTCTCATTTGGAAAGAAAATTGTGATATTCTGTAGGTAAGTGAGTACGCAGGCCATTAAAATTGTGAAGATAAGCCCAAATATGGCCCAGGGCTTTTGTGGAGAATGTAAACTGCATCTCACAGAGTTGTTTTTACTGGTAAGACTATGGATAAGGTGTATGATTTTTATCTCTGTTCATGATAACCGGTACCATTCCTGGCCCATTGTAGGGGCCCCAAAAGTGTTCATGAAATAAGGGAATAAAAAGGCCATTTTGAGTTCACGTGGCCCATTTTTTTGATTTCCTGCCAATTTCTCATAAATCACTACAAGATCATCTTTTCCAAATTACATAAAAAGTGGAATCTGTTGCTTTGTCAAGAAGAATCTCTAATTACGCTCTGGAGGCCAGCCTCAGTAGTCATCCTTGCCTTCCTTGAGGTTTCCTAGGCACTGTGCAAGAATCTGAAAGGAGTCTGGGGTTTTAGCTCAGCCATCATTAGAAACTATCAGGGTTCCATTGCTGGAGACCTACAGTCCAGTCTGAAATTAACTTTCCGACAGAGCAGTGTATTTGGTGCCTACCCAACTGCTCTTGTGTCCTATACAGAACTCAAGTTACACAGCATGGCCAGTGAACCTGTCACTGCTTCCTGGGCCTTTGCATCCAGAATACACTGCTTAAAGTAGTGAGTGTGATAACAGACTAGTTTAGCATAGCTTTCTTATGCTAAAGTGAGCAAATACGTTCTCCACAGTGGCAGCAAATGTTTGGAGGTTTTAAACCACTGCTCCCTTATAGAGCTGTCTCTCTGCGTTAGAACTGATGCTTTGGACTATGGTTGCTGCAGACTGATTTCCTGCAGGCATTTCTGGATGTGTGATGCTCACCTCTAGTTTATAGCTGCAGTTCCTCAGTCTGATAAATCTGTGGTCCCATGCATTGAGGGCTCTGAGGCACTTCAGGGAAGGAATCAGTCAGCTAGAGAAAACACAGCAACTCAGCCAGCTGAGCTAAAAAAAAATGTTTTGCTTAAATGAGCTAATGTATGTACGGTGTTTTAGCATAAGTCTCAAGGTATTATCATTACCCTACGTTATCACCATAAAATAATTATTATTATCTGAGGATTTTTTCCAATTGGTCCTTCCCTGATCTCTAGGCTAAATAGCTTTCATTTAACCCTTGAGATGTATTATGTACCCTCCTCATTCCTGCTCTGTGCTCCTGGAGGCTAGCTTGTATGGACTCCCTCCACTAACTCCAGTACCCTTTGGCTTTGGGTTGTGTTCAGTCCCTGGGGACCTTACAAGGAGTTCTGCAAGGATGGAGAGTGTGTGGTGTGGGTGTTATTCCCCTTCTGTCCTGTAGCATCATTTTAGATTGGTTGGTCTTGGGAAGGAAGGTGACAGCTTGTGTCTGACAGTTCTTTCCATGTGGCCTCTCTTTCTGCAGTGTCTCTTACTCCCTCCCCTTGCTGCTTTAGGACCAGGACTACAGCTTCAGGGCTGGGAAAACTCGTTCTCATTAGCCTGATACACTGCACCATCCTGTGTATTTCCCCTACACTCTGCCTGTAGATGGTTCCTTTATCAATCTCTTCTCTAATTACTTAATTTGTGTTAATTATTGTTGGGTGAGAACCTGAAAAATACACATTCCTACTTCTTTTCACTACTACCAATGCAAAACTGGGAATCCTGTACCTTTTGCCCATCCTCTGCTATTTCTCACCATACTTTACTGACTTCTTTTTCCCTTCAAGACTTTATTATCATGAAATCACTTCCTGGGGCAAGTGTTCTTGTTGAATGTAGTGGCCATCCTTTTATTTTCTCCTTGAAGGTCTATCCAAAGAAAACACAGGTCTCAGGCAGACACTTCAAACTGTTTGCAGTAACCCTCTTGAACTTCTGCCACCAGGCCTCCCTGAGCTCTGCTTATAGTCACTCCTTCTTTGAGCAAGGCTTAGATAGCATGACCCTTTACCCCGGGGCTCTGCCCTGAACTTGCATTCAAGTGACTTAACAGTTGATGACGATGAAATGCTTAGAGAATTCAGTAAGAAGACTTTTAGAGTCCTGGATAACTCTCAGGACTTCCAGAAATCTGGGAAGAGGACTTTATAGTTAGAGGACCTATGTGTTCACAGGTGTAGAGACATGAAGTTTATGTGTTATGTGTCTTATGTTTACCTTCCTGCGCCCCACTTCCTTTCTAAGCTTTCTAATCCCTGACATAGTTCTAAATACGTGAATTGGGGCTGAATTACATCAGCTCCCAACTTCTTTATCTACTAATGTATTTTTTGCCGTAGGGTGAGATTTGCACAGCTAGCCTTGTCACTAGCACACAATGTTACAGTCCCAATGAGTATGCTGGGCCAGAGGACAGCAGCCTTTAAAGTGAAGTAATATTGAGTTGCACTTTGGTACTCACTGAGAAAGTTGAGAGGTCGACTTAGGTAATCTAATGAGCTTTCCCAAGACCACACGTCATGAGTAGGCCTAAGAAGATGCTCCAGAGATCTTAGAGTTGGTTCAGAATCATCACTCTGTAACATGAAACAAGTCTTCTTGATTATATTCAATGGGAATTTGAATACACATTGTTTTCCATATCTGAATAGGCCTTGTTCTCTGTCTGCCATGAGACACAATGTACTTCCCATACGAACAATGGCCTGTGATGAAGGATGTTTGTCAAAGAAAAAGTTAAGACTCAGGGGAATTATAAATAATCTTCCCAATGCAGTTCTTTCTGTGGGAGAGAATTGAGACCTGCCTTCCTTATTTGAGGTTTGGTGAAAAGTCTGGTCTTCCTCAGGGGGATAAAAACCAATCTTGTATATTAAATAGAAATGCCCAAATGCAAATCATTTCTTCTAAGACTTCAGCCACTGTTTGATAAACACATCCTTATCTGGAACTTTATTTCACACATATTAATACTGATATGATAATGATGTCATGTGAATGAATATATTATACCAGTGAGAGAAGGTCTAGCATTTTTTTTTTTTTTTTTGGCTAATTGAAACTTTGAAACTTTTAGGCTCCTTTCTCTGACTCATCTAATTTTAGAATTTGTTTTTTGAATGTGGTGATAGCAAACACCAACAGGATCCAGGAGTGAATGCCTCGGAAACGTCAGACTGGGCAGTTGTCTACTTTCTGTTTTGAATCCAGGCCCTTTTATAACAATGTCCAATATTTAATCAACCGTTTTTCCTAGAGCTGCCTGTAAGGCTAATGGATTTTCGGAAATGCTCTTTGGAAGCTCCTTGGTTCTCGTTATGAGACATGACATAGCTGATGTTTCAGAGTTCATCACTCTTTAAGACAAATTTGGATAATTTCTCCAACTGCATTATGCACTATTTTTCATACTGAATTTATCTGTCCACACTTTGTCTACACCTGAAACCTCCAAATATTTTCTATAAATTTAGCTTTAACACCAAAAAAGTTATAGTCAATTGAAACATGAGGATATCACTGAATTTCTTCCTTTATTACTCTTCCTGTCATGCTAAATAAGATTTGCACTTAGTGCAGATCTCTTGGCTGTGCTACTCTTCATACCTACACGCAGAGAGAATTGCCCATCTCTTCCTACTCTGTTTCAGTCTTAAAACCAATACTTGATCCCCGACAAACAATTCTTTCAAATCCAGGGTTAATCCATTTTGAATGGCCTTTGATGTAAACACTTCTAAGTGGCTTAAAAAATGTATTTCTAATCATTCCCTTTTAGTAACCTCAGGTCAGGGTAATTTGCTTTGGAGCTCTGGTTTCCGATGACTGTGCTGAGGGCCCCAGAAGGACATGGAAAATTTAGCAAAAGTCTGTAAATCCATATGCCCTTCTGGCATTTTCTATAGATGGAAAAAATTTTGTTTTACATCCACATATAGTCATCCCTCAGTATCTGCAGGGCATTGGCTCCAGGACCCTCACAGATACCAAAATCTGCAGATGCTCAAGTCCCTTGTATAAAAATGACAGTGTAGTCAGTTCTCCCTGTCCACAGTTGGTTGGATCTGTGAATGCAGAACCCGCAGATAGGGAGAGCTGACTGCACTATTTTTTTTGAAATAAATGTTGATAAATTTGAGATGACTAAAATCCAAATTATTTTAAAATAATTGTTCAATTCATAGGATCTTTTAAATAGAATGCACAAATGGGCAAATATTAAAATTCAAGGGGAAGTCTTTACATTTTTGACATTTTAAAGGGGCCTATTCCCCAGAAAAGTTAGTATCTCTGCTTTGGAAGGACAATATTGCCTTTATTAAAAAGTCTATGCTGGTTTCAGTAGTTGGTAACAGATACTGGATCAGTGAATGGACTTGATAACATAGAAAGTGGAAGACAATGCTCCTCTCTGCAGCTCCCCAGAATTCTTCCTATAACAAATGCAGATCACACAGCAGCTTAGCAGGTATCCTCCCACCAGCGTTCTCTAATGCACCCTTTTATTATGCGTTATAATACTCTTCTAAAATCTGGGTAAATACTAACTTCTGTGGGCCAAGTTAGGTATTGACTGAATCACCTGCATTTATTAGTTAATAACCAGCCCATCTGTTAGTAAAGCATTACTTTGTTCATCGCTGTTCAAATTACTCCTGACTACAAGGGATGGAATAAGATTAATGCACTTTAAAGTATAGCTTGATGATAGATTATGGCCACTGTATTGTATTTACAAGTGTTAACTGTGCTCACTGGAGATCCACTGAGGGAATGTATGTTGTAGTGCATGGTGAATGGTAAAGTACTAAGCAAATGCAAGTCTCTTTTATTAACATGCAAGCATAACGCTTCTTGATCTGAAAACATAAAATCTAGCTGATGGGGTGCATAGAATGTACAACATAAAGGTGTTAATTTTGGTGGTACAGCAGAATAGAAGGAAAGAAGGAGGGAGGCCATTGGAGAATGGATTTGTTAGGGATGGCTTTAGGCTGTAAATGGAACAGAAGATGAGACTTGAAAGATGGGAAAGGAAGGTCAAGGGAGCTCCTTCTGGATGCTTGGCATGGGCTTGGAACTTTCTATACATTGTGGCACTTATACTTCATATTAGCTGTATAAGGCAAGAAATTATTACTTGTAGTTTACTGAGGAGAAAACTGAGCATTAGAAATTAAGTGGGATTGATTCAAAGGTTACACAGATTAAAGTAATTATAGAACTGGTGCTTGAATCCAGAACTGACTGCAAAGCCCACTAGGAAAGTAGAATTTAGATCTCTACCAGGAAGGTAGAATTTAAATTGTTTTTTTCTCTCTTATTATAGTCTCATTTGTGAGTTATATAAAAAGAGCCACGCATTGTGTACCATGTAAGCACAAATATAGCTTCATGTGGTCATCATGAGCATGAGATTCTGAAAAGAGCTTCTCTGTTAACCAAAGTTCAACAAAAGAGGCAGAATCAGTAGAAACAGCAGGAAATCTATCTAATCATCAATCCATCATAAATCTATGGATTTACTACAGGGAATTGGCTTTACAGTTGTGGGGGCTGGTTAAGCAGTGCCTTTAGAGCTGTCCCAACATGTAATGTTGGATCTTGAAGTCCACAGGACAGACAGGAAGGGAAGAAGATCACAAGCAGGCTGGAATCCCATAAGCACAAGTTTGAATCTTAGAAGCATGAATTACATAGACTCCCACTATTGTGGCCTTTTGTTGCCTCTGCCTTTTGTGATTAGAGTACCCTGCAGAAGCTAAAACCCTTTGTTAGCAACCTAATCCTTTGTGCTGACACCTACAGGCATACCTCGGAGATATTTTATGTTCTGTACCAGACCACCACAAAATGAATATTGCAGTAAACAAGTCACACAGATATTTTGGTTTCCCAGTGCATATAAAAGTTATGTTTACACTGGCCTATTAAGTGTGCAGTGGCATTATATCTAAAAAAAAGTATACACCCTAATTAAAAAATACTTTATTGCTAAAAAACTCTATAATCATCTTTTGAGCCTTCAGTGAGTCATAATCTTTTTGCAGTAGTACTATCAAAGATCACTGATCACAGATCACCCTAACAAATATAATAATGATGAAAATGTTCAAAATACTGTGAGAATTATCAAAACATAACACAGAGACGTGAAGTGAGCAAATGCTTTTGCAGGGTTGCCAAAAACCTTCAATTTGTAAAAAATGCAGCACTATCTGTGAAGTACAATGAAGCAAAGTGCAATAATGTACCCGATCTAGATGCTGCTTCACAGCGCAGAGGTGAGTCAGCACATCAGTAACAATGTGTGTCCTACAAAATGACTGCTGTCTGCCTTCTGTCCTTCCAAAATATCCCAAGGGTCCTGGGAAGTGTAGTTCAGCCTACCAAGTTGACACATCAGAAGACCATTCCATTTTTTTCCTTCTAGGCAGAAGTATCATTTTGATAACATGTAAGAACTCTACTCCTATAGGACTGGATACACCAGCACAAAAATAAGCTGGTTTGTTGGGGATCTTTCAGGCTCAACACTGTAGATAATTAATCTTAGTAGTTTCAGAACAGAAAAACCGAGTCATCGTTTATACAAATAAAGACTTTGCAACCTGCGGACAGTTTTCAGTTACTATTTAACCACAGATGGTTAGCGGGAATAATATGACTTGTGCCGTTTGATTTGGCGGAGAGGCTAAGACCCCAGCTTCTGGGTCCATTCCCACTTGACTTTGCCCATAGAAAAGTGATTGAAATGAATTTATTTTCTGGTGAATTTTATGCCTACTTTTGGGTTAGAAACATAGATTTTAAACATTTGTCTCAAGTCTTTTCTTTCCTCAGAAGATACAGTCTTTCCCTGGGGCCTACAATGTAAGCACTAGAGTATTTCCTAGGCAGAGACAAAGAAGAATTTAAATTAGAGTCTAGAACTGGGTCTCTTAACCCAGGTACTCCATTTCAGTATGTACACATCACAGCTAGCAAATATGTAAATAATTGGGCAGTGTTTGGTGTGAGATTGCACAGCAAAATGATGCAAGCACCATTAGAAGTCTTCAGTACGATATATAATCCAGTTGCAGACTTAGGCTAAACAAATTAATGCATCTTTGAGTCTCTCATAATGAATTTTTACTAGCTTTTCAAATAGATTTAAACAATTAATTCAATCCGTCAGCAATCATCTTGGAGCAATTGCTGGCAGGAGACACTGGTTCTGGGGCTGAAATAGTAAGGATGCTAAAGATATGGTACCAATTGGCAAGTAACTCAGTTTATTTGGGACAAATAAAGCATATGATAAAAACAAGTACCATTCTCAGTGATACCAGAAAAGTATTTTGGGGTACCATGAATGAGCAGATTCCTTGCAATTGAGTAGGATCAAAGAAGATCCCTGAGCTGAGCCTTGAAAAATGGGTAAGATTATGTCAGATGGAACTGGGGGCAGGCACTCTGTGCGGTATTTAATCTGACTAGTTTAAGAGGCCAGGTGAAGATAGAAGATATGAAATTTTAAAAGGGTACTTAACTCTTGATTTTTCAATTTATCCTTTCATTACTATGATTGGAACTTAAAGTGTTTACAATTAAAGTTAATGAACGTTTTATTGCTCATGACAGTTCACAGAAAATTAGTCTCTTGCTTTCTTCTCAAAGTGGGAGAAGGCCCTAGGAAACCTCTTCCTGAAGCTGGAGCTGTGGAGCAGTAGCTCTGCAGAACACTTTGCAGGGTGAACTTTGGAGCAGGGATTCTGCAGGGAAGGATCTGCTGCAAAATGTGCAAAGGCTACTTGGAGGCTGAATGCAGAGGAGAACAAGCTGGTGGAGTTAAGGGAACAAGAGGAGGCGTGGCCCCTGCCCTGGGACAGCCTGGGGATTCTGTGGATGTTGGCTTCACCTTCTGATCTGGTACTGGAGGAGGGCTTGAACTCCAGAGGCCCTGCCCGTGCCTACCCTCTGACTTTCCCTCCTCCCACCCTCTGCCTAATTGCTGAGGATGAGCCTTTTTGTTGTGGTGGTGGTGGTGGTGGCCCTTAAAGATAATGAAATGTACTTTTATTTGATTTTCTAAGGAGGCTTTCAACAGTATTCTATTATATATTCATCACGGGATGATGCAATGCAGAGTAGGGTTGGGGCCACTCTCCCTTTCCCTGGAGCAGTGGTCTGGGGTCCTGCAGCCCTATGTCGCAGTCCCAGCTTAGCTGTGTTTTCTGGGCTTCTCCATCTGGGCTTCACTTCTCCCATGTATAAAATAAGGCAGCTGGACTAGAGCAAACAGTACTTCTTGAAGGTGTCTCCTGGGCTCCCAATGGGAGCAGCTTAGCTGTTTAGATTTCCATATAAATTTTCATTTTAAAAAAGATTTCCATGGCTAAAATAGGTTTAAAGACACCCTATTGAATGCCCTTGCAGGGTCCTCTGACTCATACATTCCGTGATTAAGTTTATCCCAACCAACTAGTGACTCCTAAGTCCGCCTCTGCCCTAGCAGGCCATCTGCTGGACTTCCACAACAGAATATTAATAGGACTCTGTCTTCCATAGCCTGGATGTTTGTGTTCTCCTCAAATTTATGTATTGAAACCTATCCTCCCAAGATGATGGTATTAGGGGGTGGGGCCTTTGGGAGGTGATTAGGTCTTGAGGGCTAAGCCCTCATTTATGGGATTAGTGCCTTTATGAGGGAGACCCAGAGAGCTTCCTCCTCACTTCTGCTGCAGGCAGTTACAGTGAGAAGACGGCCAGCAGTGAGGAAGCAGGCTCTCACCAGACACCAGATATGCTGGCACCATGATCTTAGACTTCCCAGCCTCCAGAATTGTGAGAAATAAATGTTTGTTTGTAAGATACCCAGTGTATGGTATTTTTCTTATAGTAGCGTGGATGAACTGAGACACTTTTCCTCCCACATGGCTCTTCTCATCCTCTGTAAACTGGTGCTGACGTTCTTCCTGGTTGCCAGTCCTGCATTTGGTCAGGGCAGGGATTTCACAGTAAGGGAGGGTTGAGGAAGGAGCTCCCACCCATGCGGAATACGCGTAGTAGTCCTGGGGGGATGTTCTTAGCCTGGACTCGGCTTTAACCTCACTGAACTAATCATTGTCAACACCTACGCCTGGACCTGGGTGCTCACTTCTGCTCCAGTCCCACACCCACAGCTTCCTGCTTCAGATTTCTGCTTGCACATCTGCCATGCACTTTCCGTTCTCTGTAGCACATCTCCTTGTAAAGAATTCATTATCTTATTTTAAAGCTGCTTCTTTTTCCCGACTTCCCAGTCAGGGTGAAAGACTCAGAGCTGTCTGTATCCACTCCTTTCTTCACTTGAATGCCTCTCCAGTCCCTGAATCCTGACAAGTCTCCCTTTTATTGTTTCTTGCTTCCATTTCTCTTTTGCCTTTACCACCCTTTTAGTTCCGACTTTCATTATCTCCCAGCCATCACAAACACATAACAGGTCCTCAGGGCTCTGTTGTCCCTCCACTCCAGTCCTTCATGGAGAGGAGCTAGTGCTCAGGGCTAGTGTTTCTGGAGCCACGCAGGGTATCAATACCCAGAGTCAACACTTTTGTGATTCTCATTCAGAATCTCCTTCCATCCCTCCCTCCTCCCCCAGTGGGAGCCTATCTCATCTTTATGAATAACAGTTCTTTATTGTCACCTTTCTATCATAAGTCGTCTCCCCCAAATCAAGATAGTTTCTACCACTGTACTGTTCAGACTATTCTCTCTGTCTTGAAAACCCATCCAGCTCATCCTCAAGGCCCCATGCAAACCTCACCCACTTTGTGAAACTTTCCCAAACAACCCCAAGATCAAAAGACTTTCCCCTGTATCTGCGCTTCCTCTGTCAGTTCACTGGATGCTGTCAGACTCTGCTCTGTAGCTTTTTTTTTTTTTTTTTTTTTTTGGTGTGTGTGTGTGTGTATCTTACCATGGCATCTAAGAAGGAAGCCCCGGAGGGCAAGGACCTGGAAATGGCTCTCTTGGACCCATTTCATGAGCAACCAGGCAAATGCCTGCTCTACCCCCAGAAATCTAATCTGTTGGGAAAATATTGAAGGATGTTAAAACCCACATAGTAGCTGTGCTGTGTTCAAACTCGTACGTTAATTGACCACGATGAATAGCTCTAACTGTGCTTGTTTTTTTCCTTTATCTTCATACGTGCATTTTCTGAAAAAGTTGAGCTCTACAGCCGAACGACCCATTCTGGCATAGCCTAGGACTTACCATCTTGAGTTCCTTTTTAATTAGGGCAGAGGAGTTGTGGATGTAACATTTTCGTGTATTTTTACAAAATTCACACCTTGCTCACTTTAATTTATGTTTTCTTTAGTAACTGGTAGAAACATCTTAAGGGTCAGCCTAGAAGTAGCAGAATCAGTAGAAACACCTTTTCTAAACCTTTCTTCTTTGTGTCATTAATCAAAAGAAACACACCTACTAACCCAGCCTGTCAGATTCACTCACAGAAGTTGCAGTTTATCTCCAAACCATTCTTAGCCTCTGAACCTGGTAGCTGATTGGGTAATGAGTAATTACACACCTTCAGTTATTAGTCTACCTTGGAATTTTTCAGCTTCTATTTTCTGTCAGTGAATGGAACTAAACTGCATGTGTTTTGGCTTGAGTACACAATGAATCAGAATTAATGAAATGTCATATCCGTTAAAGCAAACTCAGAAAATTGCATGCAAATATGGATAAGAGGGCTCTTAGTCCTAACTTTGCCGCTATAAGCAAAAGGATAGTGGCCATTTCACATAGATCATTCCATGCAGTATTCCTTCCTGCTGTCACTCTAGGACTTGGCCTGTCCTGAGAAAGAAGGAAGGTACCAAGGCTTCCGTGGAAAATACCCATAAGAAAATGCCTAAATACTGAGGGCAGCAGGAGCTGTGAAACCTCTACTTTCTTAACTCAAATATGTGACTCCTCCTCAGGAACTTGTTCTGACACTGACCCTGTCATTGCCTATGGTCGTGGGCACTGAAGCCAAAGATGGGCTGACAGACACAGAACTGTAGGTTGGCAACAGAATTTATTAGGTTTCACTCGTATAGTCAGTATGATCTGTTTCCAATGTGTAACACATTTGCCATTAAAAATGTGTAGGGTAAAACGTTTAATTTATCACTTCTTCTGTGCATTGATCTAAACATGAAAGTGATTTTCACTCTAAAGTAACGTTGGAAAGAAGTTTCTTCTGTAGAGCACAGGGAACTATGTTCAATGTCTTGTGGTGGCCTTTGATGAAAGAGAATATGAAAACGAATATATGTGTGTATACACATGACTGGAACACTGTGCTGGACACCAGAAATTGACACAGTGTAACTGACTGTACTTCAGTTTAAAAAGTTTAAAAAAAAAGAAGTAATGTTGGAGAGACATCTCGGCAAAAGGCAGAGGAGAGCAGTGTGTGGTCCCCCTGGACACTTCCTGGCTTTCACCCGCCTCCCAGGCGGTAGTCAGCGCGACGGTAGCCTGCTCAGACTCTTCCTGCTGCTGGTAGCTGTCTTCCCTGCCCGCCCACGTGCATCACAGACCGGGGCAGATTCACAGATGAGTGACAGCCCTTCAGTTCTATAGGAACAGTGAACAACTACCCCAGTAACTAAGCACAGAGAACCGTATGTCACCTCGCCACTGAGTAGCAATGAATTCCTGATTCTGGCTGTACTCTAGAGGGTGGGCCATCAATGCTGTGTAGCACTGGCAAATAAATTCCTGATCTGGGTCTCTCAAGAACGCCACTTGCTGGGGCCCTCCTTTTGCTGATGTGTATAATATTTCTGTCGCTACAGCTGTGTGTATGTAAAAAGAATGCATGTTCTCTTGTGTAAGTGATGGGTGGCCAATACTGTTACTTTTGATTTCAGCAAATTGATCAAGAGGGAAATGGGGCCTCATTAAAGGGTAGAGATTAGGTCATAGGCAAAGATGATACTTGTTTCCAAAACTGTTGCACAGGATATGAGAGGTCAAGAGTTGGGAAACTACATTCACAGGTTATCAGGGAGTTGTCGAAAACCAAAACAGACAGCCTCCCCTGTGTAGCAGTGGAGGCTGCTCTATGACCCAGCCTCCCAGGAGAAGCCTGATGCTGGTCAGATCATGTTAGTGGAACTAATGACTTTTAGTTCTCTCCCAAGAATGTCTAAAGCTCTCAACCTGCATGAAGGTGTGGGATTTGGGAGAAAAGGGGGTTTTCAGGTCTGAAGTAATTCCTTGTGGCTTTCCAGGTTCCTGCTCACCTGGCCAAAGCTTATGAGTCATTCATTGCTCCTTTCCTGACCTGATCTTCACAAAAAGGGAAGTGGGTATGCCCTTTTTAATTTTTACTTTTATTGCAATGAAGACTGTTCACAGAAGGAAGAGGAGGTAGGAGTGAATCCAGGGGCCTGCAGGGGAGAAATACTGAGAACCAGGGCTGAACTCTGGCCTCTTGGCTCTTGATAAGGTGTCAAGGCCAGCTGGTTGGCCTGGTTCCCAGTTCTGATGCTCCCTCCATGTGTTACTTCTGGAAAGTCACAGCCTCACACAGATGCTTGTATTATATTTGCTGTCTAATATATTCATACAACAGAGGCAGAGAGCAATGTGAGTGATTTGGAAATGCTTTTCAGATCTTTTGGAGCAGTTTCATCTTGAGAACTTAACCTAAGTAAACCAGTAGTTCCCTGATCTCTAGCAGTCTCCCCAGAATCTTCCTCAGCCCTCCTTACCCTGGAGGGCAGCTGAAGCAGGAAGAGAAACTGTGGATGGACAAAGCAGCATCACCGGGGCAAGAGTCCCCGGGAAGAGATGGGAGGCAGGCATGGGCCAGCGGGGTGAGCACTGGACCAGGAGCCACACGGCCTGGTTTCCAGTTCTGATATTACATTCATGTGTCACTTCTGGAAAGTCATAACCTCTTACGGGAACTTTGTTTCACTATCGAAAACTGCAGAGAATGGATCAGATTGGCCTCTGAGGCTCCTCCCATGGCCAGATCTGGTTCCATTCCACCTTGAAGCCAGCAGAGTTTGCTGTTGCTTTTTCCTGCCAGTATCTTGTGAGTCTCTTTCTTTTTTGCTTCCCTGGCCCTTGTTTGCCTTCCTCCTGAGGCTTTCTGACATCCCACAGCTGCCCTGCTTTGTTCTCCATCACACCAGGACACAGCAGCCAGCAGGAGCCAGAGACCAATCAGTATTTGATAAAGATAAATCTTTGCTTAGAACTGGAACAGATGTTTAGCCAATTAGGAAATGAAACCCTCTGCAGAAGTGGATCGGCTTCCATCTGAGGACTTTGGATTTTGCTGTAAAAAGTACTCATTTCTTAAAAGTGCTTTGTAGAATATATCAAAACAAGGTACAAGGTTATGTCACTGGCTCTAGATTACTCAGTTGCAGTGTAGTTTCAAGATAACTATCATTCTCATATTTATAACATTACAGAATATGAATGTTTTAGAATGGAAGGGACCTTATTCCTTTTCTTCCTACCCTGTGGAGAAGTTCTCCAGTCTTGCTTCTCAGGATGTGGTAACTAAACCCGCAGCCTTCGCAGTAACTGGGAGCTTGTGAGAAATGCAGACTCCCAGGCCTCACGCCAGACCTGCTGAGTGAGAACTCACACTTTAATGAGCCGTAAAGCTAGTTCGCATGTACATTCCAGTGTGAGAAATACCACTCTATGGTACTCCTGTTTAAAAGAGAACCTATCTTAGTCTGGACGCATTGAGCCGCAAGAGGCTGCCTACTCCTTGCAGGGTGTTCTATTTGGAAATAGCTCCAAGCGTCAGAATGTGCTTTCTTATAATGAAAAGACTAGGGAATATTTATTGACCTCTGACCAGGTAACCTCTTCTAAATATTTTATGCGTGTGTGTTGCCTCATTTCATGGTCATAATAGCCTGGAGAGGTAGATATGATTTGTTTTTGTTCCAGTTAATCTCCACAACACACATATGAGAGGGATATTCTTATATTTCCTATTTTATAAATGAGAAATATGAGGCCAGAGGAAATGAGCAGCTTGCTCAAGTCACATGGCTGGAGACTGAATCATGAGCGCTGACCAAAGTAGTTTGACTCCAGAGCGCAACTTAACCACTGTATTATATGCTTATTTTTTATAGTGATTACAGTGTTCCTTTCTACAGTTTCTGCCCATCTGTATTCTAGAAGTACAAATGAAATTCTCTTTTTTTCTAATGTGAAAACTCTTAACTTATTTGGAGCCAGCTCTCATGATCATTCTCTTTAATATGTTCTTCATATGACTTAATTATATTTCCTCCCCACATTTGTCAAATACTAGTTTGTAATTAAAGTGTGGCCTTCAGCTGTGTGGTTTTGAGCAGAGCAAAGTTCTAAGATTGTCTTCAGCCTGTACTGGAACAACATGCCTTGAGGAATGAAGCCCAAGTACCGATGAGCACTTGAACATAGTCACAGTGTTGACTGGTAATGAGCTCAGTGGCTTTTTCACAAAGGCTGCTATTAAGCCAGGCTTCTCTAAGTCTGTGTTTGTGGAGATGATTTTTGAACTAAGGGACATTCCCTTGAAGCAGGCCTCTGACCAGTATCATGTGCTTCTGCACAGAATGAGCTCAGGTGAGACCCTAGCACCCGTCTCCAGTGTAAGGAGGGTTGGCTGCACCGCTACCCAGGGCAGGGCTGTGGAGGGTAGAACTGGATACCCATCCTGCTGACTTTCATCTTGTTAGCTGTGACTCATTATTCATCCTGTCAAATCTTTTGGATTCTTGATTCTATTACTCAGCATATTTGCTAGCTGGGTCAGCCTTGTGTCATCTGAAAATTTGATAAACACATCTTCTGTCTTTATTATGCGATTTGCAGTTGAAAGCGCTGAATGGGCCAAAGTTGAAGGAAGCCTCTGGGATGGGTCCTGTTCCCAGAAACCCTCCCTACAGGCTGACTTCAGTTCATTAACATGCACCTTTTAGGCCAGGCATTTAAACATCTTAATATCTCAAAGTTCTTCATGCAGCCTATATGCCTCCATTTCCCCACGAGGGACAGTAGTGGCCAATATGCTGTTTTAAACTACTGACACCCTCCAGGTATATGGTCCAGAATGATCATGGTGGAGGCAGCAATTTAATGGAAGGCACCCTGAATCAGTATTATAAATGAGCTAGGTGTGAGCTCGGGCTCTGCCACTTCCATCTTTATGCTTTTCCTTTAGGGTGGATCAGAGAGTTGGAACCACTAGCAGTGGTTTATATAGTATAAAATTATATAATAAGGGATTTATTCTAGAGATTTGAACTATGCAATTGTGGGAGCTGGTTAAACAGTGTGTGAAAGGCCGTTACTTGTAGGTACATTGGTAGAACCTAAAGTTAATTGGGAAAAAAAGATGGGTGTCAGTTGGACGAAAAGATGGGTGTGAAATAGAGGAGAGCAAAGACAAAGCAGAGCCCACGAGGACCTCCTGGAGCCCACAGGATGGGCTCGGACACACGTGAGTCTCTCGTTACCTTTAGGACTCCATCACTGATGATGGAGGTGACTTACGGGAGAAGCTGCCTCCTTCCTCACAGAGATAAACACACACCTGGCCCAAGAATCGGAAGCTAAAGGAGGAGATGTAGTGGGAGCTGGAGTCGCTGCAAGCCTGGCCAGCGCCCCACGCCAGCTAGGTGAACCAGCAGATCACCAGGATGCACGTGAGCTGCAACAGTGCCCAGCACTGACCTGTGTGCTGCTCCAGATCTTGTGCGGATTTCTCCTTTAGCCCATACTAACCTGAAATTATGCAGGAAAGGGGATTCTGGGAAACACTGCTGCAGCCTGGCTAAATCAACACCCTCTCTGTGTGCTATCCATATGTTAATCTTTTAACCACATGTATCTTCCAAATGAGTACAGTTGAAAAACCGTGTTTCAGTCTAACATAGTGCAACAATCCCTTGTACAACTGAAAACACACAATCTCTTCCAAAGTTTGATACAAATTCTTTTAATTTGTCTTTGGGTGATGTGTATTCCTCTTGCTTGAATCGCATTCTCCTTTTGGTATCCTGTAATTGAAGTACTGAGATAAACTTAATCACCATTACCATATCTTATGTCAGATAATAGAGGAATGGGAGACATGAAGAGAAAACAAATGGTTAATATGTAATATGCATTGAGACCTATTCATATTAAAATAAGGAAGAAACACTAAACATTATTATAGTTCTTGTTTCTGCAGTTGGCCATGTGGTTATATCTGGTGTTTTTCGCTACCTTTTTCTGCTGCTTGTTCTCTATTTCATTTTTCCTTTGCCTCTACAAAATACCTCTACTGGTTTTGGCGCCTTCCCAGGCAGGGTGACCCAAACCATTATTCCTGATGGTTTTAGGGCATTAGTATTCCTACCTGTGTAGGGTTGTTGAAAATTTCCATTGATTTTAATTGTAGGACCTAGAGTACTAAGAGAAACCCCAGGGACTCCCATAAATTCCAGATGAACTCTTACCTCCAATACAATTTAGCAATTCTGTATCCTCTTGAAAGCATCAATACCCCAGTCAGTACAATAAATTGCCTTTTTTACCTGTTGAATGAAGCTCAGAGTGGTTGGTGGCTGTCTCAACTACCAGTTTCAGTAAAGCATTGTTGTGTAACCTGCGGGAAGCATGCTTCCTTGGGACCTAGGTCTTGTAGACCAGGAAAGGCCAAAGTGATGATGGTAAAGCAAAACCTTCTCTTGTGGATCACCAGCGAAATCACTGACAGGAGCCACTCTTGTTTTCAGAACCCTTGATTCCAGGACCTGAAAGCTCTGACTAGGAGGGAAGCAGCACCACATATTGCTTGCTGATTTAGAGCATAATGCATTTCCAGAGAGATTTCAGAGGTTAGAGCTATACTTAAGTCCTGGAAGATGCAAGGGTTGTGCTTCCTTCCGGGTCCTCATTCAGCTTGTTTCTTTGGCTTGTGCAGAAGACAGATGGATCAGGGAGAATGATGGTGGATTATCATAAACTCAGTCAGGTTGTGACTCCAATTACAGCTCCTGTTTCAGATGTGGTTTCATTCCTAGAGCAAATCAACACGTACCTTGGCTCCTGGATCTGGCAAATGCCCTTTTCTCTACACTTGTTACTAAAGATCCGTAGATGCTGTTTAGCTTCACCTGATGGTACCAACCATACACCTTCATGGTACTACGTCAACTTTCCAGTCACATGTCATATGTTCTCAGGCAGATCATGCTAGTCCATTACATTGTTGAGATCATACCATTGAACCTGATGAGTTTAATGTAGCAATAACCCGATACACATTGGTAAGAAACATGTGTGCCAGAGAGTAGGAAATAAATCCCACCTGTAAGATGACTTCAGGTCATTAGTGTCTACCTTTGAGGCCAGGGGCTCAATCATCCAAATACCTGGATGGCACTTCTGTGCAGCCTGTGTGTTTCCAGTTGCTCCAGCAGGGTGACATCTAGTCAGTCTATTTAAAATCACACCTCCTACCCCTAACAGCTACACAGCCCTGATCTATTAGAGTGGAGGCAACAGCAGTGGAGTGGAAATTCCTGAGTCAATGTCAAAAGCCATAGTTTTGCTACTTCTGTCTATGTATTTTCTTGGACAGGTCAGTTTCTTCATCTTTAAGATGAAAACAACAAAAATACAGCTCATGCAACTCACGTGGTTGATAGGAGGGTTACCTGTGATGATATATATACAATGTCATAAGGAATTTATTGCTCTACAGTAGGCATTTTATGAATCTGAGTGTGTTTAATCCACGTGCACTTTTATCCACTGTTACAGATGAGGAACAAAGTTTCTGACAAGTCCTTCAACTTGCCAGGCTCACACTGTTAGGAGGTCGTGGAGCCAGGATGTGAACTCCAGCTGTTTTGTTAGCAAACCTGTGTTCTTTCCATTTGGCATGCTCCCACTTTGCCATGGGGCACTGTAAACCCTGTATACCAACAGTGTCTAAATACAGATTCTGTGCTGTTCTTCCTGAATTCATGCTGAAGTGCATTGATCTTCCCTTCCCCTTCCCTAAAGTCCTCTGGGGGCTCTGCCTTTAATTCCTAGGTTGAATCAGGCTTTCTTTTTAAAAATTTATTTTCATTTTGAAAATCACCCTTCTGTACATTATAGTTTACAAGGCACTTTTACTTGCACCTTTATGTTCTCTCATGTAAAAGTCCGTGGGGTAGAGCTTAATTTTATTCTGTCTGTGAGACACTGAGGCTTAGGTAGATAATAATGTATTAAAGCTTATACAGGCTGGTAAGTGGCAGAGGCACCTGTCTCCAGCGTTAGGGCTCTCTCCAACTGCTTCAATCCTACATGAGGCGCTAAGTATCTGTTGAATCTGGGAAACCATATTTTCCCCCTTATCAGGAGGCCTCTTGGAACCAGACACAGCTTCGCTCAGGAAGAATATGGGTGCAGTAAATCTCAGAAGGTGCACAGATGTTCACACACCAATGGGCCATAGAAGCACCTAAAATCTCAGGATACCTTTATTTCACAATTCTGTTAGAAGGAAAACCCCCCTAAAGGCCACAAGCATCAGAACCGAGCAAACTCAGGCTTATGGGCTATGATTATACTGAGGGTAATAGGATAATGGAAATGTTCCCAGTGCTCACCAGTGACCTTGCTTTATTTCAGACAGTATGAAATGAACCAGTCTTCTGTCAAACCTCCTATTGGAAATGACTAACACTCCTGAATAAAGAATGACAACCCATCATTGAGCCAGTAAGAATGTTAGGATTCATCATAGGCCAAAAACTCAGTGAAAGCAGGAACTCGAGACTGGGAAATCACTGAATATAGCTTTTTATTTTCCCTTGAGGCCGTTTGCTGGCCCCTGGATGCATTGAGCTTCAGTTTTCAAGGGTGGGACAGGGATCTAATACTAAAGAGGCCAGGTCTCAAGGACTGTAATCTCAGAAGAGGTTCTAACACACCATCAAAGTCCTTACCAATTATGTTTATTTTCTGTCTCCCCAATGTAGGCTGAACCATTTGAAACCATGTTTGATTCAGTATAATAGGATGCCATAGAGGCTTTTGCCCACAGTTGTCTGTCTAATAACTAGAATACTATCTGGTACATAGTAGTTTTTTTGATGGAATGAATGAATGAAATTAAGTTGTAAACCAATCATTAAAAGATAAATCACTCCAGATGAGAGTTTAAACAATGTACCCAAACGACCCATAAGTAAAAGAAGAATTCACAGGGAAAATGAAAGGAAACCTAAATTTGGAACCTGCCAGGAATAGGAGAGAGCAGAAGGGGATCGGGAGTGGTCTCTTGGAGTCGCCTTAGTGAGGTCTGACCAGCCAGCTGGGTAAACACGTTGACTGCTCCAGTCTCCATTTCATCCTTCCTAGCTGTTATTTGCCAGCTTGAAATTTCTGGCTTTCATTCCCATCTGATTAACAAAGATATTGAAAACTAAAAACTCAAGTCTCTTCACTGTTTATAACCAAATGCAATGCACAGGTTCGTATTTATGGGAGAGATACGGAATACAAATTAAAAGCCCTATGATGTGGAGCTCCGAAGCCCTGCTTTCAAAAGTTACCCAAGATTATGTGAAGCTTTCTCACTACCCTGTCTCTTTCATATTTAATCAGATTTTGAGATTAGAGATGCAATTTCCTTTTGTGTCTAGGGAGGTTTATCAGGATGCTGCACACTGCTGTTAACATAATGCTCCTCCCCGCCCTGAGGTTATAGAACTGAAAGCGTCTATCATATAATTATTCATTAAAAAAGAAAATTATTTACTTTCTTGGTTTAATGAACAAAAAAATTCTATGAAGTTACATCTCTGTGGGTGAGGTTCAAAAATCAATGAGTCAGGTGAAAGTCATGTATACTAGTTAAAATTATACATGCATATCTTTCATACTATCCATAAATTAAAATATACAAGGTTTTAAATGTACAATCCTACATGGTATTTTTTGTGTACCTGGTGGGAACCAATGAGTTAACCAAAGGTAGAAATGAGAGAGAAGCATATTAGTCAGTGTCCAGCTTTTTAAATCCCCTGCCTTTAACAAAACTGTCAGATTCATAGCGATGACTATGGGGAAGGCTGAGAAACCTGAAGTGCTTCTGCTTCTTGAAGGGGTGATTCCATTGTGCCCGAAGAGTAGGTCTCACTGTTGTACGACACATTCATGCATTTGTTCATGTTGGGAATGATGTGTTATGTCTTATTTACTGTAAGTGACTACAACTCTGTTATTCATGCAATCTGATCATTAGGTACTAAATAAAGATTCAAGTTAGGGGCTAAATCATTTACATATTGGACATGCATTCCCAGATTGCCTCCTTCCAAGAAAAAGTATGGCTGTAAGAGGTATGAGCAAACCTTCTGGCTCCTGGGAAAGTGGTGTGAAATTCAAGTTGAGGGTTTACATCAGCTTTTCTTTAAGGATGGCAATCTGGTGTAACGAAGGTCTGTTCAGACCAGACATGGCTTGAGTCAGAGTTCCAGCTTTGCCTGTGATTAGCACCCATTGCTTTAGGTACTCTTAACCCAGGTATGTTAGAGATGGTAACCTCCTCTAGAGTTCCTCCTCGCTCCCCACTCCTGCTGGCACAGGGAGACTGAGAATGGGCCCACAGGGGGCTTTATGAAGACTGTGAAGCTTCATTTAGGGTTCCACACTTGTACAAGTCCTTTCCAAGGTCTGGGGAGGGATCTTGGCAATATGTTCAAATGGTTCTTTTTGTAAAAATTTATAAAATTGAGCTATTTTAACTATTATCAGTTAAGGCTACTCTTTCTTTCTCCCCAGCTTTTCCAGTATGTCTTGTTTTGTTGTTGGTGGAGTAGCTGTAGACAGTTTTGCGACCCGGCTAAGGGGAAACTGCCTTGAGATGCCAGTGAGTTGGGGTTTTGTAGTTGACAGTCAGCCCCTTTTTTGCAGAAGTGAGTTGTAGTTGGCTGTCATGTTGTAGGAATGGCTTCCAGGATTTTCCTACCACCTGCTGAGATGACCTGCCTGGTGTTGGCAGAGGATGCAAGGCCAGAGGCAGTGCTGCCTTGTGAGTGTGCCTCCCACCCATGGAGTGCGAATTGTAGGAGAAACCTGCAGAAAAAAAGACTGACTTTTCATTCTCTGCCTTGAAAGTGATGTTATAAAATTGTTGGCATACACAGCCAAAAATGTAGGAAAACATACCAAAAAACTATGATAGGCAGTTACCTAATGCAAATATGTTATTTTTCTTGATTTTATGATATTATGCTATTTATCAGTTTTCTCTGATGTGCATATTGTGATTTAGTTTGTCTTTGTAAATAAATGTTTACTTTCACATAAAATTTTGGTTTTGCAACTCTGCGTTCCTTTCTAAAGCAGACCCTTAAAACTGCGTAAGCTTCAGACCTCATTAAACCTGCTCCTCCCTGCTCTGGACTCTTGACCAGAGAGTATGACTCTTGTACCACCAAAGCTCACCTTGCTTGTTTAGGCCGCTCCTGCATTGTGTGGACTGATGTCTCAGGAGGTTCAGAGGACACCAGTCTTTGAAAGGCCGCTTGAAATCGAGCACAGGTGGCTGTGCCCAGAGCTGGGCAGCATATGGAGTCTGGCATCTGATCGTTCACAGAAAGCCCTGTGTTTGTACAGAGAAGAATAAAGAATGGCCAGTGTGCAGACCAGGCAAAAGAGGCTGTTTTCCTTGCTGTTTGTTAGGGAAGAAGGTAGGCTTCTCATTCCTGGATGGCTTGTGGCTTGTGTGACCCAGAAGGTGGCAAATTCAGACAGAAGCTCTTGCCCAAAATAAACACAGTCTTCGAAGCCGTCATTAAGGAGAAGCACTGCTAGTCTGTGAGTCAAAAGATCTTACTTGTCACTCCCTGGTGAAGATGTTTCTACCTCTCTGTGCCTCGGACTGTTCTGTAAAATGGGGATTGTGGGCCTTTGCTAGACTGTGTTAGAGGACTTATTACATCATGCTGGCCATAGAGCCATGGGAACATGTAATGTACCGAGCAAATGTAAGAACTGTGATGAATGTAAGAAAATATTAAGGGTAAAAATCAATATTGTCATTTAGCTAAACTTTCAGAAAATCTTTTCCCGGACTAGCTGTAGGCTGCTACAGAGGGATCCTGATCAATTAAGGTCAGGGAGGCTTGAAAGATGTGGATTTCTATAATAATGCAGCTTAATTCACAGGGGCCAATTTGTTCAAGCCTAGACGTGTTTGTCAGTATAATTGAAAGGAGCATGATCAGACCATGCGGTGCCCCAGCCAGCAGCGGACCCAGGGGACAGTGCTCTCGCTGTGCCTGGGGACCTCGGTGGGCTACCTGGTCCCCGGCGGGCAGGAAGACAGAAGGGAGGTAAGCGTCTTGCTTTCAGGCTGCCCATTAATCAACATCACTTCCCTGATTAATATAAAGGCGTTCTCAGCTGCACATTTTGAGGAGCTTCCAACAATTCATTTTTCCTTCTGGTTACAGTAAAAAACAGCCTTCATAATGAGGAGGAGAGCTGTGTTCTTTATAAAGCTAAATATTAATTCTTCTTTCAGTTCGTCATTTACATATTCCTCAAATTGGTTTCACTTTTTCAATTTACACTGCTGAAGCTCCATGGCCCGAAGATACACAATTAACACCATTTCCTTGGTGAGGGTCAGAGTGCTTGCTTTGTAGGCTCAGGTTTTGCTCAAGACAGTAGTTGAAGGTACCTGAGAAATGGAAATTTAATTGGCATAACTACGAGGATCTCCGTGCTGGGCTGAGGATGAGAGATGAATGGACATGCTCTTCAGTCAGCCATTTCTGCCCACACTGTTTTGGTCGGGGGTGTCCCACTCACAGAGGGAAGCAGTCCTGCACTCCGCCTTGAGAGACTAGGGAAGGGCTTGGCTCTTCTCTCTGAGGATTCTGGAGCCCAGTGACCACTCAGGGTGTCTTCTTGTCAGAACTAATGATCGCCAGGTGTTAATAGATCTTATTCTAAGTTTATAGATCACTTACTCAAAAACCTTGCCTGCTGTTAGAACATATGAACTGTATCCATCCCCTAGACCTCCCTCCCTCCCTCCCTCCCTCCCCCCTTCCCTCTTCTCTGCCTCCCTCCTTCCCTTCCATGTTGAGCACCTGTTGAGTTAGTATATATTTGACACTGTGCTGGATGCTGGAAATACTATGGTGAAGAAGAGAGTCTAGTGGGGGAGACAGACACAGCATGAGCAACTTTAGGGCAGTCGGATAACCACCTCCACAGGAGAAAAGACAGGGCTCTGTGGTGCAAGGAGAGTCAGGCAGGCGGGGATGGGTCTTTCCTGTGAAATCTTTCAGCACTGAGGTGGTTTTTTTTTTGGTTCTTTTGGTTTTTGTTTTGTTTTGTTTTGTTTTTTAAAAAAATCCCTTGTAGAGTTATTTAGCTGAGAGGTGTCTGTGATTTGGGGTTTAGGTAGGCCAGATGAAATATTCCAGTGTTCATTTTTCTCACCTATAAAACAGAATAGCAACAAAACCGGAGTGCAGTCATGAGATGTGCTTAAAATCCCAAACCCAGCACATGCCTCCCGAGACAAGTGGCATCACACAGGGACCTGGCAGCTACTGGACCTTTGTCTGTAAGTGACAGTTTATGCTACAGAATTGTCTCCTGGATCTTCAGGGACTTGGAAGACCTTCCTGGAAAGCCAAAGCATAAACAGATACATGGTACTGGATTCTTCTTAAGACTGCTGTGTAGCTGTATGTCCGTCCAGGAATGCCATCTGGAGTCACGTGAGGTTAGGAAGCTGAGCAGTGTCAGCTCTTCTTTTTTGAGTGGATGAGGGGAATCAAAGTCAAAATAGTGCATCTTCAAGACTGGTGGTTCTATTTACATTTTTTCTCTTTTAATCACCTGGAATGTGCATTTGGAATTTTTCACTTGGCATCAGGCTTAGTGCATAACACGTCTTTTCTAAAAGAGAGGGTGTCTTAGTGGCGACAGTGGTGGGTCTAAGTGTGGACAGAACCATGTTCACTTTCTGAAACTGAACTCTTCTAGCCGTGTAAACTTGCGCAGGGTCCCTTCCTGTCTCCAAAACTGAGTTTTCTCATCTCTAAAACAGCGATAATTACATGATGATTGTAGAGAGATTTTGTGGCTACTAAATTCTCTTGGCAGATTTAAATGTGTAATAAATATTAGCTGTTGTTATAGAATGTCAACTGTATGCACACGTTAACCAAGTCACGGTGCCTACAGCTTCCATGCTGCATTAAGACGAAGCTCCTCGGCAAACTTTGTCTCCTTGAGGGTGTTTTCCAGGTACGTTAATTGGCATGGTGACCACTTGTAGAAGACACCCATGGGGCTGTCCCGTTAGCCCCCCTTTTCTAGTAACTGCTTTTTCCTTGCTCATCAATGTGTCTGTAAGGAGCCGCTCTGCTAGTAGTGATTCTGTTCCTTAGACACTGGTCCAAGGTTTGGACTTGGGGCCTGGAGAGTTGGGTCAGGTGTTTTTCTCTGTCCTGTAGCAGTAAGATCGAGAGCTCAGGGGATATGAGTGGACACGTTCTTTCCACGAGGACCTGAGAAGCAGAACTGGTCTGGAGAGAGATAAGGAAAGAAACAGAATGGAAGAAAGGAAAAAAGAAAAAGAAAGAAATGTGTATCGGTTGTGCAGAGAGGACTGGGAATATGAGCTGGAGAAGGAATCCTGAGTGTTACCTTGTTCCGTTTATTCCTGAGATCCAGCCACATTCCTAGGCCTGAGTTCCTTGAGATGGTTCAACAGTATTTGAATAATTAATCTCTACTGTTACCTAAGATATTGAAAGTTGGGTTTTGTCCCTTTCAACCCCAGAACTTCTCAGTATTACCTCCTTCCACAAATGTTACACCAGGGAGGGTGCCCAGCATGGGTACCTAGCAGATATTACAGTGATATTATACCCACCTGGGCTCTCGACATGGTTGGTCATCATCATTACACTCACAGCAGAAGGTGTATAAATGAGTCTGCATGTTGCTGCTCTTTCTCTGTGTTGGTTCCCTTAGAATGAAGTAACAAAGGTAGGTGCCTCAGTGTTGAGGTAGTCAGAGCTAGTCTGGGCTTAAGGATAAGAGAAGCTCGAATGGTGATGCTGCTGCAGAAATGGGCAGTTCCTAATAGGGGATCCCAGGAAATTCACAGACCAAGGGCACAAAAAGGAAAGGCTGAGGAAAGGAAGAAGACTCACCAGGGTCCTGTGCTTCAGAGAACCCCTGTTACCATCTCAATACCTTCAGAGCCACAAGGCTGTGAACCTTCACCACCCGCAGAGGCAGGATAACATGGCGGATAAAAGCACGGATTCCAGAGGCAGGCTACCTGGGTTCGAATCCTGGCTCTGTTGTGTGTGCCCCTGGGCAAGTTAGTTATCCTCTGTTCTTCAGTTTCTTCCTCTGTAAGATGAACATAAAACAATTATCTACCTCAAAGGTCTGTAAGGGGAGCAAATGGGTTAATGCATGAAAAACATTTAGAACAGAGTTTGGCACATGGTAAGCATAATATAGATATTATCATTATTACCACTGCTGCCACTTGCTACTGCTGTTGCCACCAGCCAACTCGAGGAGATCACAGTCCACACAGGGGCCTGCACTGGAACATGTTAAATGCTAAACAATAAAGTAGAAAAGAGTTGGCAGAGTCAGCTCCAAAGGAATGGCACTCACCCTGAGGACTGTGGGAACTGAGCAGAAGCATGAGGAAGACCCTCGTCTTGATTGGAGGGGTCCTTAGGGTTCTTTCTGTCCCACATCTGACAAGACACAGGGACCTAAGTATTGATATCTCTGAAATACAGTTATTTGACATACCTTTGCACACTTCTCATGGGGAACTCACTTTGACTTGTGGTCTTAGTAAGTGGCTTTGTCAGGTACTAAGTCACATAAACTTGGAATCTACATCCAAAGAATCTAAGCTGACCATTACCTTTTCTTCTCCCTTATAACATCTCTTTGCCCTTTATTCATTTAAGTCTTAGCACTCTCCCCGGCCCCACCCCAAATGCAAGGTGACCTGGACTTACTGGGAGGGATGTGGTTCCTGAAAACCATGCATAGCTGGGAACTTGCTTAAGTTAAGACTAAACCTATAGAAAGGCAAGCATTTCTGTTTACCAGCTAAAGTGCCAGTGCCTTATGGTTAGAGTGTAAACACAACTTCGATACATTTGGCAAGACAGTTTTGAAAGAACCATGTTTCAATGCATTTTACATTCAGGGAATTCACATTATTGCAAAGTATCTATAGAAAACAAAACTTTACCAACATTTTTTATATCACACTTCCAAATCTGTGTAATTTGAATTTACTTAAAATAGCTCTCAAATCTCTCTCTTTCTCCACATCACCTCTGCCTCTCCTTTTTAGTACAGACACTCATCACCTCTTTCTGGATTGTTAAATTTTTATTTTATATTGTGATTATAGTGTCTATATGTCTATATCCCTATCACTCTGTGAATTTAAGAGTGAGGAAGAGTCTCTGTTTATCTTTTTGCTCTGTCTCCCTTGTTACTTGGGCCATTTCCCCTGTACATACACACACACGCACATACAGAAACACACACACATACACATAGTAACTGAAAATATTACCTCATTCAATCTTCCTGACAATTCTAGGAAGTAGATGGATATTACCTTCATTTTTCAAATTAATATATTGAGGCTTAGGGAGGTTGATAAAATTATGTAAGGTTACAAAATTCATAAGTGATAGAGCTAGCATTTAACCCAAGCCTCTCTGACTCCAAAGTCCATATTCCTTTTTTATACCACGTCAGAACACTATTCCCAGTACTTCCCTTGCCCGTTTTAGTTTTCTTTAGGGCAGACTGTGTCCCTTTTCTCTTTATTTTGGTAGCACTAGCATAGTAATCTATAGCCACATGTAGGCTGGCGTTCAAGAAAATTGGTAGCTGATGGATTGGTTATTCCTGAAGCAGAACATAGGACTGGGGGGAGTGGGGAGAGCTTAGAAACGGAACAGCTGGTTCAGAAGTGGTTGTGGTTAGATGCACATGCCTATCTTTTAAAGTAATGCTGTTGTCAGGGCCCTGAGTCCTACCAAGCCTAATTCACGTCCTGTGTTACTATATGAGTCAGACTGAAAGTCCTTAAGACCTGGCAGTGACTTTGATGTTCACTCAGCTGCCCGGTTAGGTGTTGGCCTTAGTAACTGATTTTGGGATGATGATCAAAAGGAAGAATAAGAAACCACACCCTGGAGCCCTGGGCCACGCCCACTCTTCTTTTCCTCCCTCACCCCTGCTCAGATGTTGGAACACGTTTTGCTTCTCAAAGTCAGGACATTCACTCCCATCTCAGGGCTTATGTGCCAGCAGCAACCTGTCTGCAACATTCGTCCTATTTTCTTTGTTTCTTTGCCTGTCCATTCCTCTTCACCATGTGGGCCCCAGTCTAAGTGTCTCTTATTTACAGAGGTGCTTTCTGATTCTCTAGTGGGGGTTAAGGATTCCTGACAAGATTTTGCTGAAACAATCCTTTGTACTTAATGCCAGGTGTTAATTACATAATTATCCCACAAGCATTTGATGCCTTTTTTGCACATCAGACTGTAGACTACTTGAGAGCAGGGACCGTGTCCATGTCACTCATCATTCATGTCTGGCACCGAGTACAGAACAGGTGCTTGATAAACATTGACTGATGGGTAGATGAACTGATCGATGATGACATAATCATCTCCGGGCTTCTCCCCACTTAGAAGGAAATGAAGAGGGAGGAAAAAGAGATGACTTTCAGTTTCACCTGGAGAACGTAATGTTTCAATAAAGAAGAAGAGATTTCATTTTCTGGGCTGATGTTTTCAGAATGTTTGTCATTTAAATTCACACTTTATTTGCCAGCACCACTTATGTTCCTGTAAGAATGAAATTGAGTAAATACCTCTCAGAGTGACCCAAGGTGACCTGCAGGCTTGGGCAGCCTGAGCTTGCAGAAGGCGAGCGGTCTCCAGGCATCAGGAGGGGGAGACCAGCGTGCCTGTGTTTGAATTGCCGCTTTCCCTTTCTCTGTGATCTTTGAAAATCAGACGCAAATCTGAGAATAACATTCATCTTCGGTTCTGGAATGTGATGAGTTTTAGGTCTTACACAGTGAAAACAGTGAGGGCCTAAGTTAAATTAAAACCTCTCTCCTTACACTCAGCGTGTTTACAGGTTTATAGGGCTTGTTCACTTTCCGTCTTTTAAAATGAAAAGGGCAATTCATGCTCACCATAAAGATATTATTGGGCACTGTGTGTGAGGAGCCAGGCTGGTGTGGGGCATGACAGAGAGCCCTGAGGAGCTTTTAGATTCTCATTAGAGAGTCTGGAATGACACAGAATTTAACATTTAAATGGACTGAGCATATTATTTATCTTCCCAACCTGGGGTAGTTGTGAGAGTAAACAGGGGTGTTATTAATTATTAATCTGAACAAACCTGCATAAACCGGTACCGTCTGGGCTGAAGCTGGAATATGTTCATCCTATATTTAATAACACTTTGAAAGAACAATGACATGGGTGTCTTGTGCAGTACATGACTCACTGCCAAGTGAATTTTACAGTTTATAACTACCTAGAAATTCAGAAAAGGAAGGGGGTGGTATCCCAGCTTAGCACCAGTGGTTAGGGAAGGCTGCAGCCGGAAGCTGTGATCTGAGCTGCATTTGGAAGGATGGCCAGGATGTGCAGACAGGTAAGGGGAGAAGATTGGCCCTTGTGAGTGCAAATGCAGACAGGTTTTTCAGGAGTTAACTGATTGATTTAGATTATTTAGCCTAGAGTAAAATATGTGAAAATTATCAATATTTTAAGAGAGGAGAAATAGGTGTCAACATCCCCCACTTTGTGGCTCTGCTCACTGAAATTCTCCAACCTCTCGGTGATCGCAAACCCTGCAAGGCTGAATCTGGAAGTGCTGATGAGGCGGTACCCCAGTGATACAGGTCTTTCTCCTTCTCTGCCTCCTCCTCTTCCTCCTCCTCCTCCTCCTTCTCTTTCTCTTCACTCTCCCTTCCCTGCCCCCTCTTCCCTCCTCTTTTCATTCTCCTTCTCTAGGCTTTTATACCACACTCTCCTGCATACACTCCATCCTCTTTCTTCCCTGGTCCTGGGGACCGAGTCCTGAACAGCACCAACCAGGTCATTCTGGACTATCAGGGAGATCATTTGAAAATGAGAAGCTGGACTCTGGGGGCTGGGGTGACTGATTGCCTCCTGTCCAGGGAACATTATCTCCTCTCGGCTCCTGAAACTCCCTCAGTAGCAGTGTTCTCTTCAGAAGGAAAACTGATGCCTAAAGCCCCAACTGGGGCACTTCCAACAAAGGACACATTTTTGTCTCTTTCTCGTCTCTGAGCCAAGACTTAACATCCCGCCTAGAAGAGAGATTGCGGTCATTTTTCAAGAGGGTTTCTTTTAAGACAACCAGGTTGCCGAGTGTCATTGTTCTGGTCCCGTCTGGAGAGCTTGACCATTTACAACTGGGAACTGTAGCTCGCCCGGTCAGGGGGGCTCGGAAGGAGTTGTGTTCCAGGTGGACGTGAGCTCCGACGGGCTTCCTCGGAGCCTCCGGGACTCTGCCCCGTTAATACAGGCAGGAGCGCGGGCTATTTGAGTGCATTAGTACTGGATTTTTATTTTTCATCCTGATGAAAAATGTATAATTTTTAAAGTATAAAATAATGTTTCATAATTTATAAGAGGTTTGTGTGCTTTTCATAGTTATCGTATTTGCAGACATTTTTGCTTCCTCTGGGAAGTTACAGGCGATACTGTCTCCCCCACCCCCTCCCCTGCCTTTGCTCTGTCAGTGTTGGCTCCCTTGACAGAAGGCCTGCAGCAGTGTGCCCGTCACTGCAAGCTGCAGGAGAGCATGGAGAACCAGGAGGAAGGGCAGTCGGGAGACAGAGAAAGAAGTCGTTTTTAAACCAGAACTGTGGATAGCTCCGTATTGCTTCTGGTGGGCAGAGAAGGAGGCTAGAGGTCTTCAGGAAGATTCTACCTATGGGGATATTGGGAAGAACTATGGGCCCCCATGAGGTAAGAAAATAGGGGAATATTAATGAGCCACCAGAAAGAAGAAAACCCTGCTACTTATGACAACATGGATGGATTTTGAGGGACTATGCTGAGTGGAATAGGTTAGGCAGAGAAAGACAAATACAGTGTGATATCACTTACCTGAGGAATGTAGGGAGCTCTGTTGCTTATAGAAACACAGAGTAGAATGCTGGCACCAGGGGCTGGGGTGGTGTTGTTCCAAGGGTACAAACTTCCAGTTATAACAGTGAATAATTTCTGGGGATCTAATGTACATCATGGTGCTTCTTGTTAATAATATACTGTATTATACACTTGAAAGTTGCTAAGAGAGTAGATCTCAAATGTTCTCACCACAAAAAAGGAATGATAATTGTGTGGCTTCATGGACATATTAGCTAACACTATGGTGGTAATCAATTTGCAATATATAAGTATATTAAATCAAACCGATTTTATTTGAATTCCTAAGGACAAGACATTTCCACTGATTTCTCGTTCACAGGGATCCCTGGGAGACTTCTGAATGAGCTGGCTGTGGCTCTAGACATGGGGTCTAGCTTCATGTCTCTCCCTTATAACCTCCCCTTTCCTCACTTCACTGGAGGCACCCGCTTTCTTCTTTGAGTGAAGGATGTTCTTCTGGGAAGGAGGCGTAGTTACATACGTGGTTTGCTTTCATGGTTCGCTATTTTACAGCGTCTGGCTGCTTTTGATCAGAGCCCCATTTTCTGGCCTTTTTTCCCCCTCTGTCACTCTCTTTTAAATCAAAGTTACTGTCACATTGCTCCGGAGAACAGAATAGTTACAAAATGTGTGCTAAATAACTGATTAATAATTTAAAGCAAATTCCCATTTAATGACCATTTGCAAGGCTTTTTGTTAACCACTGTAGAGGGGAAATAAATGGTAGTTTTCAACCAAGATTATGCATTGGAATCCTGAGGAACTTCTAATAAAATAGTATCTGTAGATTGCTTTGAGAGGGCATGAAACACAAAGTAATCTACAGATTCAATGCAGTCCTTACCAAAACTCCAGTGACATTTTTGCATTAATAGAAAGATCTACTCTAAAATTCTTACTGGAATCTCAAGGGACCCAGAATAGCCAGACCAATCTTGAAAAAGATTAAATTTGGAGGTTTTATATTTCCTGATTTCAAAGTACATCATACAGCTATAGTAGTCAAAACAGTGTGTTACTGGCCTAAAGATAGACATATAGATGGGTGGAATAGAATAGAGAGCCCAGAAGTAAACCCCAGTCTGTAAGGTGAAGTCATCTTCAACAAGGGTGCTCAGCTCTCTCAAAGGGAAGAGCAGTCTCTTCAACAAAAAATGGTGTTGGAAAAGCTGGATATCCATATCCAAAAGAATGAAATTGTATCCTTACCATACATTCTATACAAAAATTAACTCAAAAAGGATAAAAGACTTAAACATAAGATTTAAAACTTTAAAACTCCTGAAAGAAACAGGAGGAAAGCTTCATGACATTGGGTTTCAAAATAATTTCTTGGACATCATGCCAAAAGCACAGGCAACAAAAGCAAGATCAGACAAAGGGGCTACCTCAAACTTAGAAAAAACTTCTGTGCATCAGAGGACACAGTCAATAGAGTAAAAAGGCAAACTGTGAATTAGAAAAAATATTAACCAATAATATACCCTATAAGTGGCTAATATCCATAATGTATAAAGAAATCTTACAACTCAACAAGAACAACAGAAAACCCCAAATAACCTGATTAAATTGTGGATGAAGGACTTAAATAGACACTTCTCTAAAGACACACAAATGGCCAAAAAGCATATGAAAAGATGCTTAACATCACTAACTAGAGAAATGCGAATCAGAAACAAACTGAGATACCACCTCATGTCCATTAGGATGGTTACTGCCAAAAAGCAAAACAAAACAAAACAAAAACCCAGCAAACAAGTGTTAGGATGTGGAGGAATTAGGAACTGTTAAACAACATAAGATGGTGAAGCCAGGAAACAGTATGATAGTTCCTTAAACAATTAAATGTAGAATTATCGTATTACCCAGCTCTTGTACTTCTGGGCATAAATAAAAGAACTGAAAGTATCTCAAGACATATTTGAATACTCATTTTCATAGCAGTATTATTCATAGTAGCCAAGAGGTGAGAGCAAACTGAATGTCCGACAGATAAATGGACAAAGAAAATATTGTCGATACACACAGTAGAAAATTATTCAGCCTTAAACATGAAGGCAATCCTGTCACATGCTACAACATGGATGAATTTAAAGATATTATGCTCAGTGGAATAAGCCAGTCACAGACAGACAAATTCTGTATGATTCCATTTGTATAAAACACTTAGAACAGTCAAGTTCATAGAGACAGAAGGTAGAATGGTGGTTGCTAGGGCTCGGAGGAGGGGAGAATGAGGAGTTGTTATTTAACGAGTACAGGGTTCAAGTTTTATAAGATAAAAATATTCTGGAGATTGGTTATACGATCGTGCAAATATCCTTAACACTACTGAACTGTACACTTAAAATGTTTAAGATGGTAAAAAAAAATTACCATGCTCAGACCCCAAATTCAGAGAGAGCATTGTACTGGAGCCTCTGGGGCTGGAACCCAGTGGTGGTGCTTCTTCAAAGCCCCTGGGTGCCTGAGGTGTCAAGAAAGGTTGAGGGCCACTGCGGTGGAGGGATGGCTAGGGACCAGGTCTGCCGTCAGGGGTACAACCTCCGCGGGGATACACAGCATGTACGTAGAGCACCATGAAGTCTGTCCGCTGTGATGGGAGAGCTGAGAGTTCCAAAGTGTCAAGAAGATGCAGAAGGCACAGCCTTTGTTGCAGTGCGGGGTGAGTTTTCCTACATTTGTGCCAGGCTTTGAAGAATCAATAGAGGTTGACATGATGCCCGAGAAGGGAGAGGGTCTGCAGCTGTCACAAGAGGACGAAGATGGGTAAAATGCCAGAAGTGATGAGGAAGTGGAGGCCATCTAGTTTCACTGGAGTGTGTAAAGGGTGTGTGGTGTGGAGGCAGCAGTGGTAAAGAGTTACAGTTTCAAAGACAAGCTCATGCCAGCTTGTGGTGGGTCTTGAATGTCATGCTAAGAAGATTAGATATTATTCAGTAGACAATGGGGAGTCATCCCTTTTTTAGCCAGGGAGTGAAAAAAAGCTAAAACATCTGGGTGATTTAAAATCCAGCGATAAGAGCTATGTTGGAAGAAGATACATTTTACTCTTCCTAAAATGACATATACCAACCAATACTTTTGAACTGCCTGTTCACATTTCACTCAGGTTTTCAGCACGTTATTTCATTTTCCCTTGCCTGGTCCAGAGCCCTCTGTTTTCTCCAACTTGATGCCCCCTAGGCCCCAGTTCACCCAGCTGAGCACACAGGAGTCCCTTCATCCTGGTGCCCATCCAATGGGCCCAGTCACTTCACTAAGCTCAAACAACCTGCCTCCAAACAAGGTCTTTAACGGAAGGGGCAATTCGTATTTAAAAGATTAGCGCTAAATATCATCCGCAGCAAAAACCACTTTGTAAGCACGGTTCTCTGCCCAGAGGCTGGAGCGAATGCTGCTGATCTTGAGCTGGACCGCTGGGGCCTCTGGGAGCAGCACGCAGCCACTCGTGTTTGCTTCCTTCACAGGTGCCTGCTTGCTTTTTCTCGGAAAGCCTGGACAATTGTATTTTGCAGAATATTTTCAAATCTTCTCCTGGACCCTGACATTTAGAAACAACTAACCTGCTTTGTTTGAGAAATGCATTTAAATAAATTAATGAAACCACTGCTCCGAATGAATCCTTTCAGGCTGCTTACAGAGAAATTTTTGAAAGGGCAATATTATCACTGACAAAAACTGCAGCATCTGAGCAATCCGATATCCAGAAAGCTGAGCGGGGAGGCAGAACGTAATGACAGAGTTTTACCTATAGCAAAACCATTAAAGGTCGCCTACTGGAAGGACAGCTGAAATAGAATTTGTTTTCAAATTATAAGATTAAAGAACATTCCTCGAAGAAAGTATTACTATACAATGTCAAAAAAAAGAGAGAGATTAAAATGGTTGGAAGATGCGATCACAGCTGAGATAAATTCTACATTCTCTGTGGTTTGCACACCCTGCAGTCTCTCTGCCTCAGTGGATTGGGTGGGTTGGAGAAATTAGCAAGTGCTCCTCTCTCCGTACACATCTTTCCCCACAGAGAGTTCTTTTCCCCTCTGGTCTTACTGAAAACACACTTGCTTACCAGGGAAACCAGGAGTGGAGGGTTTCTTTGTTAATGGTGCCCATTGGAGAGGACAACATTAAAAATTCCTTAAAATGAAAGGGGCAATTTTGAGTTTCCAAGTCATTAGGCAGGTTTATGACTTGTCCATTTGCAAGGGAGCTGATGGGACTCTCCACATAGCCATTTCAAGTAAAATTGGCTCATCTCACACTTGGGCTTTGCTCAGTTTCCCTCCCCCCTAGTTCCCAATGCTCCTCTGGTCTAGACTGATTATCCCTTTGGGGAGGACATGGGAAAGCCCATCCTGCCTTCACTGCTGCACCATTTTGCTTAAAATGCTGTAGCACATTAATAAGGGTGTACAGGACTCTTTGAAATAAGCAAGTGAAATCAAATACAAACCTGCTCTATTACTACTGTCAATTCTAGAACGTGTATCATGCATAAGTTCTTACAAATACTGGCTAAGAATACTAGCTACAGAAGGAAATTACACAGGTGCTTTCTGCATTTTAAAAATATTTGAATACACTCCTTGAAAACGAATTTTCTCTTTACCTAAGACTTTCTGTAGTGGACACAATTTGTTCAAACTTAAACAACACAGACTGGCAGGAGCTAGGAAGATTATGCAATTTGACTGTTTATAATGTAATCAATAATAGTGTGCTATTCTGAGCACATAAAAATAGAAGGTTTCTAAATACATTGTCAAGCTAATTATCGAATCCTTCCTTATTCAAAATGTCTGCTCTGGACAGAAATGTGAACTCAGGGGTCGCTGAACATCCTTTGTGCTGTTTTGCCTTCCTGTGCCTGACCAGCTTCCTGTCACCCTGTGCCATTTCTCAAACATTAGCGCTCTCTGAAGCTGGCCCATGCCACCTCCTGCCTCAGTGCCTGTGGGGTGAGTGGGGAATTATGGAGAGCCCCTGCAGAGTTGAGGCCAGAGTCAAGCTGTCTGGAGGCTAGAAGCTGGTTGGTATGGTCCTGACCCAAGAATGGCTGGTTATCTTACTTTTATTTCCACTATCTTGGCTGGAAAGACCACAGTGTTAGTGACAGCACAACAGAGCTCCCCTGCTGTGGGGACCAATACCCCACCATGTGTTTTGCACCCCCATCAGTGGGGCAAGAACCATTGCTATTGTGCTGTCCCAGTGAGTCAGGGGCATCTCCAGGAAGAAATCATCAGCTCTCCTCCCCACCCACAAAAGGGAAAGAATTTAATTTGAATTAAGCATCAAGCAATTACTTTTCTGAGAACCTTGGGATGTGTAGAGCTGGGCTTCTCGGCATCAAACTCCAATGCCAGGGACAAAGTGAAGGCATCTTTTGATGTCATCCTAGTCTGTTCTATTTCCTTTAACGTCTCTTTTGGTTTCAATCTCATCCAAAGTGGATCTTGGAGTTCCAGCTCCCTCGTTAGGAAATGTGTCCTGTGTTATGGAGCTCCTAGTGAACAGACAGAACTTTGCTATCTATGTTACTTTACCGAGGTCAGAGGTCAGAGGTCAGGCTTAGTATATCATTATACTTTGTTTTTCTTTGTCTGAATTTAGAACCAATTTAAAAAATAGATGGGAGAATTGGAGAGAGAGAGATTAAAATGATAATCTTATTCATCATAAATCTGAATTTGAGAATGTGGGTTAGATAGGGAGTTACATTGTACCTTCTGGTATTTTCCTTCAAGAACAGACTTTGCATCTACCCATATCATGGAGAGTCTGGAAATGTCAAATAGATGCTTTCATCTGGATTTCCTGCCTCACATCTGTCAAGCTGCTGTAGCAGGGAAGAAGGTGAGATACCTGTGGTCCTGGGTTCTTAACCTCTGGCCCTCCAACTGGGGGCAGAAATAGAACAGAATGCATCCATTCTGTGGTAGGGCAGTAAAGACTGGTGGTGAGCAGGGGAGAGAGGGAGAGGGTTCTGAGACATTTATATTCAGTTGGGTACATGTTGATGATTTAATACATGCATGTTAACTAGAAAAGGTGATGACAGTGAATGATATTTTGATGAGTTTTCAAAACAGTGTAGAAACTTTGGGTAGAAGTACGAAGAATAACTTTCAAGCCAGTAGGATTTAAAGAGTGGCATAAGAATAGGAAAAACTTGATTGATTTGACAGAACAAAAATACTTAAAAAGTAAAGAAAAATGTTAGTTTTGGGAAAAAAGAATTTCAAGTAGAAAGCAGAAATGGTGATAAGGAGGGCACTTCATCACTAGAAGGGAATATCCCTGAGAAGTAAATAGACAACAGTTACGGGTACTTCTCAACATCACTTTCAATCACATAAAGGAAATAAAAATTTAGAACAGATTTAGGAAATTCAGAATAACATGAATACCAAGCTTGATTTCACAGATACAATAGACAAACCTAGAGAATATGCATTCTTTTCAAGACACAGAACATTCATTAAAATTAGTGATGCATTAGGTAACAGAGGAAGTTAAAAAAACTTGAAACTATGTGCAAACAGGCTGATAAAAGATCTTGTTGATGGGACTTGCACTACCAAGTATTAACTCTTTATAAAGCTATGGTAATTCAAACAGTGTCCTATTGGCACAAGGAAAAGCAAATAGATGACTGGAACAGAATGGAGAGTCCAGAAAAAGACTGAAACTGCTAAGGGATTTGGTAGGTGATGGAGGAACACTTACAAATCAGTGGGGAGGATGATCTGGGGTTGGGACAATTGGCTTTCCCCATTATAATAAAAGTAAACTAGATTTTTGTCTCTTTTAAACAAAGTAAATTGCAAGTAATCTGTAAAAGATGACTTTTAAATTCTTAGAGGAATTTTATATGAACATCTCAGTGAACCTGGGGGAAGAAAATGATTTCTTAAGCAAAACTTCACATACACAAGTTACAGAGGGAAATATTGATATATTTGACTCAAAATTGATAACTTCTACATGACCAAAGATGCCACGAATAGTGTCATTGTGAAATGACAGGTTAGGAGAAGATGTTTGTCACACATGTAATTGACCATTTAGAATGTATTAAAAAAACTACAAGTCACTAATTAAAAGACAAACAACCTAATAAATATGGGCAAAGGATGAAAACAGGTGATGCATGAAGGAGGAAAGCTGAGTAAGGAAAGATTAAATAATCTGGCTGGTAGTCAGATAAATATAAATTAAAACAACAAAGTACCTTTTTATAATGAGCAAAGATTTTTTAAAAAGTGACAATCCAAGTGTTGGTGTGTATGTGGGGGTATGAGGACCCCCCTGCACTACCAGGGGACCATACGTGGTAAAACCACTCTGGAGAGACAGTTGACATTTTCTAGTGCATTTGACAACACACACACCTGTGAACTCACAATTTGGCTTCTGGCTACGTACCCAAAGAAGTTCTTGCACACGTGAAGTAGGAGCATACATAAAGATGCTTACTATATCATTGCTTGAGTAGTGAAGAACTGAAGGCAAATTAATGGCCTATAAATCAAAGGTAGCATGTTCATAGAATGGAATACTCCATCTGTCTCTCTGCCTGTCTTTAGAGGCTCAAAACCTTAATTTTGAGTGAGAACAACAGTTGCACAAGGATAGGTACACTATGATAACATGTAACTAAGTCTTTGAACCACACATAAATGTTACTATATGTTGTCTTATGGGCACAGCTTTAAGTAGAAAAAGTATAAAATTGTGACTTTGGCATAATACTCAGGGAGGTCATAACAGAAGTTGCCTATTTTTTAAAATAAAAAAATATGAAAAAGATGAAATCCAATTAATAGGCCTAGTCCATGGCTAGACATATGCTGACACTTAATAATAATTATTATTCCACACAAAGATGGTAAAGGAGTCAGTTTGTTAGGATTTGATCTAGGTATGAGGAAGAAGTAAAGATTCATCAGGTAGCTAAGACAATCACCTTTGGCATGGACTCCTAGGTCTTTTTTCTCTCTTGCTTTGAGGGAAAAAAAAGTGTTTTTAAGTTAAATTCAGTTTCAATTGCAAGCAGATTTTGATATAAGAGACAGTGGGACATTATCCCACTTTTTTTTATTATTAGCAAAGCCTTTTCATATTTTTTCACCGCATCTCTAGACTTCTGATGAAGTATCATTGCCTAGGTTTTGGTCATGTTGGCAAAAAAATAAAGCTTCTTGTTAAATTCTGAAACATGCCCAGAGCCTGACAGAATGTTCTCTGGGGGCAAGATTCTTCTTTTGCTGGATCATGCAGGATCATCCACAAATGTGAAGTGCATTGCCAGTTTATCTTACAGGCTGCTCATGAAAGTGCATTCAAATTTATGAATTCTACTGCCACAGATTCGTTGAGGGCTGGAAGAAGAATCCTGTTCCCACAGATTGCCAGGTGCAATATGCTCGCAAAGATCATCTGGTTCTCCAGTCAAAGTTCAGCCCGTGGTCCAGCAGCAGTGGCGTCACCTGGGAGAATGTTAGAAATGCATGGCCTCAGATCCTGCTTCGAAACAACTGCGTTAGAGTCTGAGTTTTACAAGGTTCCCAGGTGATTTGTATACACACTGAAGTTTGATAAGCACTGATCTAGTTCAGTGGTTTCCAAACCTGGCAGTAAATTACCCTTTGAACACACACCTCCATGTGCCTCACTTCCATAAACTCACATTCTTTGGTAAGTCTGTCATGAGTCCAGGAATTTCTATTTATTAGTTTTGAAATAATTTCAAAGTTACAAAATAGCTTCAAGAATATTAAAAGCACTCTTCCCCTGGTATACGTGTGGGGTTATTTGAGAATAAATTGCCGACACACAGCCCCATCAATCCCGGGAAACTTCAGTGTATATTTCTTTCAATTGATGACATTCTTCTCTGTAACAATACAGTCATCAAAATGAGGACATTAACACTGATTTATTACTAATACCTAACCATCTGACACCACTTGAGCATTGCAAATTCTTACTGTAAGGTCCTTTATGGGAAAAGCATCCAATCCAGGATGATGAGTCACATTTAATTGTCAACTCTTTTAGTCTCCTTCCACCTGGAACAGCTCTTTAGGCTTTCCGTAACTTTCATGGCCTCGACTCAGGCCAATTTGTAGAATGTCCCTCAATATGGGTTTGTCTGAAGTTTCTCCATGATCAGATTCACGTTACTCATTTTTCCCCTCAGAAATGTCACATAAGGGACGCTGTGTTCTTCTCATTGCATTTTATCAGATGGCATATGATTTCAGTTTGCCTTACTACTGGTGATATTAACCACGGTCTCTGACTAAGGTCATGGCTGCCAGGTTTTTCCCCTGTAAAATTACTCTTCTTCCCTTTATAATCAATAAATATTTTGAGGAGAGGTACTTTGGAGCTATCACAAAGCTCATCAAACTTTTGCATATTAGTTTTTGTGTCCATTGATATTTCTTGGCTGAATTAATTAATGCTATATGGTTGCTATATGGTGATGTTCAAACTGCATCATTCTTTCTATATTTATCAGTTGGCATTCCATTGCAACAAAAAACTTTCTCTTCTCTCCCTTTATTAACCTATGTCAGGATGGTCTCATGATTTCTATTTTATTAATTGGGTTATAGTTTTTTACTATTTTTATTTATTTTGACACTTATATTGTCTCAGGTTTGGGCAGAAGGAGCCCCTTTGAGCTGGCTCTGGGGCCCTTTTGATATGTTCTCATTATTCATTCTGCATCTCATTATTTTCTAGCACAAAAAGATGCTTCAGTGTCTTCTTGTACTTTCTCTGTCCCAGCCCTAAACTCAGCTGTTTCTCCAAGGAGTTGTGGTTTCTTTCAGTGGAGGATGGTGTTTAGGTACCAGAATCTCAGTGCTAGGTGTGTTCATTGTTTTTGGGTGCCACTGCTGCCAGTTCTCAGTGGGTAGAGCTAGGGAATATATGCATGCATAGACACACATGTACACTAATTTATCTATCTGTCTGATTCAATATATCTATATACTGAAAACCATGAATTCATACCTCAAACTCCACTTCTGGGTTAACTATATATATATTTTTTCCCATATTTGTAATTTCTTTCCCCAACTATGAGAAGACTTCGTATACTTATATATTTGAAAAATTCTCCCATGTTGCAACCAATACCCTGTCACTAGCACCATTCTTCCGTCCCTAGCCCCACTGCAGAAGCTCCTCCTGCCTCTCTGGGGCTTCCGCCCCTCATACCAGGCTGCTACCATTGCCTTTCTTCTGCATCGATGCCCTTCTTATTGTGCTCCTACGGTTCATGCTGAGCTGCTGTCACTGCCCTTCTGCCCTTGACAAACACCTTTCTCACCCAACCAGGCTTTCATACCCCTTGCCAAGCTGTGCAGAAGCTTTCCTCACCCTGTTTGGGCTCTAACAACAAATGTCATTATTACCTCCTGCTCTGCTCCTCACCTTGCTGGGGCTCTGACACCCCACATGGGGATGCCACTGCCGCTGTTTCTCCTGCTCAGGGATCCTCTTTGCCCCTCTTAGACTCTGACATTGGGCTGTCTCCACCTCCACACCTCATCACCCTCTCTGTGCCAATACCTCCTCTCTCTGCTTGGTCTCAGCTAGTTCTTGTCTGATCATGCACCCTCACCTTAGCATGAGGGTCCACATTGCTTGGCCCCACTTAGATTCCCTATTTTTTAAACAAACTCTCTGAAAGATTCTTATGAGCAAACCCAACAGTGAACTCACAGTGGCATGTTGGTAGTTCAGCCTTTACCCATTGCCATGATTATCTGCATTGTGCCTAAAATTCTCTTTGCTGTCTCTTGCCCAGATTATTTTACCAGTGGAAGCCTACTTGATTCCCTTACTGAAAAGATCTTTTAGATCTGAAGGTTTATTCCTTCTCATTTCCACCCCTTGTTCCTTGGGCTACTCACTTCAGGCAAAGAACAAATTTGAATATATAAAGACAGTCATCACGTTTCTCTCCAAATCTTCTCCTTTATAGTCCCCACATTTCTAGATCCATCACCATTTTCTTATATGTTGCAGTTTTTATATTCTTTAATATTTTGATTATTTTTGTTGGGAATGTTCTAGGTTACTAATATTATTTTAAAAATGTAACTACTGGCATAGTGACCTCTCCTTTAACTTGAAATATATACCTCTATTAATTCAGCCCATGACCCATCCAATTTTCCAGTTCATATATCAGACAGACAGCTCACATTGAGCTGGTTGTTCTCTAAAAGTCGTAGGTCTTTTCTTCATAAACCTCTTTATTTTATTAAAGAGAAGAGAAATTCTTATAGAATTCAAAGTGAGTTGGTCCCAATGTACAAACAAGATTACAGGGGAAATATTTTAAATTACTGGCTTGTTTTTAAGGTATTCTAAAACTGTTCATGTACTTACCAAAAATATTGTCAATTTATTATGAAATCCATAAAACAACCAAACTTTTCAGAGTTCCCTTAATTATAGATTAATTGTCACCCACTTCCCACAGATCTACATTAAAAAGATGAATCTCTGTATTAACTTATATTGGATCCATGATTTAGCAGTAAATAACTTAGTTCAAATAAATTGTTAGGCATAACCCCAACATATAAAATCTATAAAAGTGGATCCGCCCTTGATGTGACTTGTAACCATCTTAGCTTTTTCCTTGTCTCCTGAAGTGTTTCCCGGGGTCTCCACAGAATATAGAAGATGCACTAGATGGATTATCAGGGAGCTTCAAAATGTATTGAACAGTCATTTTGCCACAAATAGCTGCTCTGAAAGTGCAGCTTCCATTACTAGCCTAATAGGTCCCCTGTCTGAGTGCTAGGAAATGTATTTATTAAACTCTAAGCCCAGCTACTGTGAGGATAAATTGGTTGTTCCTTAATAGAAAGGTGATGGTTGGAATAAGTCATTGAGAGATGTCATAGAGATCGGCCATTCATCTGTCCATCCATCCATCCATCCATCCATCCATCCATCCATCCAAATTGTTAAAAGGAGTCAAGATCCCTAACCGGTCGTAGAACAAATGTCTAAATGTCTTAAAGGAGTGTCATCAGCCATGTTCATTGGTTTATTATTCCCAAGTGTCTCATGGGCGGTAGATGCCATCACATTCCACGTGCTTTCCTGTCATGATGCCGGATCAGGCTTTTTTGGGGTCCTTCACTTTGGGTGAGAGACAGGAGATTGCCTAGTTTCCCTGAGGCTGCAGTCACCTTTGGTCTTATATGTTCATGCAGCCTCTCTGGCTCAAAGGTAAAGTCTGCTCTGGTTTTCATCCTTTCTTTCATTCTTAGGAATGTGGTGGTTTTCACGATGATTGTAAACATGTTAGTGGATATTCATGTCAAGCTTCTATAGCAGGGAGTTAATAAGGGAGGGGGGACTAGCATGTATTAAACAACTGCCCTGTGTTGGACAGTGTGCTGGGTGTCTCCGTGCTTTGTTCCCTGCTTCTCTCCTGTGTGGTACTTTCTCATTTCTCAGCCCTGGCTTCGGGGTCCTTCGTGACCTCTTGATCTAACTGGGTGTCTTGCCTGCTGTTTTCTAAATTCTGGCCTGGTGTATTGTGTTGTAATTTTATAGTGATCTGCTTATCATCTCTTATTCCCATAGGATGTAAGTTATTTGAAGGCAGTGGTCATGCCTATTGGCTTATGAATTTATTCAACTATGGAAAGCCGCCTACCATTAGGACCTCTTTCACAGGGGTGTCGGGGTCTGAGAGGAGCTAGTAATGTAAAGTTCCTGCAGCTGCGTCTGACGCTTAATAAGTGCGTATTCCCACTACTCTTCTACAGTTTCTTCAGCTGCGATAACAGCTACTATTCTCATTACAACGACTATTACCAGTACTTACTTGCTGGAGTATGCGCCAGCATAGAACGGATGCTCAGTAAATACTGTTTGAATGAATGAAGGCCCAGTCCTCAGAGTCATTGTATGAAGTCATAGTAAGAGAAAAATGAGGCCCAGAGAGGGAAATACGCTGCCTGAGTCTTCCCAGGATTAAAACTGGGTGTGGGACTCATCCCCATCTGACCCCAGCGTGAGTGCGATTTTAACCATATCCACCCGTCATCACTCGGGGCAGCAGGGATTTTATATGATTTTATCCTTCATAAAAATTCCACAAAATTAAAATCTATTAAAAAAAAAAAAAAAGGAGTCTTTAAGGATTCTGGTCGAGAGGTTGGTTACTGGTTCCCTGGCCTTGTTTGAAGGGTAGCCTGTGTATGTGACTGCTTCTGATCCCTCCCTGGCCCAGCCCCAGGTGCCCTGATGCCACCCCCAGGAGGCCCGGGGGACTTTGCACAGCCTCGGAGTGTGAGAGCAGGAGCCTGCAGCTGGAGTCTGAAGCCCACGTCCCCGCTCCCCCGGGCTGTCCGGGAGCACATTTCTCTTTCCCACCTGCTCTGTGAGCTGTGCTTGCTGCAGTGGCCTCCCTGGGGCAGGTGCTGTCTCATCTGACAGGCCATAATTTGGGTCATTATGCTCCCTCACGAGCAGTAATGACATTTTTTCTTTTCTAGACACGACTGCCATGCAGCTGCCTCCTGAGAGAGTCGATTGCTCCTTCTCCTTGGCTCCTGGCTCCACCCGGGCAGTGATGGGGAAGGCAGACGCTAGCTTCCAAGGGCCCCTTTCTTAGTCACAGTTCTTGTTTGGTGGCGCTGGTCTTGGCAGTGATGCTCTGCACGGTGGAAGAGAAATCTGAAAGGTCACACCCCTGCGACTGGGGAGTAGTGTGGGGACTGGCAAGGGCCAATTGTCCCCAAGTCCCACAAGTCCCAGGTGCCCCTGCTCCACAGTCGCTCTGTGTTTTACCTACAGGGATACATTTGTGTTAACAAGTTTGGGGGAAGTTTAAGCTCAGAAAAGCTCCTACCTTAGTGAGATTTATTAGAATCACCTGGTTAGGTCTATTCCCTTCTAGAAATATATTTGGGTGAAGACCGGAGAGGGTTAATGGCCAGCCCCCCATAGAAGAGTTGGCCTGGGCAGGGCTGCAGGGAACATGGAAACTGCTAGAAAGCAGAGCATGTCCTGTATGTGGGAGAGGGTCAAGGAAAGGGAGGTACAATGGTGGCAGATACATATAATTGTGGCGTTACCTTAGAGCACTGTCTAAACTGTCAGCTTTACCCAGAGCGGCACTTAGAGAGATGCTGTGGTATGATGGATTAAACACGCCGACCTCGGGTCTGATAAAATGGGGTCCAGTCGTGTTCTGCCAATTACTCCCTTAGGAATGCTGGCAAGATGTCATCCCACTCGAAGCGGTTTCCTTATTTGTCAAATGAGGGACTTGCTCTCAGCTTCTTAGGGTCCTTCACATAGTGCTTTATGACTCGAAGAAGCAGCCGTATTTCTATAAAACTGGGGGCTGAGCTGAGTGGTAGACGCTTCTTGTCTTCTGGGCTCAGGAACCCTGAGCTGCAGGTGACTTGCTTCCAGCCCCTTGCCCAAGGGTTATGACTCTGTTAAATTAACGTTTTTTAAGTGGAGCACAAGGTACTGGATGGTGAGCAACAGTTCAACAACAGACTAAAAGACAACATGGGATAGAGAGGTTGATTCCTCCCGGGTCCTGGAGGAAGTAGCCAGCACACTGAGAGGTCCCACACGGGGAGATGAGGGCAGAGTGCGGATGGGCAGAGAAGCAGGACCTGGGGCACGTGCCCTTATTAGGGTCTGTGGACGGAGTGCTTTGGGATTCCTGAGCTAGGGCTGGATTGATCAATTCAAACCAAAAAGGTGAGCTTTTGGTGAGTCCCATGGGGTTGCATTAAGCAAACAAGCCGGGCCAAGAGGCAGGGGGACTGTAGATCACAGGGCTATTGGGGAATGCCCGTAGGGCACGTCCATTTACTTGTGCCTCTGTGGCTGCTCTCTAGGGCATATGCTTGCATGAGGGGCTCGTGTCAGTTTAAGGCCCCTGCAGCCTACCTGGCCAAGCAAAACAAATGCCTAGGCAGCAGTTCCACGGAGGAGCTTAGCTCAACTCTCAACACCACAGCACTGTCTGTGGAGTGAGACATCTGTAGGCACTGGGGATTTAGCTGTCTGCAGACTCTGATTTAGGTCACCTGTCTCCCTTTATCCCTCCCTCATAAACCTAGTTTTCAAACTACCAGCAACATATCTTTCCCCAGTGCTTTAATTAATGAGTTTTTTGTTTGAATTACCTTAATGTTTAGGAGTAACGGATCTTTTTTTTTTTTTTCCCTGTAAGGTAATTTCCCAGCAAGTGACAAGTGGGAGTAAGAGTGGCTTGAGTTCTTGGTTGAATCCACTTTCCCCCTGAGACTGCCTAACAGGGGGTCATTAGACTCTGGAATATTCCCAAGTGATCAACTCTTTTCTTCATAAACATTTAGTGCTTAAAATGAACACTGTCAGCAGAAGCCTGGATGTATTATTCTATTGAAATATGGCCTCTGAATTCTCTGTTTTATTAGCTCAAGTCACAGGGTATTGTGTGAGAGAGGGGAGAACATAGTGGCCATTGAAATTCATGTTAAATTGACAAATGAACACATCTAAAGTTGGAGAAATGTTGGTGACTCTGGGGGTACTTTCTGGGTCATAAGAAGGGAAGTTGATAGCCAGGGGCACTGCCACAACATTTTGATGGGGTTGAAGTCATGATTCCTGGGGTTTGTAAACAGGGGTGCAGACGACTGAATGTCAGCTCAATGCTGCCCAGATGGATGCCAGTCACAGGTCAGAGATCAAGAAGAATATTCTGTTAATAATAGCGGGAGTCTGAAGAGGCTTGTATCATTTATCTGCCCTCTGCTTCTCCATCAAGTCAGCCAGCAATAAGGAATCTCTTTGGCAGGCACCTTAGCCTCCACCTCTTGAAAATTCCCTCCCAATTTAGAAACCCCACTGATAATGTTACTGACATTTGGTTTGCTGAACATCTGAAGGGCTGAGAAACTCACTTCTTACTTCCAAGAACAGATTATGGCATTCAGCGTAACTAAATAGCTCTAGGCATCAGGAAGCCACATGTTAGGAAGCTCTGAGAGCTGCCTGCCTGGAACTCCAGCTCATGCCCTTTGGAGACGTGTAAGGGTCTCCATAGCTACTCCTCAGAGAACTGAAACCAGCACCCTTGACCCACCCTAGACCCAGGTCTCCATCACGATTTTGGCTTCAGATCTTCCCCCATCCCGGGGACCCCCACCTGAGCAAGCTCCGTCTGTGTACTCATGTTTCCTACAGGTGTGTCATACTTGTTCCTAAAGTGTGATAATCCAACCTGCAAGGTCACCCTGAAGGAGCCTTCTGTTCTTGGGAAACATGAAGTAAAGGAGTCTGGACTTTGCTGTGGATGGCTACTGGGGGCTGGCTTATATATGAGAGAATGAGACTAGTGACCCAGGGAAGAGAACAGCTCTGGGCAGCTGATGGTTGCATACTTGCACGCGTGCATGCACGTACACACACCCCTTGGCACAGAGTCAGTGGGAAACACTTCCCATCTTGTAGGACACCATCAGCAGCTGTTAATCTGCCCGGCAGTGGGCTATTAGCTGGCAGGAAACAGCATTTGGGTTCTACCTGCAGGTGTGCTCCAGTGTGTCATCTCTACTCTTATATTCCTAGTTTCCCATTACAGACGTTTGATGTGTTGCCTCCAGCAATTAGTTAATTCCTGGAGGAAAGAACTTTACCTTTTCCAGCTCTCATTTTGTCCTCAGCTCTCACAGTGTGATTTAGGACAAATCCTTTGCCCCTATCAAGTGAGGAGATTGGAGAGGGTCAAGTTCCTTCCCACTTTTGCTGGAAAGCTTGTCCTTGCAAGACAGTTAGCCAGCACCTTGCTACCAGGGTCCAGCATTGACACAATTGGTTGGGCTGTCAGACTTGCATGCAGTACTTGGGCCATTGGTGAGAAGCATGCTGATGGGTAAATTAATCCCTCCTCACCACTGGTGTAAGCAGTTTACTGTGTGGAGATTTGGGACCCCAGGAGTCTTCCTCTCAAGATGTCATCACTCTGAAATTACATGGAGGGTACAGAAGGACAAACTGAAGATGAGAGCTGCTAGGAGGAGATCTCTAGAGCAGGATGGATGATTAATCCACAGTCTAGTCTCAGCCACAACCATCTGTGAGTTTTGGGCAAGTCATCTGACCTCCAAGCATTAGCTCCTTCATCATGATATAGAATGGAGCCTAAAGTCTCTTTCTGTTGTAATAATCTGATAACAAAATTTCCCCTTAGAGAAGGTTTATACATGTTAGATCTCTTGCTGCCGGGAATTAACCTCCTGGAGCAGGTCTTACTCTCCAGGACGTCTTATATCCAGGCATAGAGGAGAACGCTGGGAGAGCACTTGCGGTGGTATTGGATTGTGCCCCTGAGAACTAGCCCCTTCACCATGGAAGAACTTAATTCTCCGAGGGATGGGAGTTCTGCTGTTTGACAGCCCTTAGCTGTTAGCTTTTTCCAGGCATTGCCCTTGGCTGAAAAGAGCCCTCTCCCCCCAGGTTGCTGACCCTCCCCGTTTTGGAGGCAGACTTCATCTACTATTTGCTTCCAAAGTCTGGTAACATTGGCCAAGGAAGTTCAGAGGGACTATGGAGATTATACCAAATGTAAGATGCATTATACACCCAGGCGAACCAGGAAAGTAACAGACATATGGGAGCAGATTCTGAAGGTACTGAATCAGGGGGATGGAACATAAAGTTGGATGAGGGAGAACTTACTGGTATAGACACACTCTTCTGTGATACAAGGCTTAACAAATTGGAGAGACCCCCAGGAGATGCTGCTAACATGTTGGCTCTTAGGATAGCTCTTAGAAGCATGGAGAAAGTGATGCCTTAAGTTGGGCAAGAATGCCAGAAGTGTTGTGCAGATGGTGGATCAAAAGTCTAGAGCATGCTAAAATACAATGTACCATGTAAAGCTGGAAAGCTCACCAGCTGGTTATATTTAGTGGGAGGACCCAGAGGATGCTCCATTTCTCAAAGCAGTAAGAGATGTACTAGAAAAAAGGGGACCAGTGTCTCCCAGCACTCAGTGGTAGCTCTCTCTAAAGACGATGGCTGGGAGTTGGAGAATTTAGAGAAGTAGGTTCACTAATAGTAATGTGATAAGATCACCAGATCGTAGAGTCTAGGGCATGGTGCTCAGAAGGAACATGGGTAAAACTCTAGTCAGAGTGGCAAATCAGTGCTGTGTCTCCAGTAGGAAAAACACAAGGGTCTGGGAACCAAGAGAGAGGAGAAGGAAAGGCCCATCTCACCATCAATTCCAGAAAACTATTCGGGGGAATTAGTGCTTCTTGTGCCCACAACTCTGGGCTCTGTAGATTTAGAGATCCTGATTCCCAAAGGAGACAAGCTTGCACTGGGGGACAGAACAAGAGTTCCATTAAACATCGAGCTTCAGCTGCTGCCCAGGCATTTTTTGCTCCCTGTGCCAGGAGATAGCAGCAAGGAGAGGAGTTACTATCATGTCAGGGGCACTTGAACTTGATGAATCAGGAGGAGGTAGGCTGCTGTTACACAGAGGACAAGGGAAAATGTGTTTTGTATTTGGGTCTACTTTACACTCCTTTGCCTAATTTTAATAGTAAATGTATATTTGTGTACAAATACTGTGTAGCAGCCATGTCCTAAGAGAGGCATGATGACCTGAAGCTCAGACCCATTAGGGAGGAGGGTCTGAGTCGTGCCACCCAGATAGCAGAGTGCTAGCTGAGGGCAAAGGGCTTCTAGATTATGTAGCAAGGGAGGGGGACGATTCGTAGCACCTGGAGACTAGCGGAAGCAACAAAGGCTCTAATTTGTCCCACTGTCATTCCTTTTATAAGTTTACTCCAGGAAAAATGGCGCCCAAGAATCCTAGAGTAGCTGATCTCAGAACTTATATGAAGGGAATCTGTAGTAAACGCAGAATTCTGTTGCTCAGGACTGAGGATTTATTCCCCACAGCTTCTAGCCTTCAGCTGTCAGCCCTCTCTGGGAACCCTCTACTGTGGAGATCCCCCTTCCCTTAGGCAGGGTGCCTCCAAGGACTGGTCATTGCAGGGGCATAAAGGCCATCCCTCTCACCCTGACTGGGGCAATTCTGAAAGATTTGGCTTCAGATTTCCCTGTGGGGCCAGCTGTGGCTTTTGTTATGACTGCATTGCAGCCAAATTTTCCCTTTCTCCACAGCTGCTTCCTTTCCTTCCCCCACAGATATTGGTCCCGAGAGCACTGCCTAATATATTTCCTGTATGCTAATCTCTGTCTCAGAGTCTGCTTCCCAGCTAATCTGACCTGCAAGAGTACTTTTTAAAGTATTGAGCTTGGTATAGGCAATATCATTATACTGATGATTATTATGTAGTACATACGTGACAAATACATATTCGATGCAATGAAGAATGCAATTAAAAAATGCCCATTGCTACAATCCCCTTAAAGAGTATTCCTTAAGGTGGCAAGCTATTTTTTTTATTGGAATGTAGTTGATTTCCAATGTTGTGTTAGTTTCTGGTGTACAACATAGTGATTCAGTTACACATATATATTCTTTCTCAGTATAGGTTATTACAAGCTATTGAGTGTAGTTCCCTGTGCTGTACAGTAGGACCTTGTTGTGTATTTAGTTGTCTATCTATTTTATATATAATGGTTAGTATTGCAAACCCTAAACTCCTAATTTATCCCTCCTCCCTTTTTCCTTTAGTAACCATAAGCTGGTTTTCTAAGTTTATAAGCCTGTTTTGGTTTTGTAATTAAGTTCATTTATGTCTTTTTTTTAGATGCCACATATAAGTGATATCGTATGATACTTGTCTTTCTGTCTGACTTCATCTAGTATAATAATCTCTAGGTCTCTCCATATTGCTGCAGATGGCATTATTTCATTCTTTTTTATGGCTGAGTAGTATTCCATTGTATATATCTACAACAACTTCTTTTTCCAATCATCTGTCAGTGGACATTTAGGTTGCTTCCATGTCTTGGCTATTGTAATAGTGGTGCTATGACCATTGGGGTGGATGTGTCTTTTTTAATTAGAGTTTTCTCCAGATAAATGCCCAGGAGTAGAATGGGTGTATTGTATGGTAATTTTATCTGTAGTATTTTAAGGATCTCCATACTGTCCTCCATAGTGGCTATTCCAAATTACATTCCCACCAACACTGTAAGAAGGTTCCCTTTTCTCCACACCCTGTCCAACATTTGTTTGTGGACTTTTAAATGATGGTCATTCTGACCAGTGTGAGGTGGTAACTCATTGTAGTTTTGATTTGCATTTCTCTGATAATTAGTGATATCGAGTATTTTTATGTGCCGATTGGCCATCTGTATGTCTTCATTGGAGAAATGTCTGTTTAGGTTTTAGGTCTTCTGCCCATTTTTGGATTGGGCTGTTTTGTTGTTGTTGTTGTTGTTGTTGTTGTTGTTGTTATTGAGTTGTATGAACTGTTTATATATCCTGGAAATTAATCCATTGTCAGTTGCATTGTTTGCAAATATTTTCTCCCAGTCTTTTTGTCTTTGTGGACTGTTTTTTGTTTTGTTTATAGTTTCCTTTGCTATGCAAAAGCTTATGTTTAATTAGGTCCCATTTGCTTATTTTTGCTTTTATTTCTATTGCCTTGGGAGACTGACCTAGGAAAACATTGCTATGATTTATGTCAAGAATGTTTTGCCTGTGTTCTCTTCTAGGAGTTTAATGGTGTCCTGTCCTATATCTAAGTCTTTAATCCATTTTGAGTTTATTTTTGTATATGGTATGAGGGAGTGTTCTAACTTCATTGGTTTATGTGCAGCTGTCCAGTTTTCCCAACACCACTTGCCAAAGAGACTGTCTTTTCTCCCTTGTATATTCTTGTCTCCTTTGTTGAAGATTAAATGACCACAGGTGTGTGGGTTTATTTCTGGGCTTTCTATTCTGTTTCATTGATCCATGTCTCTTTTTCTGCCAATATGATGCTGTTTTGATTACTCTAGCTTTGTAGTGTTGTCTGAAGTCTGGGACGTTTATTCCTCCAGTTTTGTTCTTTTTCCTCAGAATTGCTTTGGCAGTTCTGGGTCTTTTGTGATTCCATATAAATTTTAGGATTATTTATTTGTTCTACTTCTGTGAGAAATGTCCTAGGTAATTTGACAGGGATCACATTAAATCTGTAGAGTGCTTTGGGTAACATGGCCATTTAAACAATATTAATTCCTCCAATACCAAGAGCATGGGATATCTTTCCATTTCTTTAAGTCATCTTTGATTTCCTTTATCAATGTTTTATAGTTCTTAAGCTCTAATATTAAACAGAATCATATAAATCCTGTCAGGAGGGGGAGAAAAGTGCCTTCCTTAGAGAAGAGCACCATGATGCTCTGTGTCTTCTAATGAAGTGTTAAGCAGGAGTCAGAGTCACGAGTTTTATCCTGAACATGATGGGAACAACTGAAGGATTTTAATCAGAGGAGTGCCGTGGTGAGATTTGCATTTTTCAAAGTTCCTTTGAAAGCAGATTGCTGGATAATTGGATGAGGTGGGCAGATGACAAAAGTAAAACCATAGTGCTTATCCCCTTCTGACATTATGTACACTCTTCTTTTAAATTAAGTTTATTGTTTGTTTCTATCTATACTTGTTACAATATAAACACCAAGAGACAGAGATTCATTTTTCTTCCCCACTACTGTTCCCAAGTACCTAGGATAATACTGGGCACATGGTAGGTACTTAATATGTATTTGTTGAGTGAATGAATGAAAGTTTCCCTTCTTGTAAAAAAGAAGGTGGTGACATAATTCCAGTTTTACTTTCATAAAAGTCTGGAAGCAGCAAATATACATTGTAAGTTGAATTACATCTATTTGGGCTGTTAGGAGAGGCTATAGAAGATCCAAAATGATGTACATGCAAAGAGAACTAATAAACATGACCAGTTATGCAAGGGGCACATCCCAAGAGCAATCTGTGAAGAAAGAACCCTGGGCTGGGAGTCCAGAAGTCTCCATTTTTATCCCCGCCCTGTGCCTTTGTGTGCTAGCCTGGCCATGCCACTTCCCACTCTAGCTCCCTGTGGGATGAGTCTGACTCTTACTTATCTCAGTGTAGCCTGAGGGGTCTGGCCCATGGTAGGTGCTCAGCAAATATGTGTTGAATGACAGCTGTAATGGCAATTAAGAGTGGACCCCTTATGGCCCACAAAGTTGAGGAGGCATGGCTTAGAGGATGTAAGATAAAAGCCACAGGGTAAACCACCCCCTTGATCTCTGATGATGCAGTATTGCAGCCAAGGATCCCCAGCCACTCTCCATCTAATCATTTTCTGGATCTGGTGGAAGTTCTTGATATGCAGATTCTTATGTAGGCAGATAACTGAGACTTAGCTCAGTGCTCCGTCTGTAAGCCCGAGCCCTCCGGGAGATGCAGAAGGCAGCTCAGGAGTCCTGGTGTTGAGGCAGCTGCTGAGGTCCAGTGCTCTCACTGCAGGGAGCTGGCCTTTCTGTGGCCCTCCTAGATAGGCCAGTGTTCTTCGGGCTCTGTGGTTGATCTCAGATCCCTGGAACACTCAAGCTTTACTGAGTTCACGAAGCTCTGCTGGGAAACAGACCATTTGCCTCATAGGAGCTATCCCAGCCCTTCAGAGCTTTTCCCTGTTTAATTTTCCTCCATCTGCTTGGTTCTCTGTCCTGGAACAATGCTTTATACGCAGACTTTGCAGTGAAGGCAACTTAAAAATCCCACAGAGAGGGAGATGCTAAATGTTTCAGAAAAAAAGAAATCAAGCCAGCCAGAATCAGAAGACTTTTCCAAACTGGTAGTGATGAAAAGGGAAATGAACTTTTCCATTTTTATTATATGTGTCCCGCGGCTGTGCTTGACTCCCCACACAACCTGCTGGGAAAGTCTTGAGTAGTCTTCAAACAGCCAGGAGTGAGGAAGCACCACCTCTGCTTTCTTTAATTGGCCATAGTGGCCTAGAGCAGCAACACTGTGTGTGTAGGGAGTGAGCTTTAGGATTAGGGAGGGTAAGAGTTCAGGTTATACCATGAACCTGCGGTCTTGCATTTATTAACATTTTTAAGTACCTACCATGTGCCAGTTTCTGGACACCAAGGATATAAAGTGGATTCATATAGTCTCTGCCCTGAAGGAACTCGTAACACTATGTACCAAAGCTGTGCTGTCATGAAGCCAAGGTGGTGCTGGGGGAGCTCCAACTCTGTGTGTGTGTGTCTCTCAGCCTGAGTCAAACTTTCACACCACGTCTGTCAAGTTGGTGGGCTTGGTACTCCAAAAATCTTTTGGGAGAATAAGGAACCTCATGGAAGAACTCATTCTGGGAGAAGGGCTGAGTGAGGAAATGGCACAGTGAGGTTGCCCTACTACGAAAACCTTTAGTCATGGTAGGAAGGATAATTCTGAGTATAGTCTGGCATCTGTCACTAAAGAGTGAGTGGGGGACAGAAGTATAAACAGACGAGATAAATCATCGCGTTGCAAGCAGCACAGCCAGACTGTCCCTAAATAACAGAGTCCTCAAGCCAACTCCTACTGGGTCTTAAGAGCTGACTGCCCATATCTTGAAATTGCCCATGGTAGGAATATTTACACCATGGTCATTGACAAGAAAATAAGGTTATTTTGTCTCGTGGAAAGATGGTTAGTAAATATTTACCAGCACACCACTAACAGAAGTAACCAACAGAGTGAGAGATCGTGTCTCCCAGGCAGTCTCAGACCACAGGATAGCTGGGCACAGTGAAGTTCCAACATATGAATTTTCAAAGTGTGTAGGGCCAAACCCTACCCGTGTATGCTTTATGTGCCTCTTTTGGTTTATAATGCATACAAGCATATCAAAGGCTCTGAGGGATTTTCATAAAGAAACATGTTTAATTTTGTTTAATTTAGAGCAGTGCTTCTCAGACGTTAGTGTGTGTGTGATTCACCTGGGGATTTTGTTAAAATTTGGGTCTGGATTGGGGCTGAGTTTATGCATTTTTAAGAAGCTATCAAGTAATGCTGATACTGCTGGTCTAAGAGGCCCACACATTGAAAAGCAACAAGTTAGAATCCCTCAATTTATATAATTATGGAATCCAGCAGTTAAAAAAAAATGTATGGTGCACATTTGGCGTTCTGAAGAACACTGCTCTTGGGAGTGCACTCTGGGAACATTGTTCAAATCCATCAGCAGAGGTACGTGGGGGAGGAGGGGAGTGAACAAGGGCTGGTGGAGATCGCAGTGTCTCCAGAGCAGGGCAGAGGCTGTGGGGTCCGCAGGAGCAACATGTGACCCTGGGAGACCACAGCTCTCAGGGGAAATTCCCTGGAGCTTGATGGAAACAATAGAAATGCTGCCCAGGGTACAGGTGGAGATGGAATTCCCTCTGGGGTAGACTTATCCAAGAGCATATATGAGGCGCTGTGGGATACTGCGTGGGGAAATCTTGGTGGGAATGCTTAGCAGGAGGCCAGATTTTTACATCATGGAGATGGTGGTGTGAGGAAACAAAATATTAGACATTACTGTGAATATCACTAGTTTGTACCCATAGGCTGGTAAAGACTGGCCAAAATGAATAACATCTCCCAGAAGGAATTCGGGACAGTTTCTTAGAACAGGTGACAAGTTCTGTCTTGAAAGATGAATAGAGATCCATTAAGCAAAGGTGGGGTGTGGACTTGGGTAGCTGGAGGCCAGGAAGGGGTGGTATATGTGATATGGGGGGCACATCTCAGTCTAAAGAATCAGAGAAGGCAGGGCTGCAGAGTGCTGGTCCTGCTGGAGTGGGGCTGTGGCTTTTGCACAAGCTCTCTCTTCTGCCTGGTGCTTTCCTAACAGAGAAGACGAGGCAGATGGTGTCTGGGGTGCAGAGGGTGCTTCATATTCTTCCCAAGGCCAGGCATCTGGCCCAGGAGGGGAAGCTGGGGGAGGGATGTGTTGTGGGGAGGGAGCAGGAGGAAAGATAGATTGCTAAGGAGATAAACTTCAAAAGGAATCATCTGAAGAGTCAGAGCACCAAATCTTATTTAATGATGTGACTTCTTAGTTTGGCCTATTGCTGTAGACAAAATTATATTTCAAAGGGAGACTCACTAATATAATAAAAATGGAGATATTAGAAAGGCTTCTGTTGGTTTCACATGGAATATTTTACACTTCCCACCTAAGAAATTGGAAGCAGCAGCAGAGGGCAGGTAGCTCATCAGCCCAGCCTGGGACGGACAGGAGAAAGGACACCCCGGGAGGTGGTCGGCCCCACCGCAGTGCTGGACACTGCTTCCGAATCTCAGCACAGCCCCTCTGGGGAGGTGCCTGCTCCTCTGCCCTGGAGGCTCGGATCCCACCCGAATTACGTTTCGGTTTATGTAGGTATGCTGCTTATCTCTCCTGCCAACTGCTGAGCTCGCCAAGGAAAGGAGTCATGTTTTATAAAATAAATAATAAAGCTAATATTTATGAGCATCTGTTGAGAGAAATGCGATTTCAAAAATGTTACTTCCTTCACCTTTCATGTCAGCCTCACAAGGTAAGTATGACTATCCCAGATTTACAGGAAAGGAAAACAAGTTGCAGGAAAGAAAGACTTGTGAAGGTCCTGCAGGGAGGAGCCATCTAGCTCCCCGTTTGTCTGTCACTCTACAGCCCTTCCTTATTCAGCTCCATACTCCCCCAGTGCTCCACCCAGACACGTGGTTGACCTTGTGAGAGGTGCCCTAGCTAAGTCTGTTCATCCTTCATCCATAAATCGCTTGTTTCAGAAGATATACATAATCAATGTGGTATTGAGGAAAAAGATATTTCAAACTCAATGGAGTCATCAGTTTGATTTTTACCAATTATATGTGGCTTTTACAATTAAAATCCATTTTTTCAACAACTATTTCACTGGGTTGCAGTGGTGAGCAAGGCAGACAGAGTCTCTGGCCACAGTCTAGCAGCACTGAGCATCACATAACATGCCTTGGGTGTTGTGTTAACATCTGTCTCCATTTCAGAGTCTTACCCACAATTTATCATTTGCCTCTCTGTCCATGTGAAATAGGTCTGCACTGGTATCTTCTAAATCTAAATAAGCATTAATGCACAGAAACCATTTTAATTTGCCCTTTTACCTATTATCAGTTTTGCTTGCCCTCTTTATCTTGATGAGTTTAAGGTTGTAGATTTTTGAGCAAAGGGATTTTTGCCTTTGGTGTAAACCCAGAGCAACATGGACTCTAAATAATTAGCAGCACAAAGGGGAGGGTATGAGAGCAGAAGATCACAAGCAGAAAGTAAAACAGTGAGTACTCCTGGAGTAAGCATGGGGTTAATGCAGGTGGCTGGTTGCTGTGAGAGCACAGAGGAGGAATAGCGACCCTAATCCAGGCAGAATCAGGACGTCTTTACAGAAAAGGTAGTTATCTATGTTAGCCTGAAGATCAAGTAGGAATGCACGGGCAGAGGGAGGAATGCATGTAAAACTAAGTCAGGCTGAGGAAGGGAGTGGTTCAGGATGGCTGGAGCACAGCATCTGATGGGAGGAAGGGGAAGGAGAATGCCGTGCTGTGATACAGAATTTAATGTGGAAAGCAGTGGAGAGTCAGTGATGGGTTGGACAGGGAAGTGGCATGATCAGATTTTTATTTTAGAAATATCACTCTGGCTGCGATGTGGAAATTGGTTCATACTTAGAGCAATTACAAGGGGCAGAGTGACTGGGCAGGAAGCTGTCTCAGTTGTCCAGGTGAGAGATGCTGCTGCCGAACTGAGTAGTGGCAGTGGGCATGGCAGGGAACCCGGCAGATCTGAGAGACATGTAGGAGGCTGTACCAGTAGGACTTGGTGACGAGTTGGTTGCAGGGATTGAGACATGGTCGAGGATGACTCAGAGTTGGGTGCCTTGACTCACAAAGAACCCAAAGTGATTTCATCCCCTGAAATGAGGGAACCCAGTGTAGGGAGAAGGGTTTTTATTCTATCTTACTTTGTGAGTGGAAAATGAAGAGGAAGTGTTTACTTTGACATGAACTGAGGTGTCTGTAGGAAAGCTGCAGGAGGTGGCTGGACATACATAGGCCCGAGGCTCAAAGTGACAAGAGAGAGCCCTAAGAGTAGGTCTGAGAATAGATCATTAGCATTTCAAAGACAAAGCTCAGGTCAATGGGCCTGTGAAGGAAGCTGGAGAGGTCAGAAGAGGAAGAGGAAGCCCAGGGGAATGTGGTAGCAGTGCAGCCAGCCAGAGAGGACATTTCCAGAAGACAATATCTCTTAGCAGTGTCAAGACTCTCCCATGCACTGCCCCCCCACACCCCTTTAGGTCTTCTGGATTCCTTGTTGTCCACTTACGTAGCTGAGGGAGGTTATAAGGACCAGATACTGAGAGTGATCTGGACATCCCAGGGGAAGCTGTGGGGCTTGGTGGTTGTAGGTGTGACGTTGTGGTCAACATTTTTCCAAAGACTTAAGGTGCCTGGGCCAAAAGAAGACCGGGGATGGAGGGGCAAATTAAAATGTATCACATATTGGGGTTTTTATTTATTAAAGAGTATTTATGGAGGGCCTGTTGCATTCCAGAATCTATGCTGGGCTCTAGGCTGCAGTGCTAAATGACGTAAAGTCCCCGTCATTGACCCAGAGGTCAATAGAAATTAGTCCCATATATAAATGGCTTATAACTGTGCAAACTACTACAAAGGAGAAGTATCAGGTGCTGTGTGAATGCAGAATAGAAGGGTTTCAGGTGGTTTACAGGATCAGGGAAGAACTCCAGAGAGAAGGGTATTTAATCATTGAGAATTCAATGATGAGTAGATCACTTAGTAGATGTTAACTGTTGAAAGACGGGAGAACAGCACTTTAGACAGAAGTTGACTAAGTTGTCTGAAGCAGGAGGGATCCTGGCGTGCAGGGAGTGAAAGCAGCTGTGTGTGTGTGGAGCAGGGAGAGCTGTGACAGAGAGAAGGTGAGCCAGGGAGGAGCAGGAGTTAGACTCAGCAGGACTTAGGAGGGCTTTGTCAGGTGGGTTATTAAACTGGGGAGTGATGTGATCAGCTTTGCGTTAAAAAATTCGCTGTGTCTGCAGCATGAAGAATGGATTGAAGGTAGCATGAAGGGACTGCAGAGAATCCACTGTGAACAGGCTTTGAACACCTAATGCGTGCGGCTTTCATTGAGTGTCTGCTGACTGGAGCAGCTACTGCATGAGCTCTCGCAAATGCAGGGCCTGTGAGTGGGATGCTGAATGAGGAAGAAGTCTATACATCCTGGAAGAGCTTGAAAATTTTTTGAGGAAATAGTCGTGGAACGTCCCAGAGAAGAAAAAGCACAGGCTGAATATAAAATCAAGAGCCGAGTATGATGAGTCAGAAGGCTCTAGTAGAGAGGGGCCACTGTGGACGGGAGGAGTGAAAAAAGAATTTGAAATGGAGAGGTGGGCCTCGAGATTGAGTTCCCAGAGGTGGAGAGTGTGAATGAGAAGGGCTGCCTTCGGGGTCCGTGGTGGGGAGCAGGGAGAGCACATTCTAGCCTCGGCAGGACAGTCCAGGACCCGTTTTCTCCTGACCACTAGAGGTGGCTTCCCAGCCACACAAAATTCTGTAGTTTTGGGGTCTGTCTCTCTGTCTACCTTATCATTTATCTAGGAATGGGCATCCCAGGGGAAGTTTCATCTTCCTTTCTGTCATTTCCTAGCAGAGCAATCAGCTTTGCAAAGCTTCTGATTTTAGGGCTAATCATGTTCCTTTTCTCCCTGGAAAAGGACTATTTGCATGTTTTTATGAGTCTTATTACATAGCTTTATGACTTGTACATGTAATAATAGTGAGCCAGACGTTCATGGTATGTGTCTCTAGAGAAGTCATCAGTCGAACATAAAAATGTAAATCCATTTGGAAAAACACAGACCAGTTATTGAAAGTGAACCTGCAGAACATGTGCCCCCAGTGATAGATTAACCCAGCCCAACGACACGCTCTCTCAGCTCAGACCTGCTCTGTAGACCATCTGGAAACAGACAATGTTTAATAACGCAGAATAACACAATCAGCGAGGTTCCCATTTACAAATGAAATCAATTGGAGAAAGAGTGATTACACTGATCTAAAGCAAATGGAAATATTTTCCCCAAATTTCGGGCAGGGCTGGGCTGGGAGAGAAGATGGTCAAAGATTCCAGAGCCCATCTTGTGAATCTGGGCAAAGCCAGACATTTGAAGATAGGAAAGCGCAGATTCCAGGTGGGTGAATCTCTCTCCAAAATTGACCTGTCAAAACCCCGCTATGAATGACTGTACTTTTCTCTCACAGACAGATATCAATATCTAAAAATTCTTCCTGCAATTTCTTTCCACAAAGCAGTAAGACAGTTTCAGACCAATAACAGCTCTCTAAGTGGTATTCCCTGTTCTGTCACCCCTACAGCTGTAACCAACAAAATGAAAAGGTAAGAAAGATACAGCAAAAAATCAGAAGTCACCTGCTACAAGCCAGTGGGGGTCTTTATCCTGATCGGGCAATCCAGAACTCTTCCTATTTTGTGAGCTTTTCCTTCTAAAATCTTCTTGGTCTTTTACAAGCAATTAAGGCCATTATTTGTCTCATTATTTAACAGGGAACCAGGAACCTGCAAGTTAATGTCACATATAACTGAGAGGCAATTTAGCTGGAAGGCGCGTGGCTGAGAAGTGGAGGGGGCAAACTTGGGAGCCCCACATCTGAACTGCTCTGGTTCTGGTGCTGGCTGGTTTTAGAGTTTGCTGCTCATCTAGTGGTGGTATGATCACTCTGCAGCAAAACCAGGTAGAGATTTCTGTGCTCAGGCAGAAGCAGCAGCAGCAGCTTTCCTAGAGTCCTGGGCACTAGAAGCAGGAAGGTTTTATCACACCCCCCAGAAATGTGCACCCCCCCCCCCAGCTCATTCCCCTTATTTTGGGACTAAATCCACCACCACCGCCATTTCTCTTTCGTGTGCATCAGTCAAATATCTAACAAGCCTACACTGATGTGGCTTGTTTTACACTATAAGGGCTAGCAGATACATTGCCTTGTGTGTATGTGTGTGTGTGTGTGTTGTGGTTGAGGAGGGCTGGGGACTGAGCAGATAAAGACAGGGAAAGGGTCAGTGTTAAAGAAGCAAAGGAAACCCTTTAGGGCCTTCTGAGCTGATGCAGGTGCAGAAAGGATACTGGCCAGCAAATTGCATTGGCAGCAAGTCACATAAAGTTCCTAATGAGGGGAGTGCGGTGCCCATAGGGGGTCTCTAAGGAAGGGAGGAGCCCTGTGGCTCAGGAAGGGGTGCAGTGGGATGGTGGTGTCTAGGCTGAGCCCTGAAGGTGGAGGTGGTGGGTGGAGGGGAACTGGGGCAGCCCTGATGGTGGAGGAAATGTTGGCTACTTAATGTCCCACTCAGATACCCCCTTGCAGGACTGAAGCCCTCAGTCTCCCAGCCATGGGGATGTTGGTGGCTGCCAGCTGAGTCTCACACCCTGCTCACCATTACTCTCAGCTGAAGAGAGCTGCCTCGCCTCGTCACGTTTTTCAGGAGTAGCCCACATCTAATGGTTAGTTGATAAAGAGTTTAAAATGCCTGGTGCTTTTGTTCCAATTTGGGACAGCTCTGCAGGGCCGTCTCAGCTCCTGAGCTCCAAGGTGATTGTCTGAGGCCTTTGTGACAGAATCTCAGCCTTCTGGTCAGTCCTGCTCACTTCACTCCCTCACAGGTGTTGATCCTGACAGCACCTGCAGCCTGGGCACGTTCATGGCCAGGCTGCACATTCTCAGCAGGATTCTCTGCCAAGGCTGGCTCTCAGGAGGTGCAGTCGAGTCCTTCCCAGGCAAGGGCCTGCTGCTCTCACATGGTGCTGTCTTGGCAGCTGCTTCCAGGGACTTGTCCAGGGGGAGGGAACACTGAAGGTAGAGAAAGAAAGAGACGTGGGAAGGAGGTAAAGCCTAGAAGAAAAGGTGAGAGGGAGTTACAGTTCTGGAGGTCAGCAATCCCAAGTGGGTCTCACTGGGCTATGATGTTGGTAGGGCTGATTTTCTTCTGGAGGCTCTAAAAGAAAATCCTTTGTTGCCTTTTCTAGCTTCTGGAGACCACTTGCATTTCTTGCTCCTGTCTACTGCCTCCCTCTTCAAAGCCATCGAGGTTGGGCTGAGTCCTTACACTGCCACCTCTCTGATTCTGACCTTGTCTTCTGTCTCTGTCTTCCATTTACAAGGACCTCTGGGATTCCATTAGGCTCACTCAAATAATTGAGGATAATCTTCCTATTTTAAGGTTGGCTGATTAGGAACCTTAATTCCACCTGCAACCTAAATTTCCCTTTGCCATTGGGACTAGAATGTGGCTATCTTTGAGAGGAATGGGGGCCTATGTTCTTTAGTTTTCCCAAAATACGGGGAAGGGAAGAGTAGGGACTGAGCCCCTGGAACTGCTTTCCCAGCTTTGGCCCTTAGGACTTGCCATTGGCAAAGCTGTGTACTGTGTGCTGTTTGATCTTCTGAAGTTTCAAGCAACGCCCATGGGCTGAGGGCTCCAGAATCCTGATCTTCCAAATAGGCCATTTTCCTGAGTTCCATCCCCTTGATCCATTTCCCTACATACCTCTTCTTGAATATCCCAAGTCACTTTTATGTGCTGGAAACATAGCTGTTATCGAATGCTTCCTTTAGAGATCACCTGCTCACCAAGTTCTTGCAGAACTTCTTAAAGATTCTGGAGCCCATCTCCTTTCTCCTTTCTCACTCTCACCCCACCGTTCACCATCTTTTCCTGGTCTACTGTATCAGCCATAGATCTCTTATCAATCCTGCTTCTGTCAAATACCCGCTCCTTATATCAAGCCATTGCGGACATCTGTCAGAGCAATTGTACATAAACACAGAGCTCTAGTTCTGTATTTAAAATATTCACTTTCCCTGCTTTACACAAAATCAGACTCTAACTCATCAACCCGTACCAATGTCATCTATCTTCAGACTCTTTCCATACTTGTTTTCCACCAGTCTCTTCAAGTTCCATCCAGGTGATGCTGTCATACTTTACTGTCTCTGTGTAATTACTTGCACTTGTGTCATCTTCGTAGACTGGGGATAACTCAAGGGTTGGGTGGTATCTTGTTCACCTCAGTATCCTCCTATGTAGAGCACTCCACAGATGCTTCGAGAACATTCAATAAAAGAGCCACTAAATTTTCCCTTTTGCTTGCATTTTAGCCATCCTCCGAGAGCAACTCGTAGCAGTTACAGTGATTACCAAGTGGGTGACAAGACTCAGCTACTTACTCTTGCCAGCTAGAGCCTCCATGTGTCTGGGCCATCTCCAGCCATACTCAGACTTCTATCCCTTGTTGTTCTGGGGCACAGCTCCCAATATGACCAGTACTACCAACTAAAGTCAAGTCAGAGCCTTCTAGTTTTCAGCAACAACTTCCAAGACATGGGTCTTATGCAAGTGTCTCCTCTAGCCACTGCTGCCCATTCCTTAGGGTTTACCCTATTGAAAATTTCTTTTCCTAATGCTCTGCTCTTCAAAGAACCTTCTGGCACAAGGCCCTCAGTATCAGATGAATAAACTACGGCCAGTGGCCAAGGTCAGGTGGACCCAGGGCTTGGTGAGGAATGAAAGTGCTTTGTCCTCTAAATCACACCGCCTCCTGCTTATTTTTAGGAACAGTAACAGTTCTAAGATGGAATGGCAGCTTATTCTTTCTGAAACTATTTTCTTACTGAATTAACTCATTTGGCCTTATCTTGTAGGGGTCATAAGCTACTTTAAGTAAAGTTAACTATTCTCTGAGAATGTCACAATGTGGAAACTTTATGATAATTCATTTCCATTTCTTTCTATTATTAGAAAAAAAACCCCTTCAATGTCTATGTCTCACATGCTGTTTGTAGTGGGTCCCTGAGCTAATTATGCTTATAAAAAGCACCTTAACATTTGCATTATTCGTGACCCATCTGCAAAATATATTGTGCTTTGGCAGATTTTTGCGCGGTCTTAAAATGCTTATGCAGATTGCGGCACCTGTACACTTAAATTTACGTGACAACCCCTGACCGCAGGCACTTATAATAAGTGCCGTAGAAGTAGCTTATTGAGTAGAGGGGCAAGTGGCTGAGGAAGGACAGGGTCCCTCTTCCTCCCAGGCAGAGCGGGTGTGTGTATCAATTACGCTTTTCTTTCTCTGGGCTCGTGGTCAAAGCAGAGGTGGTGTCTGGGAAAAGATCAATAGTGGGCAGTGAAGGTTAGAGCAGAGGAGAGGATGACGTCTCCAAGACAAGTACTGAGAGGCAGCATAATGCTTGTCACTGTCTCCCAGCATCACTCATGTGCTGCTTTTAGTTCACACTAACAAACAGTATAGAAAGGGTCATTAAAACAAAACAAGCACGCCAAACAGCCAACAGCTCTCCCACAAGGACGTCTTAGACGGAAACGCTGGCTGCGCATCTTGGGCTTTGGAGGGCAAGAGGCAGAGTTTGCACATCTCCATGCTGCCCCACGTTTCTCTTCTCTTTGAAAAATACTTGGGCCTGACTGCTGTTTTACAGTGTTCTCAGGGTCACACAGGGTTCTGGGCACTCCGCCTCCACCTTGTGCTCCGTTGAAAGACCTGAGTCCTGGTTTGCTGTTTGCTGGACAAGAGCAGAGGTTCAAATTGTTAATCACAGACTAGAACTCTGCAAAAGTGTCTCCAATTTAAAGCCCACGCTATGCTCTAGATCCCCTGCCTCTCTTCCCAGTGATGGAGGAGCTAATGGAGGTGGGCCCCTAAGCTTCTGCTGGTGAAACAGAAGGCATCCAAATCTTTGGAGGACACGTCTGTCACTCTGTCATATTTTTGCCTTCTCTACGGTCAGGCAGATTTTTTTTAAGCAACCCATTTCAGTCATTCCTTGCAGCCTGGATTTGTCTGAAAAAATGGTTCAGATTTTTACAAGATTACCTAATTCTTAAGAGAACTATAAACACCCTCCCCAAAGAGATAAAGTAAAGAAAAACACAGGCCAAAAGTGTTTTGAATATCCCTCTACTTTAGAGTCTGATTTTAAGCTCCATTCTTAGTATTTCATGTGCCCAAATCCAATTAGCTTGGCCCCACCCCCTTTTAAGAGCCTCAGAGTGAGGAAAGACGTCCTGGAGGCTTGTTGTTCTGGGGAATCAAGAGGAGGCACTTTAGATTTTGTGCACTCTGGAGTGCAGCCAGGCTGGGTGGCCCTTTGTGATACTGTTTCAGAGGCAGGTATTGAATTCCCTCCCTGCTCAACCCCTGGTGCTCCCTGCTAGGGGACTGTCTCCCGAGCACAAGCAGGAAGGTGGCCACATTTTTCTGGCAGGTTAGTGAGTCTTCTACGATGCAGCTGGGAGTCCTTTAGGTGAAAGGCAATAAGCAAACCACCTGGTGCATGAATGTTGCCCTTCCGACTGGCTGGAACCTTCTCACTTGTGGAACTGCCCACAGGCCTTTAGGGAAGGCAATGAATGGGCGTCTGCACGGGGAGCATGAACAATCCCAGTCTATTTACTTACAAATGTGTAAAGGTCTCACGCAGCTGAGGATGGTTTTGAATAAATAGGCTGCTCTCTGAAAATCAACAGCCCTATAGATCTGGAGATGGAGCTTCACTGCTCCCCAGCGCTCAGCTCGTGAATAAATAAAAGGTGCCCGTTGATTCAGCTGCCAAATGTGACATGGTGATGAATTTCCAAGGGTGTCACTCAGGATGGTAACAACTGCAACACTGATGGGCCTGGGGGTGGGGGGCAGGCGACAGGCAAAGCACCTGTGTTCACGGGTCTCTCACTGAGGCCCTTTGTAGGGGTGGATGGCCTGAAACTCTGGTGGCCAGCACCACCTGGCTTGCTCATATGCCTCACCTAGCACATGCTGCACACACACCTAGCACACACTGCAAAAACAAGGTGAAGAAACTACTGAGTGAATTAGACACAAAGGAGTGACAGCGAGGGCTAAATCCTAGGGCCCAGACTGATAGACATAGTGTCTATAAGGCCATTCTTCCGTAGCCACCAATTCTGCCCCAACCCATCCATCCTCTATTTGGAGGCTCCCAGAGAGCTTTTCTTTTTCTTTTTTCTTTTTTTTGAAATATAGTCAGTTTACAATGTTGTGTCAATTTCTATTATATAGCATAATGTTTCATTCATACATATATTCATTTTCATGTGCTTTTTCATTATCGGTTACTACAAGATATTGAATATAGTTCCCTGTGCTCTACAGAAGAAACTTGTTGTTTATCTATTTTATATGTAGTAGTTAGTATCTGCAAATATCGAACCCCAATTCATTCCTTTATATCCTCTTTCCCCCTGGTAACCATGTTTATTTTTTATGTCTGTGACCAGAGAGTTCTTCTAATAGGCTTGGTAGTCCTTGCCTAAAAACCTTCACTGGCCCCTGTTCACTTCTAGGGTAAAATCCCAATTACTGAGTGTGGTTTACAAGGTTCTTCATAACTGTGACAACCTCCCTTAAAGTTCCATATCCCACCACTGTCTGAACGTCTGTCACATGGATTTCCTCTTCTTGTCTGGGCACGTCATGCGTCTGCTGTGTGTCCATCAGGGTTCTCCAGAGAAGTAAAACCAATGGGATATATATATAGCTCCTTAAAGGCAGAGGTTTTGTCCCATATATCTATGGCAGCGGTGTTCTGAGCGAGAGGGTCTTTTGTCCATAGCAACCATGGGAGCCTTCATCAATAGCTGTCTTCTGCCCCTGGAAGGATGCCTAGAACAAATAATCTTTGAAGAAGATTTTGCTTTGCTCAGGGATGGCTGAAGCGTCTTAGAAGTGAGTCTGGACCTTTTGTCCTGTCCTTGGAGGAAATAAGGAACTTCTTTCAGGTTTTCCCATTCATGTCACCTGAAATCCAATTAACATACATCTCACCTGCCAGAAACCCCCTCAGACCTCTAAGTACCAGAACTGAATTTGCATGACTTCACAGTAATCCTTTCCAGGAACTAAGATGGCAGAGGCTTAATAAACCGGGACTATTAACATTGTTTTTCTTGCAGAGGTGGCTGATGGAACGGTCTCTACTACACTTGGACAAAGATACAGTTACTCAGCCCACTTGAAGAGATACTTAGAAATTCTCTTTGATCATACGGATTTAAAGGGAGAAAGTCCATCAGCTACTGGTTTGCACGTTCCCCGTGGGCAGTGGGTGCTCTCTGATTCCTTGTCTCCCCGCAGCTCAGAGCTTCATTTTAGACACTAGGTGTTTGGTGAATATTTGTGGTTGGCATATTCTAAATGGGTTGCTACGAGTCTCCCAGAGGTCCTCTTCAGTCCCTTTTCTCCCGTCTAGCAGTGCACATTGCAGCCTGGGGCATCACACGTATAGGTAAGAGCTCCTTTGGAAGGTGTTGATTTTCACACATAAAGTACAGGGTTCTTAAGAGAAGGAGTCCCTCCCTCAGGAGGCACTCAGCCCCTAAGATAGGCAGGTGTGAACACAGGAGTTTAAGGCAGCGAACTCCACTGTTAATGCTTTTCTTTCAGGGCCCAGGTTGAGAACACCTGTCTGTCTCCTTGTGTCCCTAGAGAGAGCAGCTGCTGGTGACATAGTGTTGGTTTGAAGCAACCCTTAGATGCGTTTGTGCTCATGCTCTTTCTCTGTTATTCCTCTTCTTAAATTCTAACATGTTGCTGTCATGTTGGCAACAGCGAACACTACAGTGGAAAATGCATCTGAGCTTCTTTTCAGACTGACCCTGTTTCCCCTCAGGTGAAAACTCCCCAAAATTAGACTCTCTAGGAGTGGCATTTCTTGATTTGAATTGAACTCAATAAAGAATGATGTTTGAACTTTGGGTTGTTTTTGACATATATACACTTTCCAAAATATACTTTTCACCTTCACATTTTATTCATTTCATGAATGCACAAATACAATGCTTTATTTTTAGATCTGACTCTTAATCATTTATTGCAAATCATACATTTATTTGTAAATATTTCAGCCTATGTATTATTAACTATGACCAAAGTCTAAATGCTGATAGATACTGTTAACTGGGAGATGATTTATCTAAATGTTAAGAGTAGGATTTGATTCCCAGGGGTGCTGATATAAGCAGGTAGATTCCATTTTAATGAATTTAGGGTTAATGTTTGCATATGTTTGCATTTTAAAAATTATGCTTGCATTACCCAAGAACTACACTTAGTACCAAGGAGTTGAAATCAGCAAATGCTTTAATGACTTACTGCCTATAAGCAAGATGCCTAGCTTTGATAATAGTCATGCAAAGAAAGGAAGATTAATGATGCTGTTGCCATTTCATGATGTTAATATTGGATTTCCTTTGGTTCTTACTGTGCTAGAGGCATTTTACAAAACACAGTGTCACAGATGCTTCTGCTTCTGTCTCCTCTCCTTCCTCAACCAGTTTATTCTTCTGATGTTCCTATTTTTATCAAAATTTATATTGATAAAAAGTTATCTTAATCTGTTTTCCAAGTCTGAAGTCATTGTCATTCTTTATCCCTACCATTCAACCAATAAATCTTCTGGTTCAAATTTTAGCCTTTAGATATCTGAAATCCATATGAAGTTAGGAAACAACTTCCAATGTGCAGGAAATACATTTGGAGACATTCTCTTTTTGATATAATTAATGAAATAAAAAATATTACTTTCTGAAATGCCAGAGACTATATATTGTTATTTTGTTCATCAAAAAGTAACCTTATAAGATCACTAATACTGTTCTCCATTTTACAGAGGAGGCATTAAGGGCAAAGTGAAGTTCAGCAACTTGCCTGAACTCACAAAACTCACAGAGTGGGAAGGTGGGACTCAAACCCCAATGTATCTGATCCCAATGTTGTTCCAAGCACTGAGGCTTCAGAAGAGTGGTAGCGTATTTGGTTACATTCAGTTCTATAATGATACCCCTGCAGTCCTTCTTCCTGCCAGGCCTGAGACTGTAACAATGCAAATGTTTTTTTAAAAAGGGTCAGGAAGCCGCTTTGTGGGTGGATGCCAGAAAAAGTCTGCTTACTGGGCAGGGGCACTCTCTTCTTCCCTGGGACCCTCTTTGCTTGAGGTCTGGGCTTGCAGACAGAGCCCACTTAAGCTCCCCCACCTTCTTTGCAGCCTTTCCTTCAGTTCAGCTTCAGTAGCATTTCCAAGCTCAAGGATGGGGGTGGTTGGTGGTGACGTGGGGAAGCTCGGGGGAGACTTGGGGAGCCTCTGGGAGATATTCTTTGGTTTTAGATAGGCCTTCCCCACATCCTTTACCTGCCTTAGGAGTGCTGTCCCTCAGGAGAGGGCGTAGAGGCTGTGATGGGCTTTGAGAAATGAAGGAGGTTTTAGAGCCTAGGTGGGGTAGCAGATGAGCAGACAGAGAAGGTGGGGCTGGAGGGAGCTTTGGTCTGTGAGAAGGCACAGGATCTGGAGGAGGGGCCTGGGAGGTGACGGTGGGATCTGGGGACAGGGAGGGCTGTGGGTGGGGACAGAACTAGGGCCTGAGAGCAGGGGAAACGCAGAGGTCCAAGGTTGGAAATATGTTTCTCTTCTTCCCAGTGCTCCCCTGGGAGAACTTTCTGCCTATATCCACTGTGGGTGTCCTTCCTGCAGACACAGCCACTTCCTACAGACACAGCCACTTCCCAGAGGATACTCCAAATGTTCCCACCTAGGAGTCTCTCTGTAAAGACTGTTCCCCACCTGCCTTTTATACTGAGTTGCAGGTCAAGTCCCTTTTCTAGGACACCGTTCTTAATGGACTAGTGAGTAGCGGTCACCTCTTCTCTATGACACTAACCTGTGGGTCACAGCACTGTGCATATATGCATTAATGGCCAAACAGAAAGCCAAGGAGAACAGACCTATCTTTGCAATACATACTTATTATTTGGACAGAAACACATCTTTCTCCTGCCTTGATAAAGACTCATCTAGGCAGATACCAGGAAAGCTGTGAACAGTGCTCTAAACCAGCGCTAAACCATCATTCACCGTATGGGAGCTGCTCGATGATCATGTTGAAATGAAGATTCTGATTCAGTAGGTCTAAGCTGGAGCCTGAGATTCTACATGCGGATGCTGAGGACCGCACTTTGAGTAGCTTTTGCACCAGAGATCCCAGGCCCCTGAGCTGACGTGCTCATAGACATATGTTCCAACTAGCTCTCAAAATGCTTGGCCATTCCTGTTGCAGCTGGCCATTGGGTTTTCTCCGTCTAAAACAGTCTGGACTGATGCTCCTTCAGCGATCTAAGTGATCTGGTCAAAGAGAGGCTTCTGGAAGCTCTCACAGCCTCTGCCTTGCTCATCATGCCTCCCTGAGGGCTCTGGGATGCCTTTCTTGTCCCCTTCCTGCCTGGAAGGAGCGACAAGTGTGTTCATCATGTTTGTGGCCTGATTGTGTTTCTACTGCCTGAGGCTAGGCTTTTGAATTTTTTAGCAGAAAAAAAAAATGCACTGGGAAATAATTTCCCTGTTGGTAGTTTCTCTAAAGGTTACATGCAGCCACGGATACTCCACACAGTCCTGGTTACAAAGGAGACAGGCTCTTCCATTGCTCATCTCGTTGCTGGCAAATGATGGTGACCAGTGACCCGTGGTGGCTCTTCCTACAGGACTTCAGACTCCCTCTTTTGCCTTGATTAATTCTATGTTCTGAACTGAAATGACAATCATTTATTATTCTGTTTTACATATGCACCTCCAGGGAGTCCAGCTAAAAGCTCTAATTTTCTAGTTCAATTGTAGCGCTGTTCTCTGAGAGGCATTGACTGCAGAGATGCTAAAAGGATGCCAGTTCAGTGAATTATTGAGTTTTAGATAGAATCATATGCTTATATGGATTCAGATAGTGCTTACTGAAACATGATGCAGAACTCTCTTTGCCCCTGGGCCTGTGTGTTCCTAGGAGAAAGAACAATGAGCTTGGGTGGGAGTGACCTGTTACAAAAATCAATGAGGTCGGGCACCCCGTGTCTGCCTGCAGTGCCTGGCTGTCCTCAGATGCAGCCACAGTTGTCAATCACTCTGAGGGGACCTTGGCTGCCTGTCTCCTCATCCTTCTTCAAGCCTGTGGCTGTTGGAAATGGAAATCAGGGCAGTTTTCTGCTGATTTAAACAGTGTCATTCAAGATTCCTTCCATTAGAGTGTTTAAGCAACATGAAATTTCTTAATCTCCTACTTAAAATGATGGTGGAGATTTCAGAGCAGTGATTCTGAGGCTCTGTGAATTTCTCGAACATGCGTAAGAGTATAGCACAACTGGCGAGGCCATGGGCAGCTGGAGTCATGAGTTAAGTAAGATCAGAACTTTGCTGCCTTGCTCTAGTCACTGGCTAGGCTTTGCTTTTACTTCAGCCTTCAGAAAGATGGTAACACGTTCTAGAAATGTCTTTCAGGTCATGTGTATGCTGGGCATCTTATTTGGGTATTTTAGAATGTTTAAGTGTGCCTCCATTTGGGCTATTCATTCTCCCAATAAGTGAAATTATGAACTTTTGACTTCTAAGTAGGTGAGCGAAGCGGCAGACAAACTGGAAAGAGACAGATGCAAAGCCTCAAGGAGGGCAGGGAAAGCCAGACGACTGGGGGCGAATGATTGCGGATGAAGCCTGGAGAACCATTGAGGGTGAAATGCTGGTTTTTGAAGCCAAGAGTCAGGCTGCAGCCAGGAGGGCGTGCCAGGACAGAAGCAACCAAGGGCCTCTGCAGAGGGCGGGGAGAGAGGCGGGAGCTGCGGTTCGCCTGCTCTGGTGGTGTAAGGGTGCATTTTCGCTGATAAAAGGCACACCTCAGGGAAATGAGGCAACTTGAGGAGGTCACAACAATCTAATACATGCACTTGGACCCTCAGGGAGATCTTGCGAGTTCTCAGAATGGGGCAGTGATGTTACACCATCTTCCTCATTCTTTGGTGCTCCTGGGAAAGCAGTGCCAGAAAAGCAGTGAGACTTTGCTGGCTCAGGCCTGCCTCGTGCACATAGAATGACCCAGGTATGGTGGCCGTGTGGTGATGGAGAGAATGTGGGCACAGCACTTAGCAGAGAGCGTCGCCGTGGTCGGTAATTCAGTGAATGTTAGTGTCCACTGCTCATTTATCCATTCAGTAAACATGGATCAGGAACCTACCCTGTGCTTGGAACTGGGATTAAAAAGGCAAAAAAGAAAGTATATTCTCTGCTCTTTGGTAGAGGGGGACACTGACTGCCTCAGAGGTTAGGGAGGGCTTCAAGGGGAGGTGACATTTGAGCTGGTTCACGGAGAGTAAGTGGGTCTATATGAGGTGGATGAGCAAAGGGGGATGTGGTCTTTGGAGGACGTTCTGGGATGTTATGTCAGCGTGGCCGAAAGCCCAGGGAAGTTGAAAGTTCTGGTGAGCTGAGGTTCCGCAGTGGCCATGCATTTAGGATAGCTGAGGGGAAGGTACACAGAGGAAATGCTGAAGGAGGAAGTGAAAAAACCAGTGGAGAAGGCTACAGCTTGTAACGCTAGCAGGATGTCTTGAGTTTATCCTGCAGTCAATGGAAGGCAAAGGGGGTTGGTGAGGAAGGTTGTTACACAGCTGATCTCTGCATGCCTCAGTTTTCCCATCAAGGTGACTGGCAGAGACACTCTTGTGAGCGGCCTGGTCTTCGCTGCAGTCTCGGCAGACCAGTCCTACTGACCTCGCGCTTACCTATCGGTCAGAGCCTTAGCGGGAGAGAGGCGTGCTCCTTCCCGGGGCAGAGGCTGAGAACTGTGTGCTGCCTTACTGCTTCCTACTGCTAAGCCATGCCAAGCACTCATGCAGCAGCTGGCCCTGAAACGAATCCCATAATCAAAATCAAATTTAGGAACCAAAATTTTTATTTATTCTTTTGTATGTAGTTGGAACTCATTCTCCGCTGCTTAAACTCTACAGTGAAATGTCATGTCCCTCACTGTACCACACGCCCAGCTGTGTTCCTGTGGAACTGGCTGCCCATCACTCTGAACCATTCGTGGCCTGAGGACCAGAATGAGACATTAGCTTGGCCGTCTAGGATCAGTCCCTGCCCTGCTGCCTCCACAGGCCAATAGCGTGAGGCCAGAGTCTAAAGATTGTTCATTAGAACAACTCTTCAGGAGGTTTAGTGGTGCTTTCTTGCCACGCTGAAACCTGAGGCAGGCGGTAAAATGACAATTAAACTAATGCCTATGTTTGAATTAGACCAAAAGAAATTTTAGTGACTTAAGATAAGTCCATTGTCCTCTAAAGTTTTCATATTCTTCATCTGTAAAATGAGATGGTTGGCCAAGGTGAGCTTTAAGGCACCCTGTTCTCCAGAATTGTAGGGCTTCCCCAAGCTCAATTTCATCTGAAGTCACCAGGATAGTGGTGACTCGTCCCTACTCGAGTGGGTGTGCAGCCCCAAGAGATGGCTGAGCCCAGCAGAACTCAGCTGCTGGAGAGTCTGGCCAGGCTGGCAGCTGCTTAAAGGCTCAGCGACCCCAGAGGACAGGGCATAGAGCCACCTCTGCCATCCCTGGGCCCCAGCCCAGATCAGTGCAGAGCAGAGTGCAGGACAAGGGAAGCACATGCATGGGTCACCTCTGAGCGGCCAAGCCGAGGGTGCCACAGCCCAGGGTGCACGTGGTGATTTGCCTGAATCCTTTTGAGGCAGAGAAAGGAAGGGAAGGGAATGGAAGGGGAGGGAACTGATTGATTTTAACGTAACCACGCATCAAGATTCCAGAAGGATGGCTCTTGAGGCTGCCAAAAGGCGGGGAGGACATTGGTCAGGACCAGATTTCCCACGGAAAGTTGGATAATTTTATTAGTGTTTTTGTTTGAGTAGCTTCATATAGTTTAAACATTATACACTGAGTAGTACTGACTGCCTACTAAGTTTCATTTACTGTTCTAAGCATTCTGTGCCTAAAATCTCCGTCATCATAACCACTCGGCATAATATGATGGAGATAGTGAGGAGAAAAAAGGCCAGACAGTTGGCAAGTGGGGCAGTCAGAAGTCAGGCCTAGGCAGTGCGGCTCTGGTGCCTGTGCTCCTGACCATCGCGTCATCATGCCGCCCGCATTAGTGTCCTTTTGCTGCGGTCACAAATTACCACAAACCTAGAGTCTTGAAGGAACACAAATTTTTTATTTTACAGTTCTGGAGGTCAGAAGTCCAAAGTGGGCTTAATAATAAAAACTGTCATTATAAGTAGAGTGCTGTCCTGAGTTCTGTGAGTCATTCCAGCAAATTATAGAACCTGAGGGAGTTTGTGCAGGTTGGAAACAAGGGAAGTCTTGTTGTGGCATGCTCTTTAACTTGTGGGGTCTGCACTAACGCCAGGTGGTCAGTGCCAGAATTTACTTGGGGTGTACCCCGTGTGGGTTTGTGTTGGCCAAATACCTCCCATGCCATGGTCCTTAGCTAATTTACATCTACATAGTCCTTTTGCCATGTAAGGTAACGTATTCACCATAGTCATGGGTTCTGGGATTAGGATGTGGGCATACCTAGTGGGGAGCCATTATTCTGCCCACCACACTGCTTCAAAGCATATATACTTTGAGGATCTACCATCCAATGGGTTAGATATAACAGTCAGGCACCACCAGCTTAGCAGGAAGCAGCAGGAAGATTTTGAAGCAGTCCATTTGAGCTGACAAACTCTGAAAGAGGAACCAGGAGGCCTCTCAGCCCAGCTTCCCCCAGAGACTTGCTTGGCTCACTCCAAAGTTATGTCAGTTGACTTCTTTGGCCTCAGTTTCCTTATCTAAGCCTGGGGCTAACAAAATTCTGTAGGAATTTAATGGGATGTGTGTGAAAAAAATTTGCAAATGGTTAAAAAGTATATTCTTATTCCTTATATTATCCAAGTCATAAGTACAGAAGTTGGTTGAACAATTAACAGTCTCAGATTTATTTATTGAACAAATGCACTAGCTCTTTATAAACATTTAAGAGATTTAATGATCATAACAATCTTATTACATACAATTAGCCCCATTAGATGAGAAAACAGAGGTACAGTGAAGTTAAATCCTCCGCTCAATGGCACACGTCACACAGCTGATAAGTGGCAGAACCAAGACTCAAACCCAGGCAGTCTGGCTGAGAGTCCAGGCCCATTACCCTGCTCCGTGCTGCCTCTCCAGACAACAGGTGAAGTGAGTGGAGTCCAAAGAGAATGTGGTTCTGCTCCACCAACCCCTAATCCACCGTCAGGGAGTCACTGGAAGGTTCTGTAGCATCAGGGCATCCAGGTCCCACCAGGAGCCCAGGGGCCCCTAGCACTGATGGTGGTCCTGTTCTGGGCCCTGCATGTCACATCGCTTACGAGGTTGTAGCGTCAGATTCCTGGAGACTTTCACACACACAAGGTCACACACTAAACTTGATAGAGGCATTCCCCTGACTTGTCAGGACATTTCTTTCTCCTAAGCTCCCCTCACAGCTGTTCTGTTAGGTAGTATATTAAGGATCTCAGAAGGTTTTGATTCCAAATAATTTAATTATTCTTTTCTTCCCTTTACTAGAAATCCCACTGATATGGACAGAAACAAAACACTGGCAACTGCAGCTTAGAATTGAGTCTCAGTTTGTCTGTTTACTAATTATTCAAACTTGGTCACCACTCCAAGCTTTGGTTTCCTCGTGGTCAAATAGGGTACTGTTGAGAGGACTAAAAGAGGTGACATTTAAAATTACTTGCACAGAACCTGGCTTTATTGGAGATCATCAAATCCTGCTCCTTATCCCCTCTTCTTGCTTCGCTGCCCTCCACCTCCGGCTGGCCATTCACGCTTTTCCTTTCAGTGCTGCTATTTCACAAGACTTGGCCCTGCTACCTCCGTGTCTTCAGGGACCATTTGCTCCTTAATCCTCTACAGTCTGGCTTCTAGCCTGGTTGTTCCTTAAAACGCAACCTGCATGATCACCTGTAACCTCCTAGTTCCCAGAGCTGATGTCCTGCTTGGTCTGGAACCTGTGTGATCTTTTTGAAGCATCGGGCAGCTAAAGAAGCACTGCAGTTGTTTCTCAGGTGATTGCTCTCCTTGTCTCTAACTTCCTTTTACATCTGCTGTGCTCTGCGCGCCTGCCTCTACTCCGTCCCTTTGATGAATCCCCTTCGCTGGCTTCTCTCTTCCTCTGCTTGACTTCTAAATAGGAATGTTCCCCAAAGTTCTGTTCTCAGCGCTGCAGTTTTTGACATTTGCTTCATTCTTGCCCATAGCTTCCATTGCGCCAGTATCCAGCCCTCTGCCTGTGATTCCACAATCAAATTTTTGTTTAATGCCAGGCTCCACACTTCTAATCTCTCGACCTACATCCCCAAAGCCCTAAACACTGACAGCTTTACTCATGATCACACACTGAACATGCCCCGCACTCAGTCGGATCACTGTCTCCATGCTACTCCCCAAATGGGAGCTGATTTGGCTTTCTCTTACCTAGTGGTCACTCACCCCATCACCTCTTTAGCAAAACTCTCCTAACCCTTCTTCCCTCAACAACTCAGAAGAAAAAGCACCTCCCTGCTCTGTGTTTCGACAACATTTTGCTCAAATACTGAGAGTAATTGGCAGGCTTAGTTGTAATTGGTTTTCTGTGGCTCTAATGCCTCTTTCTAGATGGTAAGATCTCTGTGGACAGAGACAACGTATTATCTTACCCTGGGAGAATCTGAGTGACTCCAGAGCCCTCGCCTCTCCTTTGGACACTCTCTAATTATTAATTTTTTCTCATATGTAGGCCAGAGTTCACCAGTGAGTCTGTAAGTTTATTAAAGATGCAGTCTATGTATTTTTTATGACCAATAGTATTTGCCTTTTTTTTTACATACATATATCCTTTTTCACCATAAGTTACTATAAGATATTGAATATAATTCCCTGTGCTACACAGTATGAACTTGTTTATCTATTTTATATATATCAGTATTTTGCAACTCTTGAACTCTCAGTTTATCCTTTCTTACCCTCTTCCACCACTGGTAACCATTAGTTTCTTTTCTACATCTGTAAGCCTGTTTCTGTTTTGTAAATAAGTTTGTCTTTTTTTCTTTTTAGATTCCACATGTAAGTGATAATACATGGTATTTCTCCTTCTGGCTTACTTCACTTAGAATGACAGTCTCCAGGTCCATCCATATTGCTGCAAATGGCATTATTTTGTTATTTTTTATGGCTGAGTAGTATTCCATTGTATAAATATACCACAACTTCTTTATCCAGTCATCTGTTGATGGACATTTAGGTTGTTTCCATGTATTGGCTGTTGTAAATAGTGCTGCTATGAATATTGGGGTGCATGTATCTTTTTGAATTAAGGTTTGCTCTGGATATATGCCCAGGAGTGGGCCTGCTGGATCACATGATAAGTCTATTTTTAGTCTTTTGAGGAATCTCCATACTGTTTTCCATAACAGCTGCACCAGACTACATTCCCACCAAAAATGTAGGAAGGTTCCCTTTTCTCCACACCCTCTCCAGCATTTATCGTTCGTGGACTTTTGAATGGTGGCCATTCTGACTGGTGTGAGGTGATAACCTCATTGTAGTTTTGATTTGCATTTCTCTGATAATTAGTGATATTGAGCATATTTTCATGTGTCTATTGGCCATTTGTATGTCTTCATGGGAGAATTAATTGTTTAGATCTTCTGCCCATTTTTGGATTGGGTTTTTTTTTCTTATTAAGTTGTATGAACTATTTATATATTATGGAAATTAAGCCCTTGTCAGCTATAATGATAGTTACAAAACAAATGCCCTAAAATTATTTCTGGTTCCTTAGGTCTTATGGGCTGAATTATGTCCTCTCAAAATTCATATATCCTAACCACCAGTAACTCAGAATATGACTGTATTTGGAGATAGGGCCTTTAAAGAGGTAATTAAGATAAAATGAGCTCAAATTGGATCAGGTGGGCCCTGGTCCAGTATGACTGGTGTCAGACTGAGGGGACAGCCATGTGAGCACACAGCAAGAAGAAGCCCTTCTGCAAGCCCAGAGAGAATAAATCAAACCTGCCAACACCTTGATCTTGAACTTGTGGCCTCAGAACTGTGAGAAAATACATTTCTGTTGTTGAAGCTGTCCAGTTTGTGGTATGTAATGACAAGACTAGAAAACTAATATATTATCTAACTGCTACTGACCAGATTTGGGAATGAGGAGCAATGCTTCTTTTGGACTTACCATTTGAAAACAATTCTTTTCTTTGTTTTAATTCTTGAGATAGATCAAAATCAGCCAGTGGGTTAAATTGGTAGTATACTTGCCCACATAGTCTTAAGCCAGCAGCAGATTTATCAGAGTTATTGGCACTAAAGTCTAATGACTCCTTCTGTACATTTCTTTGTTCTTAATCTTTTTGTTCTTTTTTCTTTCTTTTCTCTATTTCTTTTGTGTGTGCTTTTTTTTTTTTTCGGAAGAGTTGAACAGAGATTTGCAATTTAAGTCACAAGATAACCTATATTTGACTATAAGACAAACTGGGATTTCAGGGCTGTGAGAGATTTGTAGCTTGATAGTCAGGGAGATGGGAATGCCACGTTCAATTTCTGCCCCAAGGTGGTTATACATGTAAAACAGAGACCAGAGACTGAATCATCACTTGGGCTTAACAAAGGAACTGTCCAGGTGTGTACAGTAAAGAATCTTTTGAGCTGCTCTTGCTGTTAACAATCTGGTTTCATATACCCAGATGATTAGATGTCATAGACATCAGAAGGAGGTCAATAAAATTCAAGCTTTAAACTTTGACAATAATTTGAGCTGAATAATAGTTGAATTTCAGAACTGAGTTGTCATGGTGAGAGCCATTGAAGAGGAATAATTATCTTATAACTTGGTTACTGTCCTGCTGAACTCGTAGCAATATTCCTAACCCCATTTCCAACTCACCAAGCCCAGATCATACTAAGCCATGCTTAGGAACATTATTTTTATATTCTTTTGTGTATATATTTGTATTCATAGCCAAATATATATAAAATATATTTAAATGAATATACATTCCATGAAGCTAATGGAAAAAGGGTACGGGTGGTTTAGTCAGCTATAAATTACATATTCTGGGAAAAAATACTAAAGTACCACTCAAGTAGTCTCAGGAGCCAGGTGGCAGAAGGATGTTAGTAATAATTCTTTTTGCAGTTTAACATATATGACATTCAAGCCATTTGTTTCCATTATTTTTGTGAACTAAAATTTTCATCTCGTCTCTCTTGGGTAATACCATACATTCTCCCCCTTATTAATCCATAAAAACACTACAGTGCACTTTGCTAATCAGAATTGCCCACTGCATAATAATTTACAACCTAATAAATACAAGATTCTTCCACATTTCATCAAATGTGGATGCAATTACTAAAAGATACTAAAATACTAAAGATGAATTTGAACTAAGAGGTAATTTAGGTGCATCAAAACAGTGAGAAATAAATCAAGTGGTAACTTATTTTAACTATAGTTTAATCAATTATTTGAGGAAAATCTCCAGGGTGTTTTCAATAAAGGTAAAAAATGACAATTCTTCCACCAAGGCAAGAGATTTTTCAAGTGATGCCAATAAATAAAGGGCAGAGGGAGGGAATGAAGATAATTATAGCTGTTCTATTTCTGATGGCCATGAAATGAGACAGAAGAGAAAATGGAGAATTAATGGAGGGGAATCATTCATGTTCAAGACATGATGACATATCTCCCCCTCCCCTTTGAAATAACCAATAGAAAATACAAATTATGAAAAATCTTTCACCGGCTATGGAAACATGGAAAAGGTATGAACTACATGTAGGCAGGAATTTCAAGGAATTTCTGCCAATTAAAATAAACATAGTACAGGAGTTTAGAGGATGAGCGTGTGGCTCCTCTCTGGGTATGAAAGTGTATCACGGAAGAAACAGGGGTGATGAGAGCAGAACCTGCTTCACCCTCTCTCTGAGGTGGGTGAGGGCTGGAAGGCAGGGTTGCACATCTGCCTCTAGTATCTGCTGACTTCCAGGCCATTTGTCACCAGTGGCAAAGGGGTGGCTCCAGGTTTTGTCTCTGGCATTGAGGTCCAAACCCTGCAGAAGCCTAGAAATGCTAGGGTCTGTGCCTTGCTGGGGTGACTTCCCTCCGTCTGGAGACACAGCACGTCACAGGGAGTCAGAGCTCCTTCAGGCCCAGCTGTCACCACTGATCTGCGGAGGCTGCCTGAGCTGCACTGGAAGGTTATAATTTAATTTTACTTATGGTTTTCCTCTCTAATTTTTCTGGAGCAGGGACACAAATTTCTGACAGAAAGCAACCCATTCCCTATTTGGCTAAAAACTGGTGATGGATACACTAGATTCTCTCCTTCTAAAAAAGAGAAAACAGGAGGAAAAAAACCAAGGCCTGTCAACAAATACTACAGGTTTAAAAATGAAATGAAACAAAACAAAACAAAAAAACAAGTCACCCTTGAAAACTAGAACAGTGGCCTCCAGCTGAAATATATTCCTGCAAGAAATAGAAAATGTGTGTTCTCAGCGAGACCAAAGATTCTGTGCAAGCATGATGACGCTGAGGGAAAAAGTCATGAGGACCATGGAGGAGTGTATGGAAATGAGAATCAGACTTGTCAAATTAAAAACCTCAGTGGAACAAGTGAACAGCAAATTGGACACTGTCTCAGATCAAACTGGTGAATTAGAAGAGCGAATGTGAGAAATTCTCCAGGAAATCAGAAGAAAAGGACTGAGATGAAATCAAGTAGACTGAATTGATCCCGAAGGTTATGAACTAGGAGAACAGAAACAGTGAGGGGAGAGAAAGACCATGGCGTGGAAAAGATCTGGAGCTTAAAATTGTGAGAGAATGTTGTGTTTCAGGTAAACATGAAAAGGAATATAGACACAACCTCATGGAATTTCCCAATTTCAGAATACATAATAGAGAGAGCATCAAGTATATTTGGGGGGTATGCCAGCCTGTTTTGTTTCTCTGGAGAACCTTGACTAATACAATGGGTTCCATAATTTAAAAAATTAAAAATTATGGAACAGCCAATACACTGTAATCCTGTGTAGGCATTGAAAGTGCTTCAATGAATCCACATTGGAAATAGATATATGCTTATGATAAATCAAATATAAAAAGCCCCCCAAAACAGCAACTATGATATGATTCCATTGACAAATAATACAGCTCCATACACTTGGCACATTAAGGAAAGATATGCTGTAACCTTTTCAGAGGGGCTCTAAGTGGTGAGAGGATAATAGGTGGATTTTAACTGTATTCTCTCTACCTTTATTTTACATGTATTAATTTTTCTATGTATTTCTGACAAATACTTCAACATTGCTTTTTATTTTCAGAAAAAAATAATAAAACAAATTTATTTCCATAAAAATAGGTGAGAAAACAAAACACGCCCTATTTTTAGGGCCAACACTTTTACTTTATACCTTGTTTAAAAGGAAATAATACGCCACAGACAGAGAATGGTACAAAATAAGAAGTAAAGGCCTTGTTGCCTCCCCTAGCTTGAGCTCCCTTGTCCAAAGGTAATTATGGGTAAGTTTCTTGTGTAGTTTTACAAAATTTTACACACACATCTGTACACACAGACACACACCCACTCCACTACAAAATTCCACCCACCACAAAATTCCCATACGTAGGAGTCATGCGATCACTGCTCTTTCCGACACTCTTTCAATACGTCTGGGTGATCTTGTCCCATTTTAACATACATGAGTATCCTCCTTCTTTATTATTGCATGTCCTTCTGCTATACATGTCACACAGTTTAACCAGCACATAATTAATGAGCACTTAGATTGCTTAGAGATATTTTTATCTTAAAATATATTTATAAGGACTGAAATTTCTGAGACAAAGAAAATTTCTCCTAAAATTGACATGTATATTGCTAAAAAGTTCTTCAAAAATTTTTATAAAAATGAAACAGCTTACACACTCAGGAACTCTCTATGAGAACGTGTGTATATCTTTGCCAGAACTGATCGTCATTTTAAATAATAGACTTTTATCAAATTAGTGAGAAATGGTATCTTGTTTTGATATGTGTGGCTTTAATTGTGAGTGGACTTGACTACTCTTTTTCCATTTCTTCTTGGCCATCTGTCTCTCTCTTCCTATGAATATGTATGTAATTTCCCGATCTTTCTCTTGTCTTACATTCTTCATTGCTTGTTATGAAGCTCTTCATATGTTAAAGGAGTTTTCTTCTTTGTTAATGTACATGAATTTGTTCAGTTCATTTTTTGAGTCATTTTTTCTCCATAGAGAATTTATACATTTTTTAAAGTATTAATAGTTATCAGCATTTTCTCCCAAGGCTTCTCAGTGTCTTTATCCTGCTTAGAAATATTTTTAAGACTCCAGGGTTACAGTAATTATATATGTGCCCTCTTCTAGGATTGTATTGGTTTATTTTTTGATTGATATAAGGAATTAGGTGCTATAAAGCTTTTTCTTTTTATCTTTTTCCAAAGCATTAACTACATGTAATGTAATTTCTCATAAATTTACTCCAGTATGTAAAATAGGACAAAATTGTTTTAATCATGATAATTTCATAATATGTTTTAATCTGTAGTCGGACTTAAGTCATTTCATTACTATGCTTTCTCAGAATTTTCTGGGATAATATTTTATGTATATATATATATATTCTTCTAAAAAATCTTTAGCATTATTTGTCATGCTACTAAAAACATCCCATTGCTATTTTAATTTGGACCATGTGCAAGCTGTATATTCATTTGGGGGAAATTTATGTATTTTTTCATTATTGAGTCTTTTTATCGTGTTAGAACATGGCATGCAGCTAAGTCTTGTTTCATGTTACTCAGTAGTTTACATTTAGCTTCATATGGATCCTGTGAATTTCTCAAGTTAATTTTAAACTATTCCATTTTGGGGAGTAGCATTATAAGTTGAAGGCTTTCTTCTGTTATGTCTTCTGATTTTACATGTAAGAAAACTTAAAAAAAATTAATTATATATATTTTAGCATGTCCTTTTGGTTTTAATGGTTTTTATCTAGACTGTCTTGAGTTCTGAAAAATAGCATCTGCCTGTCATCCACAAGATAATAGAAATATTTCTTGATTTCAGTCTTATACCTTCCCTGCTGTCTTTTTTCCCCCTAATTGCATTGGCTTGCCCTTGTTTAAACATCAGTATGGAAACAGTGGACAATCTTGCATTGTCTCTGACATTAGTGGTGACTCTTACGGTTGCCATTAAGTGTATTTCTAGTTTTCAATTTTAGATATATATTCACTGTCTTAAGAAGTGTCTGTTTTTACTGTGAATGTCTTACCTCAGGTTACAAGTGAGGTTTAAAATTCGATTCAAATTCTCTTTATCCAGAGGCCAGTGGGTGTCCCCTGAAAATTGCCATTCTAATATGACATGCTCACCAAATTCTAAATGGCTAATCCATACATTCTGTGGGTCACATATGCTCTCGGTCTCATAATGTTTTTGCTCCGACTTCAGCAGTCACATGGCAGCAGATGCAATTATATATAAGAGTGAAAGCTAATTCAGCACTTTTTATTCCATGACTGGGGAGTAAAACATTTTAGGGTCCAAGTCTGGGCATTACACTGATAGTGGAAGGGGATCCAGCACGGAGTTTCTGCAGAGAATAGCCTTTCCGGCACGTCCCCACTTCATCCTCCCTGCCAGCATCACAGCAGGCTGCTCCCAGGAATAGTTTCAAGGGTTACATACAGTTTTTAGAGTATCTTGAGGTTTTTTTTTTTTTTTTTAAAATTGTGAGAGTAAAACTTTAAAAAGGGTATAACCATATGTCCAGATTTGAAATCCATTTTCAGTAAGGAGTCAACATCGTTGGCTATTATAATGATAGAACAGGCCAATTTCTGTGTTAGGTCATGGCTAAACTGAAAGTACGTGCAATTCCCCTGGATACAATTATTTCCTGTGTAGTCCTTTTAATAATGCCCACATTTTGTGCCAAATAAACTGATCAGTAGTAGCCCTGGGAGAAAAATCTCATCTATGCCAGGGTGTCCTGCATGATCCTTATTAACAAGTTCAAACTCAGAAGACGTACTAAAGTGATCACCTTCCTCCCAGCTCCGGGGGTTGGGGGTGGCGGGCACTGAAGAGAGGTGAGTAGGAAGTAGAGATTTAGAAAAACAACCACACAGAGACAGTGAAGTGCTTCATGGAGAAAAATCAAACTAGGTCCTTTTGTGGGCTCTTCAGTCATCTAGATTGTACAGAGGTGAGCAGTGTGGTTGTTGATAAGTGCCAGGTCACACTGTCTCTTCCCTGCTCTTCCAGTGGGTCCCTTATCCACAGGCCCTACCACTGGGGGTGCTGGATTCTCAGAACCATTGCCTTGTAGTCACTTGCTGCCCAGAGCTCGGTGGGACAGTCCTCACACGCGGGACATAAGGGAGGGGTATGGGACCTTCAGTATATCTGGGGCAGTAGTTGAGGGGAGACTTTATGTTAAAAAGTGTTCAGGACATCATGGCAACCCGTTAATCATAGGGCTAAATTGAGGTACCTTAGCTGACCTGCCCAACAGGTGGGAGCTAAGCCTTATGTGATTCGTAGCATGACCCAGAGCTACATAAAGCAGGTGCAATAGTCAGGTAATCAAGTTGCCACCTCTTCCCTCATCCCCTGGCTCATGTTTTAGGAACACTATTTTTCAAACAAAACATGCCTGCTACCTCTAATACATAACAGGATTATAGGTAACCGGAAAACATGCTCTGGTTGAAAGAGCCGAAGACTGGGAGCCCCCGTCAGGCTTTCCCTTGGATTGTTTCCCCAGCTAGGAGCCCCCATCAGGCTTTCCCTTGGATTGTTCCCCCAGCTGGGAGCCCCCGTCAGGCTTTCCCTTGGATTGTTTCCCCAGTGTGCTTACACGAGGTAAGCACACAGCATCGTTTGTTCACTGAATTAGTGAACTTGCAAATAAACTGAAAATTTTGCAAACATGTCAACACATCAACCAGCATGTGTTAAACTCTTATTGGGTTGAATACCGTGTTTTATGGATATACAGAAGAATGTTAGATACAGGCAGGGTCCTCTGTGAGCTTTAGTTCAATTTGAAATAGTAATTATCATAACCCAAAGAATAAATACTAACTCAGTTATTTTTTCCATCAATGCTGTCATTCCACTTATACAAAGAGGCAAAGGAGGTTTGGAGAGGTGAAGTGGTTTGCCGAAGCCCTCACCTGGAAGTGGCAGAGCTGAGACTTGAACCTGCATCTGTTTGATTTGCAAGCCTGTATTTAATTATGTGTTCGGCGTTGCCAGTGTGTGGGGAACACACGAGGTTCTGGTGGCATTGGTTTTGTTGGTAGTGAGCAGTTAAGAGAAGGCAGAGAGAGGTCCCGGCAGCATAGCCCCAGGGCCCCCTGCTCGCACTGCCCCCAACACGCCGCTGATTGGCTTTTAGACGTGGTTTCCCCTCAGACAGAATTAGTCTCATTCCAATATTATTAAAGCAATAAATCACTCCTGGATTGGTTCTATAGGACTGTGGCCACTTCTAACAATTTCTGGAGAAGACAGGAAGTTATCCTCTGGGCACTCATGGGGAGAGTCGGTGTTCCCTAGGTATGGTAGATCAGTTCACTTTCAACTGCTCATTACTTCCGGTATAATTCTTCTCTGCAAAGCCTCCAACATCTCAGTCCTCATGGCTGTGACTTCAGTGAGATATGACTCTGCCAAGCAGCCTAGGGGAGGCATGGAGAGAAGAAAGATACACCAAGCCCTTCCACCCACGAGAGAGTTCTCTCTTGATAACAGACACATTGAACACCTCACTCGCAGGTCTTTTCTTCCTGGACCCTGGGGCCTTCATAGAGCCTTGAGGAAAGAGCAGCTCAAGGCCAGTCTCACCTGGATTACTCACCTGCAAAACCCCCCTTCAACAACCTCGTCTCGTGCAAATGGCTTGCTCACCATGAACTAGCTGGGTTCCAGATGCTTCCCTGATTTTCAAATCCTCATGTATTTGACACATTTTTATGTCTTGTCATATTTCCTTTCCTGCTGAGGTTAAGACGCTCTGGGCACACAGAAGTTGTGACATCTGGTAATGGACCGCTTGGGGTTCCAGACATGACTTAGCCTCCCACCATGCAGAAAAGCAGCAGCCAGGTCACCCCGAGCAGCTGACTCCACAGAGCAAGCCGCTGCCACCTGAGAGCCAGGGAGATGGGGCAATCACTGGTGTTAAAACAGAGTTCTTCTCTGTCTACTTAAGCATATACAAACACAAACACACACCAGCACAGATAACACATCTGTGCACATGTGAACATATGTGTAGATGGGTGCTTGTACACATATTCCCACATAGACATATGTGCACTCATATATGCCTTCTCATAAAAGTAGGGGTAAAATATCACTTCGCACAGATACCAGAATTACCTTCCTGAGACACAGATTGAGCCATGCTACTTGATGAGATTTAGCAATACTGTCAGTTTTGTTAGAAGTGGCAATGGTATTGTGGTTAGGTAGGAAATGTCCTTATCTTTGAAGGTGCAATACTGAGTATTTACTGCTAAAATATCATGACTATAATGTACATTTAAGTATTACAGAAAAAAATACAGATTAAAGTAAATATGGCAGAAATTTTAAATTATGGACTTAAATTATTATCCTTTCTTAGATTCTGTATGTTTCAATTTTTTGCTTAGCAAAGGTTAAAAAAAAAAAAGTCTGCATCTGCTTGTACCATCTCCTCCCTGCCGTGGTCCTGAACTTTGTGACTTAAAGAATGGTCCTTAGACCAGCAGCTTTGGCATCACCTACGAGCTTAAAATGCAGAATCTTAGGCCTCACCCCAGACCTACTGGAGCATAATGTGTGTTTTAACAAAATTCCCAGGTGATTTGTTTATGTACTTGTTATGGATTGAATGTTTGTGTTCCCTCAAAATTCATATGTTGAATGAAGTCCTAACCCCACGATGTGATGGTATTTGGAAGGGAGGCATTTAGATTTAATGTTATTATGAAGGTGGGGCCCCCATGATGGGATTCATGTCCTTGTAAGAAGAGAAAGGTTGCTCTCAGCCCGCTGTCTTCACCACGTAAAGACACAGTGAGAAGGTGGTCATCCATGAGCCAGGAAGAGAGTCCTTGTTGGGGAATCACATCAGTTGACACCTGGATGCTGGACTCCCCAGTCTCCAGAACCATGAGAACTAAATCCCCGTCATTTAAGCCACCCAGTCTGTGGTACTTTGTTATGGCGGACTGAGCACTGGTCTGGAAAATGAAAGCCAAGCTCTGTCGTGGCGCACGAGGCCTTCCATGACTGCCTTTCCATCTCTCATCTAGCTTCGTCTCCTACATGGGCTCTCTGGCAGCGAAGGATAACGCGTATTGAGCGCTTGCTATGCACCAACTGTGATGTGTGTGAGCACTAGGCGGATCTGTAACAGGCTGCACTTACACACCTGCAGTTTTGTCCAGCGCATTCCGTCTGCTTGGAACGTCCTTTTTGTGCTCACTTACCTAGCACTGGATTAAAACAATAGTAATCTAAGCTGTTAATCTATTAAGCTTTCCTTGACCCTCTCGGCAGAATTAGAAGCTCCACATTTCTGTAGCATCCTGTGCTGATCCCTGATTAGAGACTTACTGTAGCATGTTGTTGCAGCCTGCTCTCATCCCTTTTCCACCTCAGACTGAGCTTCACAGAGTGAGGGTCTAAGTCTTATTTTCAATGCTTTGCCTAATACCAGGAACCTTATAGATAATCAGTGTTTGCTAAATGAATCAATAAATCAATAAACCTGTACAGTATACACCTAAAAGCAGACCTAACCACCTAAATAGACAGGCATACAAGTATGCAAGCATGTACATATGTAGCTTAGTTTTACTGTTAAAAGAGAAAAGAAAAAGGGGTAAGAGCACATTGTTAGTATGCAAATTAGAGCTAATCCACTGATGTGAAACAGAGGAGGAGGCCGAGTACATGGGCCCTGGCTCCCCATGGACCTCGGCCTCAACTACAATGAGAATCTTCTTGGGAGGTTTTAAACATACTGATACCTAGACCCTACTTAAGACAAAATAATCAGAATTCTCTGGAAGTAGGCTCCAGGAATTGGTATTTAAAAACAAACAAACAAACAAAAAACATTGCTGGTAACTCTATTTCGAGACAGAGTTGATAATCTCTACTCAACCTGCTGAAAGTCTCAATACTATGACTGATGAAAATAATTCATATTTTTGTGTAACTAGTGAGATGAGAATTTTAATCCTCCAATTAACTTTGGGTATTAAACTTTGATACGTACATTCTTTATTTTGATTTTCTGCTAAAATCAAGTTCTCTTCATGGTTGAAAGTTAGAATGCTTGACCCCTCTGGCTTGAGGTTCAGGAAGTGGACCCCCCATGTGAGGTTCAGGAAGTGGACCCCCCATGTCATCTTCATCTGTCTGTTGCCTGTGCTGCTTAGAGGTTTGGGGACCACTTAGCTGACCCTCTGAGTTTAACTCTTTGTCACTTTGTTTGCCAGACACCACAAACATCTTTTGGGAACCTGTGCATCTTTTCTGTCTCCTCTTCTACCTTAAGAGCCTCCCTCTCTACCCCAAGCTATTTCTGTCGGTGATCTCGCCACAGCTGTGGTTTTACTGACCATCAGTTGCCAATGACTCTTTGTCTTAGTTTCTTGGGGCTGCTGTCACAAAGTGCCACAAACAGGTGGATAACGCGACAGCAGTTTATTCTTTCACAGTTCTGGAGGCTAGAAGTCTGACATCAGGATGTCTGTCAGGCTGTGCTGCCCGCTCCAGCCTCTAGTGGAGGACCCTTCTCTGCCTCTCTCAGCCCCTGGAGGCCTCAGGCCCTGCAGCTGCAACACTTTAATCTCTGCTTCACCATCACACAGTGCTCTCCCCTAGTGTGTCTGTGTCTCTGTCTTTTCCTCTTCTCATAAGGGCATGGTGGTTTTGGACTAGGAGGCCACCCTGCTCCAGTATGACCTCATCCTAATCACATCCGCCATGACCCAACATGGTCATATTCTGACTTATGGTCACATTCTGAGGTGCTGGGGGTCAGGACTTCAACATATCTTTTGGGAGGACACAGTTCCACCCATTACACCCCTAAATCTTAATTTCCCTCTTTCTGTACCTCTGAGTTCCAGGTGATCTGTTGGACATCTCCCCATGGGAGTCCACAAATACCTAAATCTGCAAGAAGAAGTAAGCTCATCATTTTCAATCACAGGATCTCTTCCACGGTTCCTTATTTCAGTGAATGGTACATCACTGAGCACCCAGGTGCGCAAACCAGATGTGTTGTCATCCTTGACATCATTGTCTTTTTAATGCACCCGTTCAGAAAAAAAGTCAAAGAGCCTAGCGCTTAAATATCTCTCAAATATCCTCCCTTCTCCTCTTGTCCCCATGCCGACAGCCACTGCCTCGTCTTACCTAACAGTGTCTCTAGCTGGGACTGTTGTAATAATTCCCCATGACTCCCACATCTGGTGTTTTCCCTACCAATCAATTCCCCATAACATATATGGAGAAGCCTTTTAAATCAGGTTTTATTATGCAAGTTACCTTGTAAAATCCTTAGCTGTTTCCCATTTCCATGGCATCAATTTCAGAATCCCCTCCCGTGGCCTTAGGTGGCCCGAATAGTTCAGCCCCGCTTTGTCATTCCAGCCTTACATCTCATCCCTCCGCCCCTCATTCTCCACACTCCAGCCACACTGGCCTTCTTGCAGGTCTTGGAAAATGAATGACCTTTCCACATAGTTTAGTTTCCTGAACGGTTTCCTCCCCTACCCTTCTTTCCCCCGACGCTCGCCTCTTCAGCCTTTAGATCTCAGATGAAACTTCGTCTTCTCCAAGCAGCTTTTCCTGACTGTTCAGTCCAGGTCAGGTCCTCTGTGAAATGCTCTCATGGTGTTCTCTACTGTTCTTTGATGGTGTGTATGGTAACTAATGAAATACTCAATTATACAATCAGTCTGCAATCCATTTCTCCCACTGAAATGCAATCTCCAAGAAGCACGGGGCAGGGACTGTGTTCCCTTCACTGCTGTTGCTTTTAGTGCCAAGAACAGTGTCCGAACACAGTCGATAATCACAACATCTTTGCTAAATGAATAAAAGGCAAGGCATCTTGTGGTTTTGCTCACAGGCATATCCCTGCTGTCTTGCATAGCCCCTTGCAAATGGCAGACACTTCATAAATATCATTTGAATAAAATGGTGGGTTAGCCCTTTCCTCATCCACAGTACTGGAACACATATCTCTGGGGCAGCCAGGTGCAGCCACTCCAGAGAGGACACCGTACGAGGCAATCAGTGAATGGCAAACAGGAGCACCGCTGTTTATGAATATTCTGAATTCCGATGCCTCTGCTCGTTTCACATTACATGTTCACCCCCCACCGTAGCTGGGAACTCATTCTGACACCTTCCATCGAGCTGGCACAAGCAAGGACAGGGTCTCCCGAGGTCTCTCTTCCTCACGTCAGGCCTCTGTAGGGAACACAGCAGGCAGGGGCTTCTGGGGGCAAGGCTCACACACCCAGTGTCACGCTCTGCCCTTGGAGGAAAGCTTGCGGTGAATACTCAGGCATATTAGCCATAAAAACTTGTACTTTGTTGTCAGTGTAGGTGTGGGTTACCTGAAACTAGATATATCACGGAGTGAGACAGACACAGCCATATGCAGTGAGCACCAGCGCCACCAGGTCTGCGGCTGCTGGTTTCTCAGTGCGCAAAGCACGTTCACACGCCTCCTCGCCACTGATCCCTACAACAAATCTGTGGTAAGCGTTACTATCTTCCCTTTTTTATGTTCCCAGGATTAAGTCTCAGTGTAAGGCAACTGGCGTGGTGTCTGGACTAACGTAAGGCATAATGCAAGTAGCAAAGCTGGACACCTGACCACCAGGCCTTCTCCCACTGCCTTCCATGGGGGTGGGGGGTGGGGTGCACAGGTGGGTGCGCGTGGCTTAATGTTTTGCGTGTCACTTCCTCCCGAAAGGGGGGCGCCCTCTGCCTGCCTCCAGGAGTCCCTCCAAATATGTCCCATCCATACTGGGGAAACCTGTTTGAGCACATTGAAGTCAAGCACTTTCCTAAGTACTCCATACCTAGGATTGCATTTGATCCTCACAACATAAATTTGAAGTATGAACTATTGTGTCCTCCATTACAGCTGAGGAATCTGGGAACCAGGGAAATTAAGTAACATTCCCAATCCTACATGATAAGTTCTAGAGGCAGGTGTCATACCCAGGCAGTCTGATTCCAGAGCCCGGACACGTAACTGTAGGGAACACTGCCTTCTCCACCATGTTCAGTCTGTTTTCTCTGTGTTGTCATCTCTTCCCTTGTACTTGCTGCTGCCCCCTCACAGGGAAATCGGAGTTTATTTTTACTCAGGGTTTTACCTGAACTTCACTTTCTCTCAATCCCTTTGTTTCCCTGTGGTAGGGAAGGAAGCAAAAATACATTCCTTGGACTAAAAGGAGAATTTATAAAAAGTGCCTGCAATGTTCTTGCAGCATATTAGCGCTTACTTGCTGGTAGTACTTAGTAGGTGATTATAATGATTATGCAAAGCAAACAAATTAGCTAAGTTAACTTCCCACTGAAGCTCATATCAACGAAGTGTACAGGAGAAAATGAATTTTCTCCCTTACTGTTCAACCAGATGGGGATTCTAAAGGGGAAAGACCATCCTAACAGGGATAATTAAAAAAGACATCCCCTAGACATCACATTTGAAAGGTACACACATGTGCTCACACAAAACTGTTGTTTTGGACCTGTATGCAAAGATGTGGATTTGGAGACAGATTTCAAGGTGGCTTGTTATAAATAAAAGCAATGAAAACCTGTGATTGAGAACTGCAGCGGCAACTTTAAAATGCTCATATTTCTGAAATAATGAGCTGCTTTGCAAGATGACAGATTTAAACGATGAAGCATACGCTTCAAAATACTCGCTGTCTAGGCAGGCTTATGATATTTCTACAAATGGGGTTTGCATACTCTGGGGGGAACTGTGAAGGGTACATGGAGTACTTCTCAATTTTAACAAGCACTTCATATTGCAAAGTTCTTCATAATCACTTGTAATAATTGTTTCTTCCAACAGCTCTGTTATTCCCATTTTACAAATACAGTAAGTGATGCAGATAGAAGAAGGGGAATATTTTGGAGCCCACTTCCTAGATAATATCAGGGGCTTGATTTTATTCCACTGAAAATTGCAAGGACTCAGTCTTGCTATTGAAGGGTTGATCTGCGTGTTTCATAGAAGGGGCTCAATCACTTACAAGGGGTGGGAGTCACTGCTGAACAGGCAGTTCTGGCTGGACCTGTGCTGCAGCGGAAGGTCACAGGTGGGAGGGGTCATCCCAAGGATCTAAACTAGCCCCAGCCTTGTCCATCAGCTGCTATGTAACTCTCTGTAGTACTGTCCTTTCAAGGAATCATTCACTCATTCCTTCATTCAGGGGCAACTCTTTAGTGAGCAGCCACAAAGAATCTGTATCAAAAGCTTTCTAACCAAAAGATGACTTGGAAATCTGCCTCTGCATCTTGCTACCCAACTCTCAAGAGACCAAAAATGCTCACAGAATTTTGTACTTGAACTGTCTCGAGTCATATACAATTTGGATGTTGAGTGGAAGGTGAACATTTCTAAGTTTTATCCACCATGGTTTTTAAAAAGCCATAAGTCCTGGGAGATATTTGTCTAAATATGTTAAAGATCAACTGATATGTAATCTTGCCTGTTCTTGAACGCCTGAAGTGATTTTATCGTCTCTGTGAAACTCTCTGGACCAGCTCATCCTCTGATCTTTAACCACTCAGGGTTGGTATTACAGTGTGTTCCATTTCAATTCAATCCCATTCAACACTTATTGTTTGACTATTTACTTTTTGTCAGGTCCAGTGCTGGGTCTAGGCATCCCATACCGTGTACTTTAATAATACTTTTTTGTTAATTTCATGTCTTGATATTATTTTACCTATGATATTGTGAGCTTCCAAAGGACAGGATGCAGCTGACACTTCCCTGTTTTTCCTAGAATTGCCCAGTACAGTACTTTGCACAGAGGAGAAGACTGATGATAGTAGCCAATCAACTGAATTGCCTAAATTTCAGTGCTATTGACTGATTTACTATTATTTTCCAGATTCCTGTTAAGCCAGAGGGTGAGGTTGCATCTTGTTTTCTAGATGAATATTTATTTCATAGTCCTGACTCCTTCCTTTTATATCATAGAAACCCACTAAAACTTCTTTTTTGGCTCTAATTATTACCTGGCATACGTTACCCTTCCTTTTTCCTCTTTTTCACTGACCTTCTGCATAGCTTTTAAATTTGCACAGATCTGTGATAAGACAGGGAATTCTGCCACTCCTTGACAGATATTCTGTCATTCTGTGCATTTCATAAAGACAGAAGAGGCAGTAGAAATTAGCAATGTCACCTCCAACGTCAAACTCAGTTAACAATCCTTTCCTATTCATTTTCGTACTCTGCTTAGCCCAAAGTTTTTACTGTTGTCTTCTTTTTTGAAACCGGAAAGCGTGTCTACATTTTCAAGGAATGGTGACAGGAGATGCAGCCATTGAGAAAAAGCTGGTAGAGGGAAAAAATTATGTTAAAACACATGGCCTGTTAGAGTCAAAATATATTCTGGAAAGAGATTTCCGAGTTTAATACCCATTATTTGCAAACAAGGAACCTAAAATCCAAAAAGTAAGCATTTTATCCTGGTCACCTAGCAAGTCATTGGAGACTTTGAACTGTATGCTGGATTGGTGACATTTTGACTGGCTACTCTGATTCATCAACATAAAATCCTCTGTGAGGTAACATGTGCTGGGACATTGACCTATTCTGTTAAGCTACCCCTGGGGAGGCATATATCATAGTAGTTTAGAGCACAAGATTTGGAGTTTGATGGGTCCGGAGTTTCAAAATCAGGCTCAGGAAATAACCTTGAGCAAGTTATGTTCCTTCCTCTAGTGTCTGTTACCTCCTCTATAAAATGAAGATAATGATGCTGTCGACAGGGTTGTTGTGCGAATTAAGTGAGCTAACAGCCCACAATCTGGCATGCTGTGAGGCTCAAATCATGGCTCTTGCTATTACACACACACCATTTAGAAATAATTGTGAGGCACACAGATGAGTTCTTTAGCAGAGGAAGCACATGTTGTTGAATTTCTAAAGTAGCCGTTGGTGACCTATTAAACTAGGACATTACCCACTTGCCGCATTTATTCATTTGCTTGTTCGTTGGGTACCTACATAGGTATTTACCGGGTGCCTGCTCGGTGCCACCTACTGTGCTAGGCACTGTCAACACAGAGGCCATGCAGATGTGATCTCTGTCCTTGAAATGGTCTCACAGAGAAGAAACTGCTTTTGACAGATCAGAGTAACAGTAGAAAGACCTAGCCTAGAGAAAAGATTGAGCCCCACCAGTTGGGTTTTAGAGAGTCAAAGAGCCCTTTGAATCACTGAACTATATTTGTTTTATTTCTAAGGTTTATATGATCAGGTCCATGATGAAATAACATCAGGAAAATCTGTCCTCTCCTATTAGGTGCAAACAAATTCAGAAATGACATATTGCAAAGGTAGGTCATCTCTGATTTAAGATGCTCTGGCTTTCTCCTAAGGAATCAGCCTTCGCCTTATTTCCTCTGCTTCCTCTTTCCCGAGGGATCACCGAGGAAGTTAGCATTGTGAAGTGATGGATGCATACAGATCACTCACTCTAGCAATGAT